>NC_054868.1:45661873-45969650 GCF_018320785.1 Cheilinus undulatus
CAGACGTTGATCTGTTGGCTGCTGTTCTTAATGCTGACCACAATAAAGAAGCTTAAATTAGAGGTTAATATGTCATGAACGTGACAATCAGGGAGACATCGATGTAGGTTACCGGGGCTGACTCTCCCCTGTGTTAGGTTGGTAAACTTTGGACTGCATGAAGCTAATCATATCAGTGCTGTAGACAGGAAGGTGACATATAATATAAAAAATTAAATATGTATTGTTTTATAGTCTTACAGATACATTCAGTCTGCTCTTATTCCGATCATTTGGTGCAGGATAGAACTGCCCCCGTAAACATAAAAAATCCGGAACAAATGCAATAGAGAAATGTCACAATAATTTGAATTTTAACACTTATAGTATCAGCCCTGAAGGGCAGCTTAAGCTTACATTTCCATCTATTGCCTGGCAATGTGTGATAATGCTAATGCTATGTATTCCCCCTGCAAACGTTTCAAAGCTTTATTTTAAAGATGTGAGACGGACTGGTAAACATGGCAGCTCCTTTTGTTTACAAAACTGAATATATGGAGTATTTTTACCTACTCTATATGTCAATAAATTCAGACACTATGACGTAAACAGCAATCCAAATGTGAAAATATAATATTGATTTTGGAAGCTTAGAGATTTTTAGTGTACCCAATTCAACCTTTTGTAGGGATGAAATGCTGTCACTATACAATCAAAACAAATATGGGTAATTGAAATCACTTTGTCAGAATCATGTGTAGCATTGCTAGTTTTAAACAGCAGAGAGTGAAACTGCTTTTTTTTTATTTCACCCTGATAGCACCTTTATAACCCCATTATAAACATTTATTAGGAAAAATTAAGGAAGAAGTGTTTTTTATATCATCAAAAGTATAAATCAAAACAATTCAACTCAATCAAACATTTATTTCAGTGTCATTCCTTTATTTAAGGTGTTAGATTGTGATAACATCATATGCCATAACATGATTTTAGGTAGTGGTTCCCAACCTGGGGTCCAGGGCCCCTAGGGCAGGGTACCAAAGATCTCAAGGGAGGCACAAGTTTTGGTCTGCTTTGAGTTTGTCAACTTGCACATATTAAGTAAAATCATGATAAAGCACTAAATATGTAGTTTATATGATTGGTAAGAAAAACGTGTTTTCTAATATTATCAGTGAAACAAGATGTTTAATTTTCAACAACAATATCCATCCATCCATTTTCTACACCGCTTTTCCTGTTGGGCGTCAGGGGAGCTGGAGCCTATCCCAGCTGTCTTTGGGCAAGAGACAGGTAACAACAATATGTTAAGCATCTTTTTCATGTGGTTCTTGGTGGTTGCTTCTCTTCAATACAAGCGGCAGGGGCTCTGAGGAGCTCTGATTTAAGGTGTTGTTACTTCCTTATTTTGGAGTTTCTGTATTATAATAAACACAAATTTGAACTTGAGCTTTGTTAGCTATAGTGTTATTTATTGGTTAATTGAATTAGAATATTAGTCAGGTCAAGTCAGGCTTCATTTCTGTTGCACATTTCATATACAGAGCAACACATTGTGGTTTATATGCCAGTTTCAAGATGCTTTGTAGAGTGCAGGTCTAGACTGTACTCTTAGTTGTATAATTCACAAGGGATGCTTGAAATTGGATTTTTGCAAATATAGGATTTGCTGAGATGTAACAAATTCGTTTTACTAGATACCAATATCAATACTAATATTGAAATGTAGTACACACCTAAAACTTCCGTCCTTGAAACACACCATTTGAAGTTTAGGGATGTACAAATTAGCGCCTTTCAGTCCTTAAAACACACTTAAGAATGTAAGGAATAAAGATGAACAGTGAAAAAGGCTTCATCTGACATGCATCTGTTGGTTCAGCCTAAACTCCACCAGCTTACTGTTCATGCAGCCAATATGTACAGATGATTTATTGGCTGTAAATATCAGCAGATATGAAAATTTCTGCTGGTAATGAGAATACATTTTTTAGGCTTTTATCTGCCCATAAAAATTTCATTCTGATATTGTGCATCCCTGTTATTTACAAAGACCTACCTTTAATGAAAAGTTGACTTTGATATGGAAATATCTGTCAATATCTATGGCAGATACATCAGTCATTCACGTCAGCTGGATGTACAATGCTTTTTGTTATTTGGCAAATACATGAATGCACCATGATGCGTGTTAAGTTAGTGATGTTTTTAGCAGAACTATGTGCACTGTAGGTATTGGCTAAAGAGGGTTTGGAAGTGTTGCCTTGTGCAAAATCCAGTATTATAATGTATCGCCTTGGTATTGGCGCCAACACCTAATCATAGCATCAGTACAGATGCATCCCTAAAAGTTATACTTTTGGGGAGGTATGCCCCCTTTCTTTCTATCACCTAATAGCAGTCAGTAAAGGTGTTAAGTCTGGTTGAATAACCATATTCTGTTTATTCCAAGCTAAAATGTCCCATTGCCTTTCCTCTGGTAGAAAAGGTTTAGCTCTGTTACAGCTCTGTTCTGCTAGCTGAAAAACGTGTGAAGTAATGGAGTTACTCTCTGACCTAATTGATCTGTTTATCAGTGATTCCTTTAGTTTGACGCTGTCATGTTTGGTAACAAAGGTCAACAGCTAAAGGCCTCCACCTGGCCTGATTGTGAAGTTACTAACAATAAACAGTGAAGTGATCTCTGCTCAGATGTTGAACCTGTCACCTACGTGCTGCACATGTTAGTTTTGCTGTTATTGGACGTAGACGGTTGTTATATATTTGACCCTGCTGTCGTGAGTCAGGCAGTTATTTGGGCTATTAATAGGCCGTGTCTCCATTCTTGGGATCCTGCTGTATCTCTGGCAAGGAGAGGGGACAGGCACTTGGTAGAAATGGTTTAGGGTAAAGTTCTGCAGCTATTTTTGGATCTCAGGTGCCTGGAGCTAAATATGATAAGCACAGTGTAATTGTTCAGCTTTTTAACTAGCTTTAAGTATGTTAACATTATGGATGTGTGTCTGCTCTAGGAATATTTAATGAAGGTTTCACTTTTTCTACCTGTTTCTGTTTCCTATCATTAGAAACCTCTTGAATAGTGTAGTTGGAGAAATGTGCTCGAATGTTGCAGCTTTCTGACGTTCAAGTGTCTCTTGGATAAAAAGCAGATGTCAGAATAAAAACCAATAATGAGTGGTGCATTGTATTTGGTTCATGATAAAGCTCAATGATGGATGGTAATAAAACTTCAATATTTTTTGTATCACATTTATAAAATTTGTGAAAATCATCATTCCTTTTATAAAGGCGTCCATTCGCTTTGTCAACTAAGTAGACTTAATATTTTTTGTTTCTCCTCTCAGGAGCAGCCAAAAGAGACAATCCAACATTTTTCCCAGGCCTCTTGTTTTTATACATTTAAATCAAATTGGATTAAAGTGGAAGCTTCCTGTTTATTAAAGAGAGATTTATTATTGAAACAGACTTACAAACATGACCTCAATAAGCGCTTGCATTTCAGGGAAATCTGCACACTTCATTGAGCTTTTCGAGGCACATACGCTCAGTGAGTAAAGACACTCACAGACATTGACAGTCATTAGTTGTCACATGGAAATTCAGACTAAAATGTATGAAAATAAGCATTTAATGAGGTGAAAATGGCTCAGCAGGTAATCCTTTTAACCAGCCCTGAACTCTGCAAAGCCAATGCAAACACTGAGTCACTTGGTCAGGACTTATCTGGGTTATGAAATGTAAAGAATGTTAACACCACCTAATCAATCGCACAAATCCCACCATCGTCTATCCCAAACGCTGCACTTTTCCCACTTTTAGCAACTCTTTGGTGGAGTGTAGGGAGCTTTTGAGTTTTGTTGTAAAAATATTGACCAGGCACAATTCTAAAAATAAACACACTTAAGGGTTTTCACTGTTAAATGCAAATTTTTAACTGTATTTTATGTCCCATCATTGTCACTTTATCCTTCTAGGATTACAGGAGAGTGTGCTGGTAGAAAGCAAGACAGCCAGATTACTAATCCACATAGAAGGATACACCTGAATTGATTGCTATTCTTACCTGGTGTAAACTACTGCTGGACAGTTAATCCAGTGTCATTTTCAATACAATTGGCTTCCTACACAAATGAAAACAAGATAATCCAGATTAAATTATTACTGTGCAGCAGGCCATGTTGTGCTAATTTTGTCAATAGGTTTTGTCATGTGCAGTAAACGTTTCAGTGTTTGTTTTTACATTTTGGCCACAAAAGTATATCAGTACCACCTCAAAAACATAATTAATGCTCCTGGATGAAGACGGCTCTGATTCCATTGTGGTAAATGGCAAATTTCTGTGAAATGCCTTTATTTTAAGTTCGAAGTAAGGGTGGGTGATATGGGAAAAAACATCATATCAGGCTTTTTCAATCTGGATTTTATCACGATTTTTTAATTCCCATTTTAAGACAAATTTGTAAGTTAATGACCAGAAAACAACAAACTTATTCCCCATATAATCTTTAATGCACAAAGACTATTTTTTAAAGTTACATGTTTTTTTCTTCTGCAACAGCCTTTTGGTTAAAGCATAAAATATTTTAAAATTTCCATTTTCATAGTTGGCACCTCCAGGTAAGGAGGTCTGAAGGTCTTCTTCCAGAATATTTAAGGACCAAACATTTATTTTCCTGCATTCTGATCTGTTTATTCAACCAATGTCTTCATTTTCTGCACTGCTTTCAAATTATGATTTGTTCATCCGGCACATTTTAACACATTGATTTTCATTTTATAGCTCATGGACTATAAATAGAATTCCTGTAGCTCTAGCCTTGCACAAGTAGCCTGTTGATATGCAGTTTCATGTGACAGAATTCTTTGCCCTTGTTTATTTACTGCCAAAATAAGGAGATATAAACATAACCCAGAATATCATCAGTTTCTAAGATGCGTGGTTATACACTAAAGTAATGACTGTATGTTATTTTAACTTCATCTTGATTTCTATTCATAAAGGGGTAGAGTAAAATTAATTCACAGTGTGAGGATGTAGGATAAGTCACAGTCATACCTGTCTGCTGCTCACAGTAACAGAGAGAGATGAGTCTTTGATGAAACAGCTTTAGCAGATTGCCAATACATTCTATTTCTTGACGATCTGAGAGCGTCCTGTTGAACACCCCTAGCTCAATGCCCAAATTTCAGTTGCATGCTGGTCATTTTATTTCAAATCCACTTTATTTACTTTTTTTAGGGAAGTAAAATTAATGTTATACATCGCTAGCATCAGGCCATAAACTCCTTGAAGAGTTTGTTTTTTATAGAACAGTTCTGTTGGTCCCCCTTTACACCCCACAGTAGGTTTAACAAATTTTACACCAATGAAAGGTGTCCAAAAGATGCGGACTATGACCACATAAATTGTTTGAAAAACAGCATTTTTCCTTTCCCTGAAATGAGAGACTTTGAAGAGGAGGAGGTTACGGCCCAATAGCAACAGTATGTTGGATATTTGCAGGCTTTAAAACTCTAGGGGCAGTAAAAGCATTCTTAGGGAGGTTACTGACTATTCAAAATAGTTATTTTGTATAAAGATAATGAACCAGAGACTAGTTTTTATATGTGCTTTCCTATATTATAATGTCAGAACTAATAAAAGGGTAAATCGTTTAGTAATAAAGCTTCACTAGGTTGTTTTTTGACAACACTCTCTTACAAGTTGGAAGAAAAAAATCAATTTTTAGATGCATCACGATGTAGAGGTGGAAGATTCTGAATCTATTTATAAATGTCCAATAATCGCTAATCGATATTAATTTAAATATTTAATACTGTGAAATGGCAGAAACAAAAAGATGGAACTCAGACACACAGCATATAACAGCAAGATTCAGATTACCAATTGTTCATTGGTGAAAAAGGACATTTTTATGTTTGTAATTTCAGATATGTTACAAGGAAAGGATGCTGCTACCTTTGGTTCAGTGCAATTGTAAATGTCCAGTTTACACATGTCTTCCATTAGAAGATAATGGAAATTTATTTTCATTATTTTTTTCTAAACACAAAGGTAATGTTTTAATTATGTTTGACACAGTGAGAACAACAGGAATGTAAAAAAAACAAACAAGTGTATCAAACAGCATCAATAATTGATTAGGAATCGAATCGTAGCCCTATGAATCGTAATCAAATCGAATTGGTAGGTGCCTAAAGATTCCCATCTCTAACTTTTCTCACCATGAAATGATCCCTTTGATTTTTTCTTATTTGTTTACCTTATATATTATATGCTCACCTCAGTTTGTGCTCTTTTCTTTCCAAGGCTAACCCCAAAAGAGGAAGGTATGAACTTCCAGGGTAGTCGGAGGCGAGGCGAGGATGGCATCGCCGTAGTGATTGACTTCCTGCTGTCCAACGCCCGGCTGGTTCTGGGCGTCGGTGGGGCTGCCATGCTCGGAATCGCCACACTGGCAGTGAAACGCGTGAGTGTTTTAAAGGGCATTGCTACAAAATCAGTTTGTGATGTACAATAATAATAAAGAGGACCATACAAAGAAGAAGTAATGAAGTCTCAAACCTGCTGTAATTTTCTGTGTTTACTTATTTTAGCAAAAAGGTAATCCATTTAAATTGACTACCTAAAGAACAGAATATTAGTTAACTTTGCTTTTTAATAATTTAGCACTAATGAAAGCAACACTTGTAGTTTATTCTCTAGAATGTGTGAAAATTGAAGCCCCTGAGGCTGAGGCTAGATTTCCAGTGAGTTGGGTTCTCAGTATTTTAGCAGCACATTAACGACCCTGCAGAGCATGACTGAGTGTCTGTGTGTTTGTGCTCAGCTGATCGAGCGCGCTGGCCGTGCTGCCGATGATGAAAAGGTGGAGCAGAAGATGGCTGAGAGCTGGGAGGAGCTGAGTTTGGTGTCTGCGTCACCCACACTGATCAAGAAGGGCATAAAGGGTGTGGTGATGAAGCACGTCGCCAAGGCAACGAGACAGCAGAAAGGTACCAGTTACACCTCAAATTTTTTAGGCCAAAACACACAGATACATCGCTCAATATTTATGGTATTTACTCTAATGGGATCTGACAGCTTTTTAACCTTTTTCCTAAATCAGCTGACCTCTGCCAGCAACAACCTCAGACATCGCCTCTGGAGGTTCAGCCCAAACCCGAGTCAAAGTCTAAAAGGCTCCAGCTGTGCGTCCTTAGCCTGCAGGTACGAGCTCACCCACGCTTCACCTCTGAGCTCTTTAGAGCACAGATTATAAATTCAGTGTCAGCAGCCTCCAAATGAGCTCTGCGTCGGGTTTGCTCATTCATTTATGCATGTGTAACATGTTTTGTAAAGCACAGTGCCATGGGGATGAACATTGTTATGCACAGAGCCCCTTAAGGCCCGCATAATGGGAATCCTGCAGGGCTTGCTCACTGTCTGTATAGAAGAAGTCAAACATGCATGAAGCAGCTCAGAGTTTGAATGCAGAACATCCACATGAGCAGAGACATCCTTGGCTGTTTAGTTCTAGGAACATGGCGTCATTTGCTCAGTAAATGCTGGCTGAGCATTTATAAAGCATGAGTACATATGGGAGGGGATTTGAAACACTGGTATGTAGTTTTTTAAAAAGAGATCATGAAAATAGTCTATTTAATTAAATAGTGCAAATCTTAAACATCTATTCTGTAGGAAATTTAAGAACTTGTTCCCCTGAAAAAAAGTGGTTAGAATCAGCATGTCTACATAACAGACTCCATGACTGAAGACTCCTTTGTCATTAGTTTTAATTGTTTAGTCTTTAAAGCTGCTTATGCCTCTGAAGCTTCAGCAATCTGGGAATGGAATTGAACTTCTCAGTTTTTCTGGTAGGCAGTGGCAGGCGTTAAATGCCCTCTAGGCAAGATTCCCTTTTCCATGTGGTGTATTTGTCTGCAATGTAAACACAGTAAACTCTTTGTACATTTTATCCTGAGAGTAGAACCTTTTATCAGTTCAACAGCAGATTCTGAGTCATCACAGCTTAACCAGCTTTAACTTCAGCGATATGACACCAGAAATGAAACAAATTTCAACGGGAATTTCTCACAATAGAAGGGACTTTGTTCGTAGAAATAACAGCATGATGCAAATTTGTTAAAAAAAAGTCACAATTTTTCAGGACTTCTTAAAACGAAAGAGAACAATTTTATTCTCATTTTGTTTTTTGCCTTTTTTTTTGTCAAACGCAGGTTGAAGTGATCCTTTTTGATCAGTTTCAGGCTGTGAAGGAATTTTTATGACTTTGGTCCTTTTTTTTTATTAATTTTGATAGAAATTCAAAATAAAGATGTGCATAGTGTTGACACTTTAGAAACTAATATACAGGAGAGAGGAATTATTTGCATCCATGTGCAGCAATATCAAACAAAGGAGAGATGGATTGCAGGCGAAAAGAAATAGCAGGCAAAACCAAGATAGGATTATCTCTCTGCTTTTGATCACCCCAACACAAACATATACATGAATGAGTACAAAGAAAAACACTACGTTTCACCCAAACCCAATACCCATTCTAAACCCAGCACCCACCCAAAGCAGTGTTCATTTTGACAGCTGTTTATAATTTTAGTCTCAGTCTGTCTTTAGATTAAATGCCTTATAGTTTTAGTCACATTTTAGTCATTTCTACCCTTTATAGTTTAGTCTAGTTTTAGTCAATGAAAGCTCAAAAACATTTTAGTCTAATTTTAGTCCATAAAAAGTCCCCCCTTTTAGTCTGTTTTTTTGTATGCATTTTATTCACCAATGTTATTTAGCAAAGTCATGAACATCATGGTTTGTTGCTCTGATTGGTCTGTAATGATTGTAACGGACAGAACATAATCCAAACATCATGTAGAAGCTGTTGTTCAAATGGCTGTCTCATGCCATGGCAACAGTCTATCTGGCGTGTCTGGTTAATGATGGATTGTAACTCTTGTGCTGATATTTGTTTGCAGAGACGAGTAAATCTTAAAATGGTTACTGTTGATTGGGACTGATTTGTCAGGGTGGACAAAGTTCTGCCTTTTTATTTTTGTCAACACATAACATTTTTTCTGTATTCACCAAAGCCTGCTGATACATGGCCAATACAGCTCTGTTGGCATGCAGGATATTATTGGCATGGTGTCCGTATTAGTAAATATTTGCTCAAAATGTTAATTATCGATTTCTGCTGTTAGGAACATTTCTGCCGATATATATCAACCATATGCACATATAAATTTGTAGAATTAAAAGCAGCTGAAGTCTTCTTTTGTTCACCTACATTCATCAACGTGTTTTAATGACTGGAGTTTAGGTCTGGACTACATACAATACAATACATACAATACAGTGGTATTTATATTGGTACTATTGACTAAAATTAATGTATAAATACCAGCATTTTGAAAAATCCACTATCCCTACAGCTCGGACCACAAATGGACTATAAAAGGAAACCAGGGCACCTCACATGCTGAAAATCAGGACCCCTGTGTGCAGACACTACATCTCCATGTCAAATCTGTGAATAAATAATTTCTGCTGTAACTTCACCAGTTTTAAGTGATTTTCCCTCTCTAAATGCTTTGAAAATCCAAAACTGAAAAAACAGCATTGTTTGTCTGCTGTTTACTTCTCCTAGCAGCAACTTAACAGGCAGAACATAATCCTGTCAGCTTCTTAAATCTGCTTAGAGGCAGAAAATGAGTTTGAATTTTATATTACTCAAGAGACAGCTGCTCTATATTCCCAGCAGGGGGATAAAAACCTCAAAACTCTTCTGTTAACTTCATGATTAGAGTTAAACTTTGTATTTATGTGTCTGCACAGTGCAGTAGCTGTCTGGCAGTTTTTTTTTTTGTTGTTTTTTTTGGGGTTTTTTTGCAACTGCTGTCCCAGTTCTCATAGTGTGTGTATATCCTGTGAAAATCGTGTTTAGGAGCGGCTGCAGCAGTATTATCACACAAGAGCTGCCCTGGCTCCTCATGAGGTCCAGAGGGCTCAGTCTCTGGCTCTGGACATCTGCACTGAGATCCAGGGCTTCCTGCACAGCCGACACCCTGACATGCCCCTGGGAGAAATGAGCTTAGGAGGTTCTCTGCTGGATGACCTGCAGGTACACAAACACCATGTGTTGTTTTTCTGACTCATAATAAACTTTTACACACGCTTTTACTCTTCTGTATTTCAGCATGTCATAAATACTAACTGTGTTTGTCTTTAGGTGGTCAGTGCAGACCATGCATGTCTGCTGGTGCCTCTGCAGCTGGAGGCCTCTCTGTGGCGTCTCATCCCAGGAGAGGAAACTCTGCTCACTCACCCGCTGCACTGGATGGTCCGACGAGTCAATCTGGAGTATTTTCCCAGAGGACGAAGCTACTGGGACAGGTGATCCCACCAGGATTAAAAATTGTATTTCTCATCCATTAAACAATTTTGGTGTTGGTTTAAAAGGATTATTACTGCTAATAATTAATTATTTATTTTCCTAAAATGGATGCAGAAATGATTGTGCCAACCTACATGTTGTGGAAATTATAGAATAACAAAGTTTTTTTTCTTGGTTAAGTGTTAGATGATCATTCTTTGTACTTTTAAAAAAACATTTTTAGGTCCACTTCGTTTCATCATATACATAAATGACTTTATAAACTCTCTCTTTCATATTTTGCATAAAATAATTTTTGCAGATGACACAAATTTATTCTTGTCCCACAAAAAATTGGGACTTCTTAAAAATATAGTAAATGAAGAACTGACTAAAGTAGACATTTGGCTTAAATGCAAAAAATTATCTTTAAACATAAATAAAACTCATTATATTATTTTCCGTTCAAACAGAACTCGGAAAAATATTGAAAATGTACGCATTGAGATCAATGGTAGAGCTAGTACAGCATACTAAGTTCTTAGGGATATACATTGATAAATATAAAAATTTTAAAAAGTACATTGATGAGTTGACAAAGTTATCAGAATATGTCGGGTTGTTTTACAAACTTAGACATCACCCACTTGAAGCTCCCCTAATGTTGTATCAATCTCTATTTGAACCCCATCTTAACTATTGTAATATCATATGGTGTAATACGTATCCAACCTGTCTAGACAAATTATTGATTCTCCAAAAGGAAAGTGATACGTGCTATATCATGGTAAGAGTTTAATGCTCCCTCTGATCCTCTTTTTTTACAGGTTCAAGCTTCTGAAGCTCACTGAGAGTAACATCTTTCATAATGCATGTATGATGTATAATGTAGTTTATAAATTAAATGATAGACTCTGCCATCTCATTTCCATAACTCTTCCTATTCACGAACACAATACTAGAAAAAAAGAATTTGTAATGGGGAAAAAACACATAAATGGAAATGTACCAGTTTTAGTATAACATGTAAAGGCCCAGACATTTGGAATGAAATGGACAGCACTATAAAACAGTCTTTATCATTAAATATATTTAAAAAAACAATTAAAACAGAAATTATTAATACATTACACTCAATCATAAACCCCAATGGCTGAATAACTTCAGTAATAATCCATAACAAATAAAATACATGTGTATTTAGTATCTCTGCTGTGTTTCTAATGCATAGAATTTTTTCTTTCTTTTGTTTGAAATGTCAAGAATAAGGATAATAAATTATTGAAATGTCTGAACGTGTGAGAAATTAAATAAATGCTAACTCTAACTAATAACTCTTGTTATTAGTGCGTGTTATTACTGAATCAGGGCTCTCTTACATAAGCTCAGGAAGCTTCTGGGGAGTTCCCTTTTTACAAAACTGTCATTGAAGTATCTTGTATGGAATGCTTATAAATGTTTTGCAAGTAAATAAATAAATAAATAGATAGATAGATAAATAAATAAATAAATGTGACATGTTCACACGTATTAGATTGATTTCAGTTCCTTAAACACAGTCTATACTGATGCAACAAAGAAAAAAAGCAAATCAATTCATTTATGATGTGTTAATACTAAAAAAGAGGCTTATTTTCCTTTTTTTCTTAAAAATGACTGAATCAAACATCATAAATGTGTTTAGGTTGTATTTTTCTCCCATTTGATTTAATCCTCCATCCCAAACTAAAACTAACTTATTGATATACGAGTTGTGATTCCAGGTTTACTTTTTGAATTTAATTAAATATTATAATATTGATAATATTATTTTTAATAAGACTCCTATGTTTGATTAACATTTATACTGAATCAAAATAATAAATGGGATATTAAAGGCAATGAAACAGCTCTGTTTAACTAACTCTGTCAGACCTATAGATCCACTTTAACTTCTTTAGGTTACTGACATCATCATTTGACAACAGGATTGAGTGGAGTAAGTGTCAAGGGCGTTATTTTGCCCTTTATGTCAGCTTTACTGTAGCTTACATTGAAGCGTCACTAAAGACTAAGAACCACAGCTAAAGGTAAACAAAGGAACTCTCTCCTGGGTAAACAAAGCTATTCTCTAATCAGTCTCTCCTCATGTCTCTCAGGTACCTGGTGGGCGGTTACCTGTCAGCAGAAGCTGTTGTGAACATGTTTAGTAAAGCTGTCATGGAAACCATCAACTGGCCATCCATCAGCAGCACCATGGACTGTCTGGTCAGACCAGTACTGGGAGGGCCAGACCTAAGGCTGGAGATACGGTGTGTTTTTATTTCATTTTATTTTTAGCATTAAGATTTAGAAACAAAAGCCCTTCATTGTTTTATAAGGTATTACCCCTACATTGGGTTTTGTGCTATCAACTGATACCATTTTAATGTTTTAGGTTTTTATTGCTGCTGTGATTTATTTATCATTGGTGTCAAGTCAAAACTTCCAAAATCCCCTGTTTTTAGGGAATGAATAAAATGCTGTATTTTTACAATTAATTAACACCAAATGGTCCTAGTCCTGCCTCTTTTTTATACTTTCTTATAGCTTTAAAGTTTGTTAAACACACAGGCAGATGTTAAGGGCGACCAATAGCACTGATTTATGAAAAAATTCAAATCATGAAAAACTGAGTTTTGGGGTTTTGGCCTGACAGCAGTGTTGTGTTAAAGAGTTGACTTCAGCTTCCAACAGAAAATCTGATTCAGAACAAAATTTCATCCATCAAATTTGTTCATATTATAAAATGGATAAACTATAGCTACCTTTAATTAATCAATCTGTAAAAAAATGTGCTTTATGCAAACATCTTTGCATGATTAGTATCAGCTAGGACTGTTACTTGACTGTTAATCATTTTATTACATAATAATTAGCATTTGGATTATAAAATGTCATATGATTGATGAATTGTCATCCTCAGTTGTTCAAACCTCTCTTAAAAACCTGCTGACTGTAAAATACAGATAATACAGATAATTAAGTGATTAATTTTTGCACCTTTAGTATCAACAAGGCATTGAATCTAGATAAATATTATTAGGGATGCACAATATTGTCGGTATATCATTATCTGCAGATATGAAAAATAATTGCTGATGTTGACAACCAATATTTTAACTAAAAAAATCAGCTGAAGTCTTTTTCTTTACTCATCATCATTCCTTACACTTTAACGTACATTTAAAGGACTGAAATCTGTTAGTTTTGTCATTTTTTAACTTTGAGGGTTTTAATGACCAAAGTTTTAGGTTTTAATTATATTAAAACATTGGTATTAATATTAGTATTGTCTAAATTAGTTTTGTAAATATCAGCAAATTGGATGTTCCTTAAAATCCAATGACGTTCATCGCTATATTTTATGTGTCTGGGCAAATAGCATGCTTGAAGAGCATGTTTTTGCTAAAGCTGCACTAGTTCATGTTTTATTTTGACATTGACTCAGATACCTGTGATGTCAAGAGTGGCACACTTTTGTGGTTTCCTGTCACCCTTTTCAATCAGTGCTGCTTTTACAAGGAATGGAAAAAACACTGAAATAAATGGGCTGTAAACCCCAAAGCATACACGTACCAAAAAAACAGTAAACACTGTTTTAAAGGTAGAGACAAAAAATATAAAATGGGATGATATGTCCCAGTTTGAATGGAATTGTCCTGTTTTCAAGCTCCTTGTCCTGAGTACCAAAGAATCTCTATGAAACATTAATATTGTATGTCCTGGTTTTGAACAGCCCCATGGCCCTCTTTGTAGCTTATTAATAACCAAAACATGTGCTATATTTACAACACCTGTTTTTCACGTATGTCAGTGTTGTTGTCAAGACTGTTACTGTTTTAACCAGAAGAAAAATATCACTGATACACCTCGAAACAAAGTTGAAGACTGATTGATCTGTAGATGTGTCCATCAGTCTGAGTGTGCAGCTGTTGCTTTGCTAGCCTAGCTCTTCATACTGACAGGACCTGCTTGGTAACAGCTGGGCAAGCGATCATGCAATAAAGGTAGTCAGGAGAGGTACAGCATCCTTTAAAAAGTTTGAGGAAGCTGACTGAACCAACTGAGAGTATTGATTTTCAGTTCTCCATGGTGGAAATGCTTACATAAAAAGCAAGCACAAACCGAGAGTACAGGTGGGAAGTAACACTGCTGCAACTGACTTCAATGAGGCCAACACAAGTGACAACCAAATTAAAAGAGCAAATATCTTTTATTGCACAGAATCAGTCTTGTGTTTGGTGTTTACTTAAGTTTTGACTGATCTTGGGAAACAGGATTTTTAATCTGCTGAGGCTCTTTCCATGGAGGTGAAAAGTGCTCTGATCAAAAGTCAAACCATAAGCTCGTACATGTTGGTTTGCTGTAAATTTATATTTCAGTGCATAAAGAGGAAACCAGAGGCACTAATCCTCATAGATATATATATTTACTCCTTGTCTGGTGGATGTAATAGTCCATCTGAGTGATATCTAAGTTGAAGACACGGTGTGTTAAACAAAGAACCTGCCTGATGTCTAACTGCATGCCCCACTTTAATCCTTTAGGCCTGGAAAACTAACAGAAGCAGCAGAGAGCGCTGACCCGCCCCTCTTCATCTCCATACTGCCTCTGCTGAGGGACGAGGATGTGGTTCTGACCTGCCAGCCTGATCTCACCTCTCCCTGGGTCAATGCCTGGCACCTGTCCCTCTACCCGTGGGAGACCCAGCGCCTGGCTCAGCTCGATGCCGCTGATGATGGATGTCGCAGACTCACTCTCAAAATCCTCAAAGCTGTGTGCAAACTGAACCCCGCCCTGCGAGCGCTTGAGGCCGCTCCGCTCGCCAACCTCATCCTGCACCTCAGTGACAGCGTGAGCGACTGGTCTGAGAGCAGCCTGGATGTCAGGTTCCAGCACTGTATCACAGAGCTGATCGGCTACCTCGAACAAGAAGCGCTGCACAGTTACTTCAAGCCGGCTGTCAATCTGCTGAGCGGCTTGTCAGAGGATCAAGTGGATCAGATGGGCTTCATGCTCTACTGTGCCGTGTCAGAGCCGGAGATCCTGCTCATATGATAAACAAACATAGACAAAGACGTAGCTCTCTTCATGCTGACTTCTCTCATTGATTAGCTTCTCCATTCTGCTTAGATTCAAAGACGCACTGCACAGCAGGAAATATGGCAGGCACCATGGACCGATGTCTACACTGAACGAGGAGAAGCTAACAGAAGTCTGCACATGAGAAAGTGAGAATCGAGCTAAGCTAATCACAGGATGGAAATGAGAAGTGCCAAGAAAGGAGCTGAGGAAGTGTTTGTCTAGAAAAATGTGCCTAATCACAAGTTCTCACAAAAATAATGTAGAAAAGTCTGCTTGGAAATGCCAGTAATAACTTTTCACAGGGTGTTGGTTAAAAACCATAATCAGTCTCTCCATTAACAGCAGGGAAGCAGTTGAGATTAAAGCTTTAGTGCAGTTTTTCTTTCTGTCCTCTAAATGGTAGTTTTTGTCTGCATAAATCTTTAATTTATTCTTACTATGCAGAAAAATAACTGGGTTTAGCTGCACTTGTAAAACAACTCAGTGAGCCTGAGTGAGGTTTATAAAACTGGAGGTGGATATGTACATGTTTAGTTTGTCTTCTTAAGTGTTTCAGTCTGTCACCAATGTTGTTTGGGTTAACTAATTCTTTATATTATGCTTGAAGTTGCCTCATCATTTTAAGCACTTGCTTTTAAATATGGTATGAATGTTGTGGGTATTTCTTCAGTTTTATGAGTCTTGAGTGAAAGAATTTGGATTTTCTGTAAGTGAGCAGTGAAACAGCAAATAAAAAGTAAAGCAATTGTTTAGATTCTCACTCTGTTTTTTCTTTTCCTTTCTTTAATTAGTACAATAAGTCTCTGGCTGCTTGCAAAGATTTCCCTGCATAAAAGTGCATCAGTTTAAGTGTTTAGGAAGGTGCTTCATGTTTAAATCTGCACTTTGTCTCCTGGTCGTGAGACAGAGGACCAGCTCTTTACTCTTGCAGGGCTTCCTGGGGGAGCATGGGTGTTTGCTCATCCAGTCGACATGCATTTTGTGAACTTGGAGAAGGCCTACAATCGTGTCCCTCAAAGGCTGAAGTTGGGGGTGCTGCAGGAATATGGGGTTCTGGGGTCCCTGCTGCAAGCCATCCAGTCCCTGTATGGCCAAAGTGGAAGTTGTTTGCATTCTCAGCACAAAGTCAAAAATGTTTTCAATGGCTATTGGCCTCTGCCAGGGCTGTCCTTTATTACCAGTCCGCTTTGAAATTTTCTTGGACAGAATCTCAAGGTGCAGTACGGGGCAGGAGGGTTTCTGGTTCAGGGACCTCAGAATTTGATCTCTGCTGTTTGCAGATGATGTGATTCTGCTAGCTTCCTCAAATGAGGACCTCCAGCAGGCACTGAGGCGGTGTGAAGCTGAATGCGAGGTAGCTGGTATAAGAATTAGCACCTCCAAATCTTAGGCCATGGTCCTCTGCCGGAAAACAGTGGATTGCTCCCTCTGGGTGGGGAGTGAGTCTTTGCCCCAAGTGAGGGAGTTTAAGTATCTCAGGGTCTTGTTCACGAGTGAAGGTAGAATGGACCATGAGATGGACAGGCAGATTGGTGCAGCATATGCAGTTTAGCTTTGCTCAGCAGGAAGGCAAAGCTATCGATTTACCGGTCAATCTATGTTCCAACCCTCACCGAACTCTGGGTAATGACAAAAAGAATAATCTTGCTGATACAAGCAGTCGAAATGAGATCCCTCACAAGAATGTCTGGGCTCTGCCTTATGGTGTGAGGAGCTTGGATATCTGCAGGGATCTCAAAGTAAAGCCCCTGCTTCATCATGTCAAAAAGAGCCAGTTGCGGTGCTTCAGTATCTTACCAGGATGCATCCTTGTCGCCTCCATGTGGAGGTCCTCCAGGCACGTCCAACTGGGAGACCCCGGGGCTGACCCAGAACTCACTAGAGGAAATGTGTGTATATATGTATATGTATATATATATATATATATATATATATATATATATAATATATATGTCCCATCTGGCCTGGGAGCACCTCTGAATCCCTCTGGAGGAACTGGAAAACATTTCTGTAGAGAGGGTTGTCTTGGTTGGCTTACTTAGCCTGCTGACACCATGACCCTACCTTGGATAAGTGGATGAAGCTGGATGGATGGACCTTTTTTCTCAAGTCTCATGAATGTGTATGTAAAATACCTAGAAACTATTTAATGTCATTTATTATGGCTCATAAGAATGGGAACTTGGTATGCAAAATTTGATTGAAGTTTTTTTCTGTTGTTTATAAAAGGGATGTCACTGGTTTACATTTGACATTCATATATTCATAACAGATTTCACTCATTTATACAAGTGTTCACCTGTATTATTAAGAGTTCATTTTGTTTGGAAAGTGTTTTTCAGCTTCAAATGAGCTTTCATTCAAATGTTTCCAAGTTTCTAATAGGTTTTACTGCTTCACAGAATTTGGTGTGGGTTTCAAAACAGGATCTCAAAGGTGAGCTTTCACATGGGCCATAATATGTTCCCTCTTATTGCAATTTTGCAATGATTTTAATGCATCATTTGAGGTTTCGCTGTAGTTAACAAGCGTGTAGACTTGTTCATAAATAATTTTCTCAATACAATGTCTAACTAGTGTGTGAAATGCAAAATTGAAGTAAGCAAAATTGTATTATTTTTGTGTAATGATTTTATAGAGGGGTAACTCAAAATAAAATAAATATATGGCTGTTAAAACACTGTCAAAAACTAAAAGTAGTGTATGTCCAAAATTTCAGAAATCTATATTGTTAAACCCTTTGTACAGTTTGATATTTAAAGCAAAATATGACATTATCACTTTGCCAGTTGTTTTTATATTTTCATTTTTATTGTTTTTATGATATTTGATTTTCAGAGTGTATTTTCTATATGTAAAGCGCTGTGGGCTGCAGTTTTGGTTCAATGTTGTTCAAAGTTGAGAAGAACTAAATCCACATTGGATATTTATAAAATGTAAAAACAAAGTATTTTATCTTGAAATGAAAACGGAAGTCTCAATTAACTGCTCTGACCGGAGCCCATGAAGTGTCAAACGCCCCCTAAAACACCAACGAAGAAGAAGGTTTTCCATGGAGCGCGGCTCTCCTAAGTGAAGTTAACGGACCCTACGCGTTCCTCGGTGGGTCAGCTGTCACATGGCTAAATATGGGTGTTGACGGTCCAGGTTACCGGTCCAAAACGTGACACCGAGGCTCAGGTTTTGGGCTCAAGTATGGCTCGACTGTAACGGAAAAAGAGGAACACAAATCCCGGGACAAAGGTTAGCGTGCCGTGTGACTCTCTGGCGCTTGCGGGGAACTTTCACTTCTCCGTTAAGTTTATGTTCTGTGAAACTCCGCTTGTTTACGCTTCTGTTGGTGTTAAAACGACGCTGTTTGTAAAGTTCCTGGGCTTTTAATACGGTAAAGTTCTTATGTTGTCGCTTTGTGAATGTAGAAACTGTATCATACGTTTTCTAACATTTCAGTTGTCGTAGTAGCGGCTGTTTGAACAGCTGACTCACCGACGTATAAGGCCGGTGTTTCCCTTAAATGAGCGGCCCTGTTAACTGGTGCCTTTCAGCAGAATGTGTCGTTTGGTGTCGTAGATAAAGCAAACGCATCCTGTAACTACGGCAACCACAGAAGCAGTCCGTTCAGAGTCACCAGTTAAAAGGGTAACTAGTTAAATCGTCACACCTCACTGCTCCTGGACATAGCGATGTTGTGATCAGACCCCTTACGGCCTCAGGATGTTCGCTTCTCCGGACCTGCTGGCCTTCACCAGCACTGAGGGGTTCGGGGAAGGAGAGGAGGACCAGGAGGCCCAGAGTCTACCTGAGGAGCTGTCTGTCCCCCTTTTACCTCTGTCAAACCCCTGGAGCACCACTGCCCAGTTTCACAGGGACTTCATACTGGTGGCTGAATTCTCTGAACAGGTGAGGTTTTCAATTACAAAGTTTTATTATATTAGAAATGTGTTTAATATCATGAGACCTGTGCTGTGAAACTTGACCATAAAACTCAAACATTCTAATAAAAATCCCCCTGATTCCATGTAAATTCCTTGAAATTTCCAATTTTTTCACCAAATTCCCCTTAAATGTCTTAATACATTTCCCAAAATTGCACAAAATTTTCTCAAACATCCCCCCCAAAAATGTACTGATTGATGATTTATTTCAAAGGATACCACCCCCCCACACACACACAAAAAATCCCACCCAAATACCCAAATATTTGCAAATAAATTCCCTAAAAATTCACAAAAAATCTTAGAAAATTCCCCCAAACATCAAAACATATAACCTTTTTTCATAATTCAAAGGAAAAATTCCAAAACAAATTAAATGAAAATACAAATAAATTGACCAAATTTTAAAAAGAAAACCCCAAAAATTTCAAAGCAAGTTCCCCCAAACTTTCTAATACAAATCCCATGAAAATGCCAATACATTTCAAAGCAATTTCCCCCAAAACTTTCAATAAAACTCTTAAAAATAAAAAAACATCTCCCCCAAAGATTTCTTGAAAATTCTTGAAAATTTTATAGCAAATGCTCCCAGCATTTCAGGAAAATTACTTGAACTTCATTGGACACTCTTGGCAATTATCTCAAAAATTCTAATAGCAGAAATGATTTCTATATTGTAGGGGAGCCAAAATTTAATGTCGTCATATGTACACGCAGGGCTTAGGAGGTCAAATTAGGTTAAAGTTTTATACTACATAAATCGTAACTGATCTTTTTTAGGACTACAAGAGATTGAAAGAGCTCACAACAGACCTGGTAAGTTACATAAAGCATTAAAACAAAACAAAAAGGGAAAAATTGAGACACAAATCAGCTCAGGAAAGTGGAAAGTAAAATAAAGTTGTAGAAATGCACTTTCTGATTAAATTTATTCCAGCTGTGCTGCTTGCATTAACCAAAAATTTTCCTCACGGTTTCCTCATGATTTTTTGCAAAGTGATGAATTAAACCAAGGAGCACCTTACGGTGCCAAGTAATGATGACATACTAGCACAAAATAGATTAAGTAGCTGTAGAATACTAATGTATTGTACTATTAAGTGTAATTTATAAGTAGTATTAGTATTTAAAAAACATTTATGTGACATATTAATACAGTAAACTTTTTGGATGAACTGACAATGCAAGAAAACTTTGCTTAAGGTTTTTTTTTTTTTTTTTTTTTGCCTGTAGAATAAACATATATTTAATACCCGCCTTGTCAGATCCTGTTTTTCAGTTCCTGTCATGTTATTAGTGTTGTCTCCACAGTGTTGTAAAATCCCAGAAAGTCCCAATTAGATCTAGATCTACTTTACAAGAAAGATCAGAGAGCAAAAACATGAAACAACAAGCTGAAAACATTGATTTACCGATGTCTTTTTGGTATCAGTAACAACATCCCATTAGGATGCCACAGCATTACGATGATAGAGGATTGCATTACAGGAGGCAGGTCACATGTGGTTGCAGTCCAAACAACATGAGGATATCTGATTTAGTTACTAAACTCACACCAAACATAAACCAGAATCAGAACACTTCATACATCTTTGTGGGGAAATTTTGGGTGTTATAATTGCTCCTACACAGTCTATTAGTATACAGATATATGTCAAGGAAGTAGTTTTCAAAATATTTTTATAAAGTACAGATTATATCCAAAAAAAAAAAAACAGTAAGGCAATACTTTGGTGAGCAACCCAGGAATATTTAAAGTCACCCAAGTGTATTTGCTGACCAGTTTTTTAATATTCATATAATCACCATCTGTCCACCTGTACATCCCTTTCATAAAAGCACCAATTGAATTGGATGTCTCATGTTAAAAATTAATCATTTTCCTGCCCTTTATTTTCACTTAATGATCATGTAGACCTAAAAACACATTTGGATGCATTTCTCACTCCATGGACACCTGTCAAACTGAAAAAAACCCTTGTATATAGGCCAATTCATTTACTGACTCAGACATTAATGTAATTTCAGGAAAAGGGCCCATGAGAGAATTGTGATAATTTACGCCAGAATATCTAATGATCTGTAAATAAATTCATGGTTAAAATGAAGGTGTCTAAACCAGAACATCTTGACATCTGGCATTTCTAGAATTTAATGTTTTTGTTGAGTTTTTGGTAGAATAGTGTGAACAATGACAAAGAAGAATGTAATACAAAGGGAAAAAAAATAAAAAAAATAAATAACATAAATAAATACAAAATTAAAATAAAGTACAGAAAACAAACAGAAAGAAAGAAAAAGCTCTACTGTGTGCTGCACTTGAGTAAAATATTTCCGTGAGAATATGTTGCATATTCTCCAATGGAATATTTGTATTTGCAGACATCTGGCATTTCTAAATGTTGTTTGCTTGCATTTATAAATTCCCGCAACACATTTATGCATCATCAGGCTCTAAGACTCTGCTCCATATGAGTGTTTATATTAACCTCCTGAGACCTGAGCTTTTGTTTGAAATGCATTTATTGTTTCTCCCACTAACAGTGTTTGGGATAAGAAAGACCTGATAAATTTAAAAGCTCAGCCTTGTCTTTGAACAGGATTACCAAACTGATGTCCACAAATCTCCTGAAGGTCCTGTTTCTGCAGAAAATACAGATCTTGATCAGTTTTGGAGCAGGTGTTTTAGCTATCTGTCAACCAGTTAGTCAGTTGTTGGGGGTCTTCAGTTATTCATTGAGAGGAATGGGGGAGTCATTTTGATGATGGACCACAAGGAGTTGTTGGGACCATGCATCAAGAAAATTTTCGTAAAAATTTCTGAAGTTCTTGGAAATGTTCCTTACCAAAATCCACTCCAATTCCCTAAAATTTCAAAGAAATTACCTGAAACATTTGTTAAAATTGGACATTGGACATATTTTTAAAGTATCCCATTAAACAATACCCCAACATTTCATCAAATATTCCCCAAATATGGAGTGAAGCTTTATCAAACAGCCTAAACATTTCATTAAAAAATCCTCAGACATTCTATGTAAACGCCTGAAAAATTTAAGCAAATTCCCCAAAATATCAAAGCAAATTTCTCTTAAAATTTATTATTACAAAATTCCCCAAAAATACACGAAAATGATAGAAAATTCCCCAAAACAAATTCCATAAGATATCCATGGAAAGTCTTGAAAACTTCATGACACCCACCCCCAAGTTCTCCAAAATTATAAGTACAGTTCCGAAATTTCCATGAAAATGTCTGATAATTTCAAATCAAATTCCCTCAAACGTCCACAAAATTTTTCTAAATTCTTTGAAAATGCTAAAATATTTCACAGCAAATTTACCTAAAAACTTCCAATATATCTCACCAAAATATTAAAACATATTTGCAAAAATGTCCATGAAAATTAGTGAAAATTAAACTGTAGATTCTCCCAACACTTCAGATTAACACAGTGGACACTCTGGACTATTTTCTCAAAACTTCTAATAGCAGAAATTATTACAATGTTGTAGGAGAACCAAAATGTAATGTCTTCATATGCACTGTATATGCGAGGTCATGGGAGGTTAAAACATAATAGACAAGCTTGGGGTGTTTTTTGCAAGACAAAAGATAAGATAAATATGAAATAAGTTATGAAATCTTGTTATTGACAATCTTACCATTTAAGAGAAAGACATGAGCATATTCAGGATTAGTAAAAAAACATTAATTGACTCAAATCAATAGAATATTTTGATATAACAATGATTTTTCAGCATTTTTTATATATTTATAAACTAAAAATGATAATTATTTGCGTCTTGATGTCAAAGTGTATCCTCAAACCCCTGCTGCACACTTCCAGGTGGGACCGAAACCTGTGCTGACAATACCAGATGACCCCAGAGCCATCGGATCTTTCGACCTCAACCACTTCTCTGTTCGAATCATGTCAGTGGACTACCAGGCGTCCGGCCCCGGCCATGCCCCGCCTGCATCCCCTGGCCCTCGTCTCAATTTCAGTGAGGACTCTAAAGTGGTTCTCGGAGATTCTGCAGAGAGCGCGTTTGCCTATGTTCACCACATGACCCTGTACGACTTGGAGGCCCGGGGAATGGTGCGTCCTTTCTGCATGGCCTACGTGTGCTCAGACCAGGGGAAGCTGATGGAGAACTACGCTGAGCTGTCAACATGCTTCTCCCAGGCCGCTGACAGCCTCAAGACGGGAAACAGACAAGCATTTTCTATGGAGCTGCAGAGGAAGTTACAAGAACTAGAGTAAGATCAGGATGTTGATTGATTTGATTACCATGCACATTCTTTCAAAACCATCCACCTTTAGCTTCTCATACTGGCGGTGACAGTCTGGCTCTTCTACATATTAACAGAAGTGTGCAAAAATGGTGCTCCTATGCAGGTGATATAATTAGTGTCTGATTAGACCTCTCCAATGATGATGTTAGTTTGAATGGACTCAAACAAAAGTATTTTAGGAGAGATTCTTTTTTTCTTTTTTAGATAATATTTTGTGCTTTTTATGCTTTTACCTAGAGGATATGGCAGTGGATAGAGAAGGAAACTGGGCTGTGAGAGTGGGATATGATTGGCAGGAAGGGCAAAAGGTCAAACTAAATCCAGCCACCCTGAGGACTACTGTATATCCTATACACATAGGGGGCGCTGTAAGTGCTAGGCTAACTTTCAGCACTGTTTATGTGAGATTACATTGCAGTAATTAATTTTGTAACACAGACTTTTGTTACTAAACAAAGTTGAGAGTATAATTTTTACTCTACTCTAAGGCAAGAAAGGATGTGGCATAATTTCGGGTGATTTGATTATTTTAAATTGGAGTCATCTGTTGTGGGATGATGGGTAACTTTGATAACAAGGGAAGAAAATGACAAAAAAAATTTAAAAAATGTAGATCAGAGTTCACACAAGTCCACAATATTTTCCTTTAACCCCTTATGACCTACCATAGAAGGCAAAAACGAAAAGAAAATGAAGTTTTGCTCAATTTTCAAAAAGACAGCACGTTTATAAAAACTAAACTATTTATGATGGTGCAATCAAATCTCTAAGTGTGCCATATACTTTTGAGCATGCTTATGCTTTCAGAAGACTGCATTGAAACAATAAGAAGTGCAACTCATGACCAGCAAGAAAACATTGTGATAGGTTCATGCTGACAAATGTCGTCAAACATTATCACGTACACATAAAGTGGGAAGTCCTCTGAAAGACAGGTCTGGATTACATTATAGTATATTGTTTTTGATGTGTGTGCTTTTTACTACATTTCTGCAAAAGAAGGAAGGATATTTCTGGAAGAAAACTGTACTCTGGGACACATAGAATGAGTGATATGTTAGTGTTACTCCTCTGGTTTTATATGCAAAAAGAATTATTGCTCTGTCTCATTTGGTTGCAGTTTTACCCACAGTTAAAAATAGTGGAGGGGGTGCTGGCAGGTTTTAAAGGGCTAGTTGCTTGCCGAGTCTAAAGGAAAAAAAATCTGTATCTCCCAAAAAAAAAACACAGAAAAACAGGCAATCTTTTACATCTCAAAAGCTAAAGACAACTTTTTTAAGTACTTAAAGATCAGATATTACGCTAAATACACCTTTCAGGCTTTTCTAACAAAAATGGGAGAGCCACATCCATTTCATGAGCAAGGCAGAGTCAGACAACTTATTAACATTTAAAGCCACAAACACATAAAGAGCTCATTTTGAGCAGGGCTGCAACAGAGGTTTTTTTTTAGACATGCACAAATCCAATACTGGAGCATTTTTTTCAGCAGTAAACTTCACAGGCATGTTTTGAGGACCTCTGAGACCAATATAAAGTGGTCTTAAAGGGGTAAAATATGTACCGTTTAAGAAATGAGTCAAAGGTTTGGTAAATGGTAATGGCCTTGAGCCTGTATAGTGCTTTTCTAGTTGTCTGCATGAGCTTTATCCACACTTTAGGGTACACTTACCCATTTACACAAATTCACTTTGTGATAGTGGAGGCTGCTTTGCAAAGTGACCATCAGTATTAACTAATCCCATTCATACAAATTCACACAGCAATGGGAGAAATTTGATGTTAAGTGTCTTGTTCAAGGACACATTTATTTGTCTGCAGAGGACAGAAACAACTTGGCCCTTGTACCATTTAGAAAATGCCCCCCATCAAATCTGATTTGTCTGTTTCATTTATGTACTTTATCTTTAGAAATACTGTCTTTTTCATCAAAAATGTATATCCAGATATTTAAGAATCCACAATTATTTACGATAACGTTTTTTTATAGTTTCATAGTAAAGTCGTGTGGCAGACCCACAACGCAGCTTTTACATTTTGGACACTATACATTTGTGACACATACAACAGAAAAGACTCTTTTCATGTTACAAACAGGGGAATTTAATTACAAAATTCTGACGGAGCAGGGATGTGCCATAGTGGAGCTGGTGGAACCATTCTCATTGACTAAAACTAAAACCTATCTGCTTCATCTTCATGTTAGCGCTGAGATGGGCTGAACACATATCTGGTAGACTTAAGGGCACTGATCATCAACTTGCCGCCCGGGGGCCATATCAGGTCCCCAAAAGCTCCCTGTCTGGCCCCCAAAAGATCATTAAATTCAGAAAAGGAGAAGATGTTGTTTTAAATGTTTTAAAAGAGGTTAAAATGTTCAAATGTGGCAAAAATTGGTAAAAGAGGGAAAAAGGGGACAAAAAGTATTATGAATTGGTTAGAAATGATGAAAATAGTTTTAAAAAGTAATGAAAATGGGTTAAAAATGAGGAAAAATAGAAGAAAAATTGAAAAAATGGATAAAAGAGTGGCACAAAGAGGATAAAACGTTCAGGAAAAGTGGTTTAAATGGGATAAAGAGTGGCAAAAATTGGGTTAAGGAAGCGAACAGGGGCAAAAAGTATCATAAGGGTTAAAGGTGGCAAAAATGCGACATAAATAGCCTGGCAAATTAGTAAAGGTTCAAGAGTGGCACACAAAGGAAATGATTGGCAGGAAAGTTGCAAAAGGGGGTTAAAGGGTGGCAAAAATGGGTGAAAACTGGCAAAAATTGGTTAAAAGTTGCAACCATTGTTGAAAAAATGTAATAAAAAGTGGCAAAGTGGATAGATAAGAGTGGCAAAAAGGGGATAAAACATACAGGAAAAGTGGTTTAAATGGGTTAAAGAATGGAAAAAATTGGGTTAAAGAGGCAAAAAGGGGTTAAAATTAGTTAATAGTGGTGCTAAATCCCAATTGTGGAGAGCCCAGTCTGTGATTTTCATGGGCTCTGCCAACTCTGTTGTTAGGCCTGTCTCCTTGTGGCCTTCGGCATGGTAGATAATAGGGACACATCTCACTGGTAATGCCTTAACATGTCCTGCATTTGAAAGAAATTACAAATACTACTACAATAATATATTAACCAGACCAAAATATATATGTAATTTTTGTGTATTTGAAAGTCCGGCCCCCAGAGTTTCTGTTGAGATTAAATCTGGCCCTTGTGCAAAGGTTCTTGATGACCCCTGCTTTAGGGGCTACTGCACCCAAGCAGCGGTGCATCATGAATCCGTCCAAGTCTGATCATTTATTCTCTCGGACTGTTTCAGGTACACACGACTGACTCTGCTCCAGGACCCAGATCGTTTGAAAGGGGTAAACGGATTCTCAGAGGAGGAGACGGAGGGTGATCTTGGAGCTGTGGAGCGTATGATCTCAAACCACAGAGACCTCCTCCGCCAGGTCACCTCCTACCCAAACAGAAAGCTGAAACAGCCCGACTTTCTACCTTACGACCCGGCCGACTCCCTCACTGATATTTCTGCTTTGATGCCTCTTGAGCCCTGTCCCTCCTTCTCTTTTCTTACCTCCACCTCCTGCAGGTCCGAGCGTCAACTCAAGTCTCTGCATGAGCTCTGTAACTCCTACTTCTTGTCATTGATGAAGGAGCAGCTTGCTGACACAGAGCGCCGTCTGCGTGGCGACAGAGGTGCACTGCGAACTGCTCGCCTCACGCGCTCACTATCCAGGAGGCTCGAGCTTGTCAACTTCCTGTTTGAGCTGTGGAGTCCAGAGGACCGAGAGGAAGAGGAGAGAGATATCGCTGAAGCCGAGCTGCAGAGGGACATGGGGACGAAGTGCAGCATGGAGGAGCCGATGAGCCTGGAGTCATTCTCGTCCTGTGTGGAGGAGATACCCATCAAGATGGAGGCAGGAGAGGCCAGGACAGTGACCCCAGACAACAATGTTGCCACAGAGATAACAGGGAGCATGAGCAGTGGGGACAGCATTGAAGTGCTCGGGACTGAGAAGTCTTATCGGACGCAGCATTTAGTCGCTGTTTCTGACAGCAGAGGTAGGAAAAATTACTATGGTAGCAATAACATTAACATTAAACATGATTTTTACAATCCTAACTGGTAGATTTATTGTTTTACCCATCATCTGTCCCTTTCGTGCACATTTGTTAACAAACACAAATCATAGACAGTGATAACAGATATTTCTGTTCTATTGGAGTGTGTGCTGTTAGTGTTTTGCTGTATATTTTAAGTATTTTATTGAGAAAAAAATACAGGGTCAATATTTTAGTCGAGGCTTGTCAAACTAATGGATTGGTTCTGGTTGCGTGTTATTGCACATATTGCTCAGTTGTGCCCTTTGGCTCTGGGTAATTGTAATGAGAGTTTCTCCCCTATTTTGATATTTTATTAATACTGCAATGAGAAATTAACTGAAAAAAAAAACCCATTCAAACATATATTTACACACTTGAGCACGGTTCTTATTAAGCTAAATAAGCTGACAGTTTTATCTCCCTTAAACAGACACACCAGTTGGGATGGCGGACACCTCTTTCAGACGTCCCCCAGTAGATGTAGGAGTCAGGCGTGTGCGAGCGTACGCCAGACGAGCTAACAGTGAGGACAGCATTGAGGTGCTGAGCACCACAGAGTCCATCTTTCCTGAAGACCTTACTGCCATCACAGAGGAAGAAGTAGAGCACCAACCTCTGAGTAACGGCTTTGAGAGCAAAGAGGAGAGACAGACTGAGTCTAAAGCTGGCTATGGCGTCAACATGGAAAGCAAACTTAATGCAACTACTTCAGTGAGTGAGGAGGAAAACGAGGAGCTGGTTCATGAGGAAAAGACTGAAGTTGTTGGAAAAGAGTCCTTAAAGAAAAGTGATACCAGCAGTGAGGTTCTGATTAAAGAGAAGAAAGTTACAGAGAGTTTAAAAAGTGATCGCATCAGTGAAAACAAAAGTTCTGAGAAGACATCCAAACATCTGCAAGGTAATGCATCTTCGACATTTTCACATCTAAAGCCAAACTTAGACACCCTTTAACTTTCACACTGCTTGGAAATTTTCCAGCTTTGTCTGTGTGGGTTACAACGCAAAGGGCCAAAGCTGTTCACCAAAATTTCCTGACATTTTTTCCTGGTAGCTCCACCTGTTAATTGTCAGTGTGTAGTCAGGGCGAGCCAAGCTGTATTAGTGAGTACACTGGGTGAAAATGCTGTATAAGGGAAGTTCTGCCAGCCTTGATGGCCAGGATTATGGTTTCTATTCTTGCTGTATTACTTTCAAAAGTCCTTATATATTTCAATGTTAAAACTTATTCAAAAACAATCACCACCTCCTACAACCTCATGTGCATGCTCTTCACCTAAACCAAATTATTTTGAGTTGTGAGAGAGCATCTAGCTGTGACAATCTCCCGCAGAGAATTGCATGAGTAAAAGGCAATGCTTGTGCCCTGAACTTAATAAGAACATGTCGGGAGTTCATGTGTTAAAGTTCTTTAAGTTAAACTTCTTAGGTGGATTTGAAAAGCAACAACAGGAGGTCCAACTAAAAGGTTGTGTTTGGAATATTGATTCTAATTTCTCTTTGCACTGCAAAGCTGTGGACACAAAGATTTCTAATGTTGGACTTGAACCAGAAAAAGTGTGTAGACTGTGACTCAGTGTGATGAATGTTTTGAAGTGATGGTCTAGGGCAGTGGTTCTCAACTGGTTGGGTCACGGGACCCACCATCAACTCCTCGAGGAAGATTGCGACCCAAATTTTGGAGAGATTTTTTGGTCAATCAAATGTATTTGATAAAAAAAATAATAGACCTTGGGCCTAAGACAGTACAAAAGGTGTGACAAAACAATGAAACAGGACAAAAAATGCATGTTTTATAGAATCTCAGAAACAATTTGGTGCAACTTTTGTCCCAGCCACACATCCACATCCCACTATTGGGTCCCGACCCAACAGTTGAGAACAACTGGTCTAGGGAATTTCACATCATACCTGTGTATATCTTTTGATAGAGTTTTTGTTTATTTAAAAGGGAGAAAAAAACGAGGTACTTTACAGGACAAAGATAAAAGTCCCTGATAATTCCAAATATTATTTTAAAAAGTGTTTAAAAATAATGAAAGTAACAGTGCTCCATTACTTATCTAGAGATGCACTAATTGTTAAAATCAGTCCTATTTTTATCATCAGGAATGAGAAACAAAACAGCACACACAGTACCCAGTAAGAGAAAACTGAAATATTTAACCTGTTGTTCCTCTTTCAGCTGAAGAAGCAATGGAGTCAGCGTCTCTGTGGCCTGAAGGTCATCAGAAGCTAAAGTCAGTGCCTAACCTCCACGTATACTTCTCTCCTCCTGTTGCCATGGGAGAGGTTGAGATCTGGACCCGTCCCGGCCTTCCTCTCAGGCTGCTGAGCATCGAGGAGGCGTCTGACTGCACCAGCTTCACTGGCTCCTCCGATCCGCCCTCTCCCACACAAAACATCTATAGCAGCATCCAGTCACATAAGAGAAGGAGAAGAAAGGCTGGACTCAGAGCTCTCAGGTTCCTTAAACATAACTCATACTCCCAGCATGCCTTGTTCTGTCTCCTGAGCGGCCGGCCGCTGGTTGTTATTGGAGGAGATGAGAATTTGGTTAGAAAAATGGTGGACGCTCTGAGTCTTTTTCTGCCTGCTCCGGGTCCAGAGAGAAACGCTGTTATGCCATGTTTGACCGCGCCGCTGCAGCTGACTGACCTGCTCACCTGGAGACTGATAGGAATACACAGGTACTCCACGAGACAAACACTGCTCATTTTCCTTTCCTTCAGATCTTCAACTATAAATTAAAGGTCACATATCATGCAAAATACACTTTTTCAGGCTTTTCTAGAAAGAATATATGCCCCTGGTCTGTCCACAATCCCCCTAAGAATCAGAAAATCCAGCAGGGAAATTATGTAAATTATTTTGCAGCTAAGAGACATTTATTTTCTGAGATTTTTTAAAGACCAAATCAGACAAATACAATTGCGCTAAAAATCTTTCAACACACAAGTAATTCCTAAGTAACTGAAATTTCTTTTAATTGTACGCTGATGGAGACATGCCTCTTAAAACTTACTTTGGTGAATAATAAGTATGATAAATAAAAGTCTACACTGCTCTTTCCCTAGATCCCCCTCCTTCTCATCATCCACCATCCTCCCCTCTCTGGCTCGCTACAGTCGTTATCTAGCTCTGTTGGACCTGGACCAGAGGACGCTGCACAGTCCGTCATACTCTGGCTCACTCATCGGCAGACTGGCAGACCCTCACACTGGAATCAGCCGGGGCATCACCTACCTGCTGCACCTGGAGAGCTGCCTGACCGCACTGACCAACCAGGCTCTACTGTACACGTTTAATCCTGCTCTACAACGTCAAAACTCTGCTGCAGGGAAGGAGGGAAACGAGGAGGACAGCCGGTCAACTAAAGAATTCTGTAACAGTGAGAGCGATTTGAGAGTGATTCAGTTCCTGTCTGACCTCATCAGTCAGCGCCACGCGGGACGTGGACCGCCAGTTTTAAAGTTCTCCTACAACTCAGTTCACCTGCACAGAAATACAAATGCAACATAAACACTGTATGAACAAAAATAATCGACTATTTATATAAAGATCTTATATTCAGATGCCTTTAACTAAATGCACTGAGATCTCCCTCCAATGTTGACCGACGGACTCTGACCTGCTAATGTGAACATGCTAAGAGTCATGTATGTTTTTATCTGAAGTGTTAAGAGAGCTTGTTTGTTTGTTTTTACTCACTGATGCTGGGAGGTGTATTTTTCTACAGTACTGAACTAAATGCACTTGTGCCTCTTTGGCACTAAAGACTTACTGATGTCCTCTACAGCAGAAGCACTGGACTTTTTATGTTATTTTTAAAATGAAGAGTTGTTTCTGAATTATATGAGCTCTATATATTTAAGATAGTTGAGCCTTGTGTCAATGCTGTAATTTTAACAGCCAGAACAGCCCTTCTGAGATTGTTCATTCACTCTGGTACTGTAACTTTATTGTGCAGCTTGATGGTCCAGATATATGTGGACTCACTCACTTTCATAAAAGTCTATCCATCCTGTTGTACTGTGATTTAACCACATAAGATGCTGTTTAAAGTTGGTTTCCTCAAGTTAATACCAGCAAGAATCAAGATGGCTGTCATGTTAAAACAAATTACAGTTATAAGTTTAATGCTACTAAACACCACCAGATTATGAAAATATCTTCCCTCTTTGAAATAAATTATTTTAACAAATTGAGTAAAGAAAGATTCTGTTGATGGGAATGATGTATATCTCAAAGACTGTTAAACAGATGTTGTCGTGTCAGTTGCAAGACGACTAGCTTGAAATCCACAAGTCCCATCTATATCAGAGTTATAATAATTTTTTATTTAGTTTTGACTTTTTAATTTTTTTGTTCTGCTTTTTAAAGGTACACCTTTAGACTGCAGTTTTAATTAAACAGCCAATATTAAAACTGTGGTAACAAAAATATTAACAGGGTTACTCTATTCTATAGGGGTTAGTGGTGTCAGATGGTGCCAACTCCACCAAGAGAAAAATTCAGCTGCAGTAGCCAGGTTTCAACCTGTAGAGGGCACTCACATAGTATGCAAAAATCACCTTTTCAGGCTTTTATAACAAAAATATGTGCCCCTGGCCTGTTAACAATCCCCTCAAATACCAGAAAAATCCATTCCCTCCCCCCTCATTTTTTCCACCTTTCAGAAAATGTGTGCAAAATACAAGCCATTCTCTAATTTTCCCCTCACGATGTCATGTGGGGAGTTAGGACTGCCCCCAGGTTCGGTTGGACCTCACCACTTGGGAGAAAGGTTCAACCTCCTCTCCTGATTCTCCTCTCAGCTGCCAGCTGAGGATCAGTAGAGCCACATCCATTTCCTGAGAGGGGCGGAGTCAGACAGCTCAGAAACATTTAAAGCCACAGACACAGCTTGTTCTAAGTAGGGCTGAAAAAGAGGGCTTTTTTGGCATACAAATATCCAATCCTGGAGTGTTTTTTTTGCAACAAAATTCACTGACATGTTTTGGGGGCCTCTGAGACCGATATAAACTTGTCTTAAAAGGGTAAAATATGTCCTCTTTAAGATTTAAAAGTTTGTGCCCAAATGTTGAGAGATCCCGTTTAAGCTTAAAAAAGGACCCCAACGGTACAGTTAAACTATTTTTCTCTTTATTTTGTAACAAAGGTTCATAAAACATTTAAAACAATCAACTTCACCTTTTAAACACCAACTTGTCAATATGCAAAGTAAAAAGATGTTTTGTCAGCAAATAAACAGAACTCTTAAATTAAGGCAGTTAAAGAAGAAGCAGTATAAAGTGACTCAATCTTTTAATGTTTTTCCACCAGTCCACTGAGATCCGGTCTCTCTGTTAAATTCTAAAGTCGCACCTCCACGCGCTCATTCATCAGTCCTTCTGTGTTGCTCCAGGCTGGATAAAACTGCGCCGTGACCTCAATGTATGCCAGGACCTCCAGCACCGGCACGGCCAAGTTATGACCTATGAAAACAACACAAAGCACACAATGATAAAATGCATGATTTTTCTTTTAATACAAATAAAAATAAGCCCAAAAGGAAGAACAACACTTCAAAAATCATTGTTCTTCTTCAGATAGAAAGATGAAGCAGTAGTAAGTCTTGAGAGAGAGCAGATTACCCTTATCAGCTGTTTTGCTTTTAAAAATGTGACCCATCAATTCAATAGCCGGGACAGTATACGGTCTGCAAATATGGTGGCTTTTGTTTTCTACAGCAGAGGTTAGCATGGCTGGGGCTCCCTCAAATGCTAATGGGATTTTTTATTGGGGTTAAGATTATGGCATGAAATAAGCTCTGTGGAAACAAAATCTCTTAATCTTGTGATAATCATTGACCCAATTTCAGGAAATTAAACAAAAACCTTGAAAAAGGAGACTTTACAGGACTACAAGTGGAAAAATGCTAACTAATTTTTTTATTTTAAGGAGTCTTTTCCCTCAGAATCTAACTGGGAAAGACAAAAAAACAGACTCAGAAGGAAAGATAAGCTGATGAGAGTTGTTGGACTTACGGCTGAGGATGTGAGAGGGTTGTCACTAGTGCAGAGCAGAGTTCAATGGCTGCTGGACTGCCTACAGGAGGAAAGGACATTTAAAAAATACCACAACAATCAGGATGACCTTGAAGGATCACCACATGTGATAGAAGGACTTACAGTAATTGCTGATTCCCACCACATCAACAGAGGCCATGGAAAACAAGGCAACAGATCAGAAACACAGTTTTCCCCAACTTTTGTCAACAATAACAGAAAGAAATAGTGGAACTCTTATGGAAAGTATCTGTAAAGGCTTCCAGTGTTTTGTTTGAGCAGGCATTAAGTTAAAATTTGACTCACTGGTCCCAGCCCTCTGTTGAAGACGACAGAGTGGGCAGTCTGGCATGAAGAAGGGATAAGTAAGCACTCCCATCTACAAGAGAAACACAAAAAGGGTGGCCATCTTTTCTTGCAATGGGTCAAGTTTTATCTTACAGATGACAGCTCTTTATAAAATAGAGCATAGTTATAGTCTCAGAGCAATGACATAGCATCATTTTAAAGCTAAGGGCCATCAGAGCCTTGCATGGGCGTCTGCTTCCTCTGATTTTAACCAGTCTTTAAGGCTGCACTACTCCAACTGTGCCATGATTGTGTTTAGTCAGTCAAGCCAACTTTATCTGAAAAACAACGGTCAAGCCAGTCCCTACAATGTCTGCAGGGCATTTATGAAATCTACATTGCGGTGAGAGGGTTTAGGAACTGGTAAACAACTAAACCCACTGTGGATTTATAGATCAGTGTGGTAGGGGTGAAACGGTGAAATGGCAACCAACACAAGATAATTTAACTGTGGTTGGCAGAAATTATTTCCACTCATGGAAAACTTCACAATCACTTATCATGGAGAACGCACTGCTAAAAACAAAATCCTCAGGTCATCATCCTTCAAGTTATCCCACCTCTCAAAACTTTCACCATGAGAGCCACATTTTACAGAAGACTTAAGATTTAAGTTAGAACTTGCGTCAAAGCTATCTCAGCTGGTGAACAACCTTAAATATTAGTAGATAATAAACATAAATAAGAACTAGGCTACATCTGAACTATCACACAGCTGGTGCAACTCATAGCAGCTCTCTAAATCAAAGTCAAACACACAAATAAAAGTGAAACTTCACGTGAAGTCAGGGTGGGCTGCTGTGTGAATGCAGCAGGAAATATCCACGAAATTACACAGCAAGTGAGCATGCGAGGGTGAAACCACTTACCATGAGAGATTATTATTCATGTTATAAAACAGCTTCACACTAGTGCTGCACAATTAATCTCATTGCAATCGCAATGCCAAGCTGTGCAGTTACATAATTGCATAACAGGTTGCAATTATTTTAGTATTAAGTAGAACCTGAAAGGTTGAAAGTAAAGCCTCCCACTGTGCGCTGCATGAATTTGCAGGCAAACCAGGAATATTTCAGGGAATTTTACGAAATAAGGAGTGCATGTCTGCACACCAGCTTTAGTAAAAGCACAGTCAAGACATCGCTGAGCCCTGATGTTAAAAGTTGATGCAATTCCTGCATAATTCCACTAGAGGTCACCAAAGGTTTAAAACAACATCATACACTTGCTGAGAAAAACCTAAAAAACCTCTATGGATGGTTAAAACTACCAGAGACTCAAATCAATCTGTTCATTGACTGTTTACCTCTTGTGTTTCCACTCTCCTGTGTGACCTCCTGTACGAAGGAGCTGAGACGCTCCACAGACAAAGTCTCCCACAGCAACTCAAGAGCCCAAATGTGTCTCTGAAAAACAGAAGTTAAATTTCAGCTTTATGGCTGTTAAACACATTAAATTATAGAAGAAATAAAATTTTCTTCTGTTAAGAAGTCAATTGTTTGATGAGGTATCAGCCACAGAAGTACATTAAGGGTTGAATAAATGTCTATAACTGTCGCTGTGTTGCCCTTGCAGTGTTTCACTAAAATGACAAGGAATAAATTAAATAAATTAAATAATTTAACAGGGACTTTAATGGAACCCCTAAAAACAAATAATAGAGAAGGTTTTAATTCTTCTTCTTCTTTTTTTTTTTTAAGGTTTATTTTTGGGCCTTTACGTGGCTTTATTAGATAGAGGAGGACAGTGGATAGACTCGGAAACAGGGAAAAGAACGGGGAGAGACATGTGGCAAATGGTGCCACAGGCCAGATTTGAATCCGGGCCTCCCGCGTATATGGTACGTGCCTTAACCACTCAACTACAAGTGCACCCTGAGGTTTTAATTCTAAGTACTGTGACTCTGGGACCCTCATCTCTGAACATGCCCACTATATAAGTGGCTACTTGTGCCAAAGTTTTAGACATTAATGGTTGTAACATAGTCGAAGGAACAGAAGGCCACGTTACCTGAAACGTATTGAGCACAGGCAGAGCTGGACTCAGTGCACCGGCAGCGATCCTGAAAGCTAAAGCTCCTGTTGCCAACAGCAACAAGGCCTGATCGGGGTACACCTGGAATCACAAACACATATGATTAACAGTTTTTAAAATCTTACCTACTTTCTAATAGGTTTCTGTGTTGTCATGTATGATTACCTCCACAAAGACATGTGGGATATGCATGTGATGCACAGTCATGTTGAGTAATATCGTATGCACAACATCCTTCGCCTCCTGGAGCGCAGACAAAAAAAAAGAAAAAAAAAAAAGAAATTATAAAAGCAAAGGAAATTTATGCCAAGTGGGGTGTTACAACCAAGAAATACGTACATTTAGAAACCGTGGGCTTGGTTCAGGAAGAGCAGCGAGGGAACCAGAAGGCGTGTTTACGAGTGAGAGTAGAGTGGCCCAACACTGAGACTGGAACACACAGGTACAAAAACGCATAAATACAAACAGAGAAACTTGGAAATACTTTATTTAAGTATAAATATAAAAAGGCAAAGGTATGCAGAATTGCTGTCACAAGGACTCAAATGGTGTTCTTTGAAACAACAGACTTGTTGTTTGACAAAAACAACAGGATGAATTCTGGGGCCCACTTCAAATCTGAGTTAGTTCTATCAACACTGAGAAGGTTCACTCAGAGTTCAGTGTAGGCAACACGACCATGACAAGCCATCATCAATGGAAGCCAGATACAATGATTCACCATGGCAACCAGCAACAGTAGAAGGTCCACGTACTTTAAGTTCTCAATCTAAAAAAAAAAAGCTTTTTTTAAAAAAAAAAAAAAAAGAAAACTTATTTTTAAAGAAAAAAAGAGTTACACTGCTTAAGTACGGTATGACGTTTGGCCTCACAGGGCCACAAAAAAGTAAAAAGATAGATTTTGAGATGAATTCATAATATCAAAAGATTTGAAGAGTTAAGTCTTACATTCTGAGGTTCAGTCACAGACTTACAAGATTCAGGTGATAAATGAATGAAATTATAATCTTAGCCGAGAGTTAGATGTGTTATTTTGAAGTGAGATAGATATTCAACCTAAATAGGTTCATATTTAGGCTGGTGGATTGATGATTTCAAGTATTTTAATGCCTCATGTAATCTGACACAGCATGAACACATATAAGATAGTTACAAAAATACACGTTTAGGGATCAACAATTTTGTATTTTTCACCAATCTGCAGATTTATTTATTTTTGGTGATGAAGTGTACATACATAGAGTAACAAGAAGACAGAACAAAAACAGACAAAAATCAATCAAGTCAACAAAACAAATATGCAAACAAATAAACAAACGTAAAAAAGAAATGAGTAAATAAAATCAAGAAGAGACATTATTATGGCATTGGTGTTGAATAATTTGTGGTGTGGTAAGGTGTCCTGGCATATACATTACACATTATTCCAATTTTGTAGGTTAAGGGGAAAGGGGATGGCTATAAAGAAATTATAGTTGTCTTACTATGAGAATAACAACCAAAAAAATCTGCAGATATTTTCTAACGTATTCAAGCAGATATTGAATAGGGCTGAATAATTAACAAAAATAAAACAATTGCATTTTTTTCCCCAAAATGCGACACAACTTAATATGACTATTTTTAGGCTTTTTTAAATTATGTATCATTCAACAAATACAAGTAATAAATCATTTAGCACAGTATTGGATAAGTTAAAATAGGTTTAAAAGATCTGAAAAAAACATGTTTTTGAAATTTTGGCTAATATAGCAAATTTGATATCAATTGCTATACTGAAAGGGATGATCATTTTTCGTTATTCTCATTTTGATTGAGAAAATCATATACCTGAGCAGGAAAAGAAGGATTTTTGTAAACTATTCTATAAAAAGACACTTGAGTGTTTGTATAATTTGTAGAGCATAAAATCTGCATCAAACTGGAATTTTGACACATTTCAGGTTAAGGAAATTTTGCACCATCGACTGCGATTTGAAAATTGCAGCAGGCCATACTGTAATTTAATCTAATTTGCGGTTAACTGCCCAGCCCCGAAATTGACACATCCACACATTTTTTATTGTTAAAAGCAGTTATTGTAAGATTGACTGATCATTCACCTGATTGTAAGCTTACAGCTGAATTAGAGCCACAAAAACTACTACAGACTTGCTGTTGTACTCTGTGCACCAGCTGGACTTGAGCTCCATTTGAGTTATGCCTGGGTCTAACTTTTACAACTGGATGGAACAGGCGTAACCTTAAAAAGCTGGACTTGACTGAAGTGTGTGAATAGAGACCGGTCATTAAATGTAAGAATGTAAGATGCTTACACTGAAGAGCAATCTTTTCAACAGTTTAGCAACATTTTCTACACCCAAGCTGCATCTTTTTGAAATTCTGGGTTGTGAGCAACAATGATAAGTTTTGTGGACTTACATCAGCGTAGACAGCAGAGCAGCATCTCTGAACCCTGAGAGCGAACTTCACCAGCTCAGCACGCTTCATAGGCTCTGCACCTGCAGACAGAAGAGAGTTTTACTCCCCATATATTGTTTGGTCAAAGGTTACAGATATGAATGATCAATGTCTGACCTTTGATTGGCTCCCACGGCGCATCAGAGTAACACGGCTGATCTATCTGACTGACGTTCACTTTGGGTGCTGTGGCCGTTTTAAAGATGAAGAAATAAAAGAGGAAGAGATGAGGGGTGAGGCGGGAGGCGGGGGTGTTCACTGACTGGAAGAATCTGTACACAGCTGTCGAAAAGTCTCCCGCCAGACAGAAAAAGTACGGAATGAAGTCCTGGATCTGCTTGAGGCTAACAGAGACATGAAAAGGAAAAGAAATCAACAACTCTGTACAGTAAAATCCTGCATATGCTTTGTGAATTGTACAGCCACTTTTTTAAAGTCAGGCCCTGACTGTCGGCTGTGCAGTGTTTTTAGCAAAATCAAGGTTAAGAGGATGAAAATTCAAACCCAGTAAATCTATATAAAAATAAACAATGTAAATGTCAAAGGTTATTTAAACACTCACTGTTTGGAGTTGTCTGCCCGGACAATTCGAAGATAGCGGCACAGCTCTCGGTACCTGCAGACACACGGAAAAAACACAGCTGTGCTTGTTTCATGGGGAGTTTTCAGAGATAAATGTGATTATGTACATTTATAAATATATAAATAACTCAGACTGTCCTTCTGTACCTTTGCTGCTTCTGTAGCGTCTCTATTCTCAGTAAAATTACTGACATCTGTTCTACCAGGATGTCCTTCTTCCCTTTTTCTTTGCGTTCACCCGAAACATTCTGCCCTTTCATCACCGACACCAGTAGGACGTCATCCCAGGGACGTACACAGAGACTGAAAAACACATAAACACGTGTTGATACATTAAAAAACATTTTTAAAGGCTTTAAAGTGTAACCTTAGAGACTCACACACCTGTTCTTCATGCTCCTCAGCTCAGCAGGTAGGTACAATCTCTTATAAAACTGCTGCAGTTTGAGGATGAAGTCTGGAGTAAAATGAGCTGTTACCATCTGTCTCTGCAGCGATGCTATTACCCTGCAGAAAACCACGACAAAACATGAAGGTAAACACCAAAATTTAGGTTATTACAAGACATCAGATGAGATCTAAGTGTGCTGTGTGCCCACATACCTATTAAATAAAATCACTTTGGCTTGAGCTGCATTTGCTGTTGGAGACTGGAGGATTAATGTCCTGTAGAAAAAAACAAATGTATTCATTGAAATAAAAAAATGATATGATTAATTATAATATAGGGCAGGACCAGCCACTTTATCCTTGTTTCTGAAGCACAATATGGCCTTGATTAGCTTTTAGTAAAAGGTACTTTTTCCATCTCTTTCCACTGCTGATAGTACCCTCTTAATGTAAACTTCCACAATAAAAAACCCTCTTTACTTTCAACAGCACACAAGATTTTTATCCTAAAGTGGAGAAGTTGTACCTTTTTAATCCCACTGATAAACTGTAAACAACAGAATATTTTGTGCATTAGTTCTCCTACCTTTTCATGGTTACTCTCTGGCTCTCACAATTTTGTACTAGCACAGCAAAACACAGTTCAAGCAAACAAACAAAAATCAGTATTTTCTGTCACCTTTAGTTATTATCAAGGCTCGCTATACACCTTAACTAACACAACACTAAAGAAAGTCCTGAGAACTACAAAACCTTTGACAAGAAAATCCTAAACTAATCTAGTAGAGTCAAATGGAGTCAGTGTTTGTGTGCTAGTGCTCCTGTTTTTACCCTGATGCGTGATAATGCTGGATGAAGTCCTCTGCAGCTCCCAGATACATAATGGCTGCAGCTTTGCTGTGTAGTTTATCTGCCTCGTTCAGAAACGATGAAATTAACTCGTATACCTGTGTGTAACTGCAAAAAGAGAATGAAAATTAAAATTGTACCTGTATTTTTACTGCTGTAATACATTGATATACCCGACATCATTGTAAATTAGGGAACCCCCCCCCCCTTAATGATTTTTCAAGTATATATAAAGGTTGATTAGACCCTGAGCTTATCTGTAGTGCTTGTCTACAGATGGGCTTTGAAAGTGCATAGAACTGACAAAAATACACAACAGTCAACCCCAATGAGCACAACAGTAAAGAAAAACAGGGAACAAAAGAAAAAAATGTAAAACAGGAAGTAAAAGATCGTGTGACTACAAGACTGGGTGCTCTTTTAGTCTGAAGGCTGATTCACAGTGCCACTGAAGGCTGTGATATTTACGTTACCATAGCGTTTCACCTTTACTATGAACGCTCTAGAGGTGCAACAGTGGAGACAAAGTGATCCCCCCTCTGTGCTGGCGTTAGAGGTAGTACCAGAGGTGTTACAGGTGAAAATGGGGCAGCAGAGCCAGTGGGGGGACCCGGCATTGACAATTATGTAAAGCTCCTTTAGTGCTGTGCCTTCTTGTGCTCCCAAAATGCACAATGAATTAAAAAGATGGGGATACCTAATAGCACTCAATTACAGAATCGATATGAATTAATATGAGTGCTGAAGAGATGAAGCTGTTTGTCAAAGTAATGAACAAGAGAAGAATTACAGAAGGGCACCTTCACGTCTACATTTGATGCACCATGTGCTACAAAGCCTGATAGTCATGGTGGAACCACAAGTTCACGAGGCTCCTGAGGGGCCTGATGATTTAATTATATATAGACGAGTTTAAAATGATCAGATTTCCAGGAGGAGGTTAATAGCATGAGTGCTTTCCTCCATTCAGATTGTAGAATTTTTAAATCTGAGAGGATCATATTTCTCCTACGTGGGCGTGGCTTCAGCTCATTCAACAGACATGCCCACACCATCCTGGAGCGGATTTTACTGCCTCATTTTTTATGATTTTGAAGCTTAATTTTATAAACCTAGAGATGTTTAATTTGACTGACATTTGACCTGGGGGTTCATAACACAGTGACCTGTTCTACAACAAATCTAAATACAGATTTATTTTCACTTTACAGGGTCTTTAAACCTGGTTAAAAATGATTTAGTCAGGCTGCAAATGGCTGAGTGGGTAAGCCACACCCATGTATGCAGGCAACCATGTTTGAAGGCTGGCCTGTGGCTCCTTTCCTGCATGTCTTTCCCCCACTTTCTCATCCCTGTTTCTGACTTTATCAGCTGCATCAATAAAGGCTATAAATGCCCAAAAGTACATCTAAAAAATAATAATTTGGCCAAAATAGTTCATGATTTTAAAGGTACACACTCTATGGGGGTTGGTCACACCAAAGGGTTGACCTCACTAAGGCTTTGGCCAATATTTTCTACAGTCTATGTATCGTACCCTCAGAATTTTCAACTTTGTTTTCAGACCATGACAACAGTTTCATCTTTATTTTTTTAAGATTCATTTTTGGGTATGTTGTGCCTTTATTTGATAGAGGAGGACAATGAATAGATTCAGAAACAGGGACAAGAGTGGGGAGAGGCAAAGGGCCACAGGCCAGATTCAAACACAGGAAAACCTCTACCATTGACACTGTATTCGTGAGTCTTACTGTTCAGAGTATATAATATTTTTGGTCATGATGGTAAGCTCAGTCCATCAGTCACTCACTCATGGATGTAACCCTGCTTGTTTGTAAGACCATAGTCCTCCGCCGGCTTTCCCGTCAGGAAGGCAGAAAAGCACACAGAGAGCTCTTTTCTGAAGTTCTGAAGCATGACCTCTAAAGAGGAGAAAGACAAATCCAGGGCAGTGAGATGAGACGTGATCACTGCTGCTCAACAACAGGAGGTTTAAACTGAAGTGGATGGGATCTTTGTTTACCAGCTTGTCGAAGGTGAGCGTCTATTTCAGACAGAGTGAGGTTGAAACTCTTCAGTCTTCCCAGCAGCGCCGTGTTTCTTTGGTTGCTCCAAAAGTCGCTCCTCTTGTGGCTGTTGCTGTGACACACACCATTGTATGTCCACATTTCACACTAACACACACAGATAGACACACAAAGGAATCAACAACCTCAATATGGACGTCATTAAAACTTAAACTACTGTCTGCCGGTTATACTGTATGTCTCAAACTAGAGACACACAGATTGTGAAATGTAGGGCAGATCTATTTGTCCAACAGGTTACTTTTTCTGCTAGACACACCAGAGAACTTTAAAATTGACTGAACACTTCAGATTAACACTGAAAACATGAAGATATATGCTCATGCCCACTTTATTTGCCAGTGGCCAATGTTTGTAAGCAAAGCTAATATCAATCTTAAGCCAATGCATCTGTGCATCCCTACCACAAACTAGTGACTATTTTGAAAAATTTATTCTGCAAATTCTTTGCTGGTTATGGAGCCTCTGTGCTTTATGTGTTTTAAGTGCGAGTCCGTAGGACTGTGAATGCAGCTTACAGACAATATCAACACGTACCGATGAAGCCAGCTTGTCACAGATGTAACAGAAGCACTGATCACAAAAGAGCTTGTTGTCAGCCACTGGAGCACCAACCTCATTATCTGTAGCCCTAAACAGGATAGAGGAAAGTCAGTGTTAAAATCTTCATAAAAACTGGGTCAGTATTTTATAGTTAGTAATGCCAGACCCCACAACCTCAGACTTTCAGGTACTTTCCCAGTAAATGGGTGGTGTTTAGTGATGCCCCACTCTGAAATCCAGTGAGAATTTTTTTTCATGAGTCTACATCTCTGCAGCCTTTCCTGTGAGACTTACCCAGAGTTATTTGCAAACTTGGTGACAAAAAAACATGATAGAGCAGTCCCATATTGAATATAAACAAATGTTAATGTTCACTTAAGTTGAGAATTCACGGTAATCCAAAAAAGCACAGGCATAGAATTAGTTAAAGTGACAAAATGTTGCCATGTTATTACTGTTGTGGGTATTTACAGCACATTTGGAGCATTTTTGGATCAAATATTCTCCAAGTATCATGTTTTTTTCTGACACTGATACTGTGCAAAAATACATTTTTGCTGTAATGACAGAAATACAAGTAATTTCTGGAGGTTGGCTTTTTTCTCCTTCAGGGTGGAGCAAAAGGTGGATGTGGCAAGGAAGCATGTCTTAGGGTATGGTCCTGGTTATACTGTATGTCAAACAACCCCAGCCCGAGGTAGTGGCGTGTTGGCCCGTGATGAATCCTTAGCGCCCTACAACCCTAAAACTTCAGGAAAAGGCTGTATATGATGTCAAGCTAATCAGATAATGTATTTTTAGTTTATTAATTTTTATCGCCGATCTGTAAGAAACAAACTGATAGATAATACTATAAAAACTGAATGATGGCCCCATTAACCAGCCAGGCTGATAATCAGTTGACTCCTACTTCGATGCCCAAACAAGCAGTTTGGGATTGGGCTGATTTTCTGGTGATGGGCTTACATGAAAGGATGTATGGGACAATCGTAGCGTGCATGAGGCAGCACTTCAGCACGACGAGAGAAGGTGACAACCAGGTCTTCTTCCAGAGCGCTGGCAGATAAAACACATTCTGAAACACAAAGAAAGAGCAGTGGTCAAAATACAGACACTTTAATCTCCACATACAAGCTGGCATTGAATGCGAATGCATCTATCACCATTCTTCTTCACTTCCTCCATCTCCACAATGAGCACTGAGGTTTCATTGCAAGAGGTGTAACAGTCTTCTTTATCCTCCTCCTCATCATCACTGAGGATGATTATTTCAGCATTATCCACTGTGGTACACATCAGAAATGTCTGGCAAAGAAATGGAAAGAAATGGCACTCATAAAGTTGAAGATATGCATTCATTTAGTTTTGTTTTATGACGCTGGTACCAAATTAGGTAGACACACAGAAGAGATCATTCATGATTTGCTTTAATTGCTTTGCTTGTTTGTTAGCAACAATCGAGTACAGGCGTATAATACTATGAAACAGCCTGTTGCAATATATACATAATATATATCATGTCTATGGTTGCACCAGATATGCAACTTCTGCCTTAAGTTATGGTGTAAAGTCCTCACTAAATCTACCCACTTTGAAACTAGTTAAGCTCTAACTTAAGTTGTGTCATTGTTAAGTTGCACCACAGAGACGTAAGGTTGATCTTAACTAGTAGAGATTTACGTCCAAACTAACCAAAACGTTGTCTCAGATATGAAGTTTTCTCTCACTTTAGCCAATCAGCATTTTTAACCCCGTGGATGCTACAGATGCTAACGGCTAAAAATAACGTATGCCCACTACCGTTAATCCTCACACAGCGTCCAGTGTGGACGAAAATATGACAAGGCGTATTTTATATTTGAGATTGAAGCCTACAGCCTAAACCTAGAGCCAATATAAAATAACACCAACAACATCGAGCGGGGAAATCGCTAATTACACCAGATAATTTAACATTGGACGGCGGTGCATGTAAAAACAACAGTACTGTTGATCATGGAGCATGCAGTTCTGACACCAAATTGCCCTTAAAATCCTCAAGTCCTCGTCAACCTCCGGGTTATCCCGTCTCTCAGAGCTATCACCATGACAGCTATACTCTACGTAGGACTTAACACCTAGTAGGGGATAGATGTGAGACCTAAGTTATAACTTAAGCCTACGTTGAAACTATCACAGCTGGTGCGACACCTTAAATGTTAGGAGACCGTTAACTCCACCGTCAGTAAGAACTGAGGTTTAAACTAGGCGACGTTTGAACTAAGGTACAGCTGGTGCAACCCAAAGCAGGCATCTAACATGAAGTTAAAGCGATTTTAAAACGAAACTACTGTATCATCCTATCAATTTTAGCTTTCTTAACAGCCTTGACCAAACTTCATTTGCCTTAAGTCGAGCTAACATTTGCTTTCCTTTCTTAAGAGATCGAAACTTAGCTAGAATAATTTTAAAAAACAGTCGCAGATTTTGTCGACACTATCAATGCTGGTGCTTTTCGTCTTTACTATAAACTACAATAATTCACATCGCTTAAAGTGTGTTTAAATTGATGTTTTAGTGTAGTTTTCTTACCTTTGTTTGCTGTGCAGAGAAACTTTTTTTTTTGGCGCAAGACACACTCAAATCAACCCGGATGTGACGTCAGCTTTCTTGTTCGCCGGCTGTTTGTTGGTATTTAAAGGAAAAAAAAAAAAAGAGTACTACTGCCACCTAGTGCACTGTAGGAACGCAAAGAGAGCAAACCACAGGGACTCGCACATGTAGGATGTTTCAGATAAACAAAAAATACTATTAGACTAAGATAACCTGAGTAAATACAAAATGCCGTTTTCAAATGATGGTTTAATTTATTAACAGAAAAAAAGCCATCCAAACCTAGCTAGCCCTATGAGAACAAATAATTGCCCCCTTAACCTGATGGTTTTGCCACCTTTGGGACAACAGCTGCAGGCCTCATGTCTTTCACATCACCATGGAGGAATTTTGTTCCACTCTTCTTTGCAGGACTGTTTTAATTCGGCCACATTGGAGGGATTTTGTCCTTACAGGGCCTGTTTTAGGGCATGCCACAGCATCTCAATCAGATTTAAGTTCCTTGCAGCTCCAAAACCTTCATTTCTTTTCTTACTCCATTCACAGGTGGACTTGCTGGTGAGTTTTAGAGCATTGTCCCACCGCTTAAACCAAGTTAGTACACTTAAGCATGAGTTACGAATCTCCCAGAAGTGGCCGGAGGTCATAAAATTGCCCAGAACAACATCTAAAGACCTGCAGGCCTCACTTGACTCAGCAAGCAGGACAGGGCATCCAATGAGAAGGTCAGATTTTTGATTCATCTGACCACAGAACAGTTTTCCATTTTGCCTCAGTCCATTTAAAATGGACTGAGGCCCAGAGAAGACTGCAACATTACTGTATCAAATCCACATATGGCTTCTTCTTTGCATGAGACAGCTTTAACTATGATTTGTGGATGGCACGATAAACTGTGTTGACAGACATTGATTTCTGGAAATGTTCCTGAGCCCATGAAGTGATTTCCAGAACAGAACCATGACTGTTTTTAATGCAGTGACATCTGAGGGCACAAACATCACAAGCATCCCATATTGACCTTCGGCCTTGTCCTTTTCATTGGTATTTTTCCAGATTTATTGAATGTTTTGATATTATGTAATGTTGTGCCCTATAGCGAATAAAATATGGGTTTATGAGATTTGAAAGTCATTGCATTCTATTTTTATTTACATTTTAAACAGTGTCCCAACCTATAACTAGTACATTTCGATTAATGGTTGTAATTTGAGCGACAGTAGCTTAGTTTTTGAGGACTTGGGCTGAAAACAGAAGCACTGGTTCAAGTCCCGATTGGTCCAAGTAAATTGGTCTAGTCGCTGGAAGTGAAAGATTCATGAATAGAAATAAGAGGCATATGCAGTATGTGAGATGATGTTGCAAATGATATAAGAACAACTTAAATTTAAAGCATTTTCTTCCTTTAAGGCTAGCTGCTATGCTAGACTTGGGATTAGGGAAATTTGTCTCATTAGTATAGTTATATTATTTCTCTTCATCAAGTCTCTGGGTAAAAAGGTTAGGTGAAAACAAGCCGCCAATTTAAGAAGGCCACTATTCACTCAGCAACTTAACACTTCTTTAAAACATTATGTTTAATAACATAATGCAACAAGATGTCAAGATAAACTCTAATGTCTCGAGTATCACGTTCTGATCTATTCACATTATTACAATATATATTACAAAAACATACATATTTTAACAAATTCACTCCCACAAGCTACGTGTTTAATTCAAAGTCCATCTGAGTTGATAGAGCTGGATGCAAAGAGTTAAATACATTCATGAGTGCTGCTGCAGAGTGGAGCTGCTCGTTTTGTACTTTTTACGAGTGTTAAATTTCCTTTCTGCTTTTGGGTTTCTTTGGCTCTCTGTCAGTCCGTCTGTAGTCTCTGTTTTCAGCACTGCAGCGTCTGGCTCCGTCTTCAGCTTCGCCTGCTCATCCTCGGCGCTCTGAGCAGGCATATATCTCAGCCAGTGCTGGTAGTAACCACGGAAACCGTCGATTTGGATCAGGTAGTTGTTTCTAGACTTGTACTAGGAAGCGGAAGAAAAAGGCAGGAATGGAAGAGATGAAGGATAAGGTATTAATTATACTAAACAAATTTTTATATTTTAATACTGTTTTAAGGTCCACAGCAACATTTAATATTATCAAAACATCCTTTCTCCTACTGCACAATTAAAAACAATTACATATATGCTGAAATGTACTTCTCATCTAGTCATGCCCTTTTTATGCTGGAAAGCATAGGCATAAATCAGTTAGACTTTTAAGCCTTAGCTAGAGAGACAGGGAAGTGGTCAGAGTTGGAAACTGGGAAGAAGGAGAACTGGGAAAATGTTGGGATGGAGCCACAAGTCAGGTTTAAACCCAGGCTACAGACTTTAAGAACAGCAGCCTCTGAAAACAGCACGTGAACTAACAACAAGTCCACTGTGGCCCCAGATGCAGTGTTTTTAGACAGAGAATGGCTTGGTCTTAAAGGGCTCATATAAAAAACATACTTTTTGTGTTTCTGCACATATATTTGAGCATCCACACTGTTGACAGACCCATAAAAAAGAAACGTAAGCCAATACAGTCTTCGCTGTTGGTTCGCCTGTGTCTGAAAACGTGAAACCTGATGGTATGTTTAGAATCTGTGCCTACTGGGACATCACGACGAGTAATTTTATCAATTTGATCAATACGTGCCCCTAAACTGGTATCTCCACCCACAGCCATGGTAGCACACAGCTGTACTCAAATCAGCAAACCTCACGGAAGAGTGAGGGGCGGGATTAGCAGCAAATCATTTGCATTTAAAGAGACTGTTACGTGCGTCCTGGAGTGCTGCATGCCCTCTCTCTCCCTGGCTCTCTGGTCTCCCTCCTCCCTCTACCTGCGGGCTGCAGCACACCTGAGTGTTGTTAGCACTCAGGGTGGAGGAGGGGAGTATTTAGAGTGGCAGGGGAGCAGAGAGGGCAGAGCAGAGCTGAACCAGGCACTGTGACACTCATGGACAGGCGTGTGAGGAGGTTTGATTTCATTAACCTTCTCTTTTCGTTGAGTATTAGTTAATTCGGTTTATCCTAGTGTTTTGGTTATCTCGTTCTTTCTTTTCCCCCATACATGTTTAGATTGTTGGGTTTTGTTATTTTAGTTTGGCTGTAGTCGTCGGAAGTCCTGTTTTCTCGTTTTCTTTTCTTGATTAAATAGGTAGTTCTTTTGGGTTAGGTAGTTTTAGTAAGGGGTGGTTGCTGGTCCAATGGCCCATTGCGTGGTTAGCCAGTCCACCACCCCTCTTTTGTTCTTTTTGGCCAGCGGCTGCAGCCCTTTTCATTTCACTGATTTACTTAATGTTTAATTAATTAATTGCTGCTTGTTTGTTTAAAATAAAGCTTGGATTATTTTGAAACTCAAATCCTTCGTCTGTGTCCTTTTATATGTTATGATCTCTTTTGGTAAGAGCCTTATTTTTTTTCTGGTTAAAATTAATAAATTTTTTAAGAGGCCGTAACAGAGACACACACCAAAACCAAACATTCTGAGGGAAGGCTGTTAAGAGCCAGTTTCTACAGGGTCAGAAACCTCCTCTGGTGTTTGAGCCAAATAATATTTTAACCAAAGAACAGTTTAGATTTTTATTCAGACCAAAGGTACTGTTTATAAAGGGGGAATATGTGTAGGATATATCATATTTAATGCCTAATTAAAGCCATTTTTGACCTCTTGAAGACAGTAGCCATGAGCCATATCATTTCATTTTTAATAGTTTTGATCTAATTTTTCGTCATGTCAACAAAAGTTACTGTATCTTTTAGATTACAAAAGAGTTGGCCAGTAATCAGTATTCACAAAAATCTTTACATGTACAGTACTACGCAGAATTTTAAGGCATATTTGGGCCAATGATTGAGGCAGACATAAGGTGTACATGTGGGGCGTAAGTCGTCTGAGGGCACCCTCAGGTGGGGAAGAGGATCTACACGACCCTGGTCTTGCTCTGGATGTCCTTGCATATTCCCAGGGGCGCAAAGGAAAATGATCTGTTGATGGTCTGAATCATGCAGTGGATGTCCCTAGGGTCTGAAAACCTCCAGCTGTCTCCGGTGTATTACCAGTCCCAGACAAAAGAAATGCTGTCAGAGGTGCAGTTAGCCTAGTGGTAAGGTCACCCCCCATACGTGTACGCCCAGGGTTCAAGTTGGGCCTATGGCTCCTTTCCTGCAAGTCTCTCCCCCACTCTCTCATCCCTGTTTCTGATTCTATCCACTGTCCTCCACTGCAAATAAAGGCATAAAAGCCTCAAAATACATATACGTTAAATAAAAATGCCATCGAGATTGATTTTGGAGCAACATCTTTCTAGCTTGTGGCATGTTGGGGACCCACGATGAATCAGTGCACTACAAGCCTCACATTCATGCTTATGACTGTGTATTTATTGATACAGTTATACTCAGAACTGTATTGATGCATATGAACACCAGATGAAAACTGTATCTTACCTGGTTATAGTTGGGTGGATACTGTGAGGCAAACTCCAGCTGTCTGATGATGACCTCGTTAGGCCACACCTTCATAGTGCTCATAGTTTTCAGGATCGTTTTAAGGTAGCTATAATCCAGTCTTCGTGTTGCTCGGCCAATCAGAGCAGAGAAAACCTGGACATTTGGCCTGAGTCCCACCTCCTGTGAAGAAAATGTGAAAAAAAGCAAGGTTAAGGTCTTCTTCTACTGTCACTGCTGCTTTTATGTTTACTGCTATACATCATTAGGGCAGCACTTTCCAAATTTCCTAGATTTAAGACAGAAAACCAAAAAAAGAAGCAGTTATAGAACTTTGGGGGTTCATCTGTCCGTATTTTTACAGATAAAATTTGTTTCATCACCTCCATGTCTTTCAGCAGCTGTAGAGCGTCCTTCTCTCGCTCACAGCCCAACGCCAGGCTTCCAAATGTCTGCACATCTACGCTTACATGACGCTGTCGCATCACACTCAGCACAGCCTGGAGAGACGGAAGAAGCACAACATACAACTAAGAACAAGTGGAGTTTTCTCTCTTTAAACTGGGCCTACACATGCCTGAAAAAGGGATCCGATTGATACAGTTGTTTGATAAAGAGAGATAGAGAGAGTGGCTGTGTACCTTTGCTCCCTCTAGGTCACCGGCTCTGGCTGCTCTGCGAATCACAGAGTTGAAAAATGCAACATCGAGCTTCACTTTGTGCTGTTTGGCAACCTTCAGCAGCGCCTGCAGAGACGTGTAGCCCGGCTGCATCGTGTCAGCCAGCAGGGTCAGAGTTCTGAGGTCTGGGCTGAAACTGTTAGCCTCCATCTTCTCCAGGAATCCTTCAGCTCCTCCAATGAGGGCAAGACGATCTGATGCCCCATCCACCATGCTGAGGGAGACCACGCCACCCGTCTTACCCTCAAAAACACTGAGCAGATTTGGAGCTGAAGAAAAATCAGCAGCTGAGTCAACAGACAGGGAGACAGTTTGTCTGACTGGTACCAAGTGTGATGAGTCTTTCCCGCTGTAAGTTTCCTCCTCCTCTGTTTCCTCGCCGTATCTGCCGCCATGATGAACGTCACCGAGTGGATCAGGCTGGATGAACAGCTGCCTCTCAAGAAGATCAATGTCTATCAGACACTTTTGTTGACTCTCTGTCTTTACATGTGACACTCCCTCCCTCTCATAGGTCCTGCCAGGACTCAGAAGCACACGAGAGGCAAGGGCAGGATCGCCAATCCCACAATCTCTTGCAGTTCGTAAGAGCAGGTTATAGTTCTGTGTGTCAGGCTGGATCCCTGACCTCACCATCTGTCGCCAAACCTGAAAAATTGAAGGGTTGAGGCAACTTAAGACTTAAGGCATGCATAAGAGTTCAAAATTTAAGTGCCTCAGTATTTTTTTTTAAATACTGTATCTTAAATTATGAGTTCACATTCAAGCCTCTTCATTGATACAGGCTAAAGTTAATTCAGTTATACGGAATAAACAAAAATTGTCACATCATGCTTAATCATTGATATATAAGCATAAATGCCGCCTTGGCTGCTACTCTTCACAGGTGGGATATGTGTAGGCGGGTGCTATTTTTAAGGGGTGCAGCTACACTAAAAATGAATGCATTATGTTGGAAGGTATACCTATGGTCAAAATTCCCTATAAGTTGCTGAAATGTGAATCAGTGCATGGGTGCTTGCTCTACCCACTGAGCTAAACTGGTGATCTTTCCAAGTGTCTACATTATGTATTTACCTGTAAAGCAAGTCTGAATCCAGTTTCTTTGTCCTTCAAACAGCCCATCAGCAGGTAGTGAAAAGTCTCCTGAGTCACCACATGGCCATTCTGCAGCATCTCCTGCAAAATTCAAACTTGTTTAAACACAAATCAGCCCATCAATCTTCCTAGAAGTGTCACAGCATGTCTCACCCTGATTGTGTGAATGCAAGCCTGGAGGTGGTTGGTGATGGCGTGCGTCTTCAGAAGAGCATGGTATGTGATGGTGCTGAGAGGGTAGTTTTTCCGCCGAAGTTCTTGCTCCAACTTCAGCGCCTGCTGGAGGCCGGCTTGTTTGGACGGCGACTCGGCACAAGCATTGAACAGGGCGGTGTAGGTAGCATCTGAAGCTTCAAGGCCTCGCTTCTTCAACTAGAAGAAAAAACATAATCATGATTATGAGTTTTACAGTAATAAAGCACCTCTGCTGTATAATATAAACGTGGTTTGAAACATATTCAAATATCACAGTTTCAGACAATTTAAGTTTGCTTTTTTAATTTCAGTTTTGTGAAGTTCTACACCGACCTGAGGTCTGGAGTATAATTTTATAAATAATAAAATGTTGCTGGAACATGCAAACAAAGAGAAAGTGTATAAATAAAGTACTCTTACATCATTGTAGAGTTTGAAGGCCCTCTTGAGCTGTCCAGCTCGGCCACAGCCTCCTATCAGGACTGAGTAGTTGAACTCCTCCGGCTGTAGCCTCTCCTCCTGCAGCATGTTTCCGCTGAACAGATCCAGAGCTTCCTGAAGCTGTCAGGGGAGGACATGGTTAAGTTATTTCCTTACACAATTAAAAAAATTTATGAAGCTGGACACTATCAGCGGGGTTGAGATCAGGACTATGTGCAGACCAGTCAAGTTCTTCCACACTAAACTCATCAACCCATGTCTCTATAGGCCTTGGTTTGTTTAGTGGGGCACAATCATGTTAGAATAATAATGGTTAAATAATTTCTTAATCTTTTATAAGAATATTATAAAAAATTTTTCTCATTATGGGAATACATTTTCGGTAATTTGGTGACACTAAATCACGTGATCATTGACCTCTGCAAGTAGAGCATGTAAGAGAATTAAGATATATAGCTTGAACCTGTGATATAATAAGGTTTACACATAAAATGAGATATTGAAAGTTAGCAGACAGAAGTGCTCAGATGTACTGACCTTGTTTTCCTTGATCAGCTTCTTACACTGTAAAAAGTACCAGTACGGTGTGTTTCTCCTCACGGGCCTCCTGTGAGGTCTCTCCGGCTCCTCCTCACCGTCCTCGTCGTGTCTTAGATCCCGGATTTGAGGGCTGCTTTTCCTAAAAGACCTTCTGGACGACATGTCAGCGGATAGGGCGCCGAAGTTCCCCTGGTCCGGTGATTCGCTCTCGGCTTGGACCAAAGGGTCAACCTGGGAGTCAGTACCTCCATGACAAGCGGCTGATATGAACACAGATCTGGATGTTAGTCCAAGCCGCGGAGAGAAGGCTGATGTGAGGAGGCTGGGAGGTAGGTGTCGTGAATGATCTGGTACCCCTGTCAGATTTAGGGTTCTGGGTGACTTCTTAACCGTTGAGAAGGATAACTTAGCTACAGGAACTGAGACTTTCCTCCCGTTCCGCATACACGATAAGGCAGCAGACGTCAACATCTTCTGTAAATCTGTGTCAGCAGTTATTCAAAAAATACCCTTTCCTTAATTCAAAGCAAACTGAGTCTGTTTATAACATTAACACTGTAAACTAGTGTAGCTTCTAAGCTTCTCACATGCTGCCTACACGCCACCATGTTTTAGTGACACTATCCAGCCAAGACCTAACCAATAGACATCAAACGATAATAAGAAAGTTTTCAGTTCATCACTTTGGTCCACGGCAGAAATATAAAAAACAATATTGATTTAAATCCATACCAATAGTTACATATGGCCATATATGTAGTTGTAAGCTTTAATTTGGATATAATGTCCTATTCTGACCGACTTTATCAGCAATTGATTAGCACGCCTGGCTGTTGAGTTGCTTAAGACGTCACATCGATTGACATAACTGCACGCTACTGCCATCTGCTGGTCAAAAATGGCTGTCTGTGTTTCTAGTCGGCTTGAATGGACATAAAAGTTTTTAAAAAACAAAATAGAGCAAATCTGTAAATCATAACATTTTCATGATCATTTAAATTTAGAAAAAAAAGATATAGTTTCAAGTATGACACCAGGGAATTTAGTAAAAATTAAGGAAATGTTGGAAAAACTTCCCTTTAGTCGCAGAATGAAACAATCTAACTCATAAAGACCCTAACCTGACACGCCAGATGGATTTGTTTCACACATCCACATCGCCAGTGAAAAAACACGGAGACGGGCGTATCCATCTGCTATGCAAGGTTATAAAGACCCTCTTTTGTAAATGTTTTGAAACACAGAAGTCTTACTTTGTTAAATGTCAGACACCAATGTGAAATAGTGCAGCTTTGAATAATGAAAAACTCATTAAGAAGATATTTAATTGGGAAACTTAATTCACAACCCTCAGCTGATGAGTTGAACTTTGTATTTTATCAGAAAAAAATTGGGATTTAATTTTAAAACAGGTCACTGTGAAATTGAGGAGAATAAGAGTACTACGTTTCTTATATAAAGAGAAAAATCACTCAGAAGCTCTCAGTAGTTGGTCAGCATGAAGCATGAAGTGCTCTAAAATCTCCTGGTAGATGGCTGACAGTGCTGACTTGGGACTTGAAACTGAAAACAGTGGACTACTGGATAGTGAGTTTTCTTGTTTTTGTGAGCTTTGAGTTGTGATCATCAAAATTGATACAAAAAAGGTTTGAAATGTTTCACTTTGTAAGAGATGAATCAAGAATATGTGGGCATTTGACTGTCTGAAGTAGTAGACAATAAATCAGGGAAAGGAAGTGCATCTAGTAAAGAGACCCCTACATGCAATTCAGCTCTTGTCATTAGCCCCCTCAAGTCAGCTGTGTTGACTGATGGGCAGCAAGAGCCAGGACATTACTGGGTTGTCAAAGGGAGACCTGCCTGCACTGGTGTTTCATCCAGTTGGTCCCACAACACCCTCGAAAGACTGGACAGTGAGCTCCATCACCTCAAAGCACCCCTCCCTCCTTGCTAGCTCCCAATGCACCTTACACACTCTGTTAAAAACCCCTTCTTCAAGATTGTTTCACAGACCTGTAAGGGCAGAGTAATTTCACTTACATTAGGTTTCTACAGTTTTGAAAGTCTGTAATACAAAAACAAATAATGCTGCATAGACAAGGATTAAAAATCATATATATGGATTTTATTAAATCATTTGAGTCAGTTGTCTTTTACAGGCTTTATGAACAAATACAACCTTTGATTCATTTTTTGGCACTTCATATTTCAACAGCACACATGTTTAATAGCAGAAATGAATTCTAACTGAGATACTATCCTTGAGAAAGTCAAATGGCACCTAATGAGAAATGTCCTGGATCAATGAGATAAAAACTTCCCTTTTAAAGGCCATAACTTAACTCTGACATAAACATGTAAACAATCATGGTAGATGTGTTGTAGTTGAGCAGCCTGGTTCAGTTGATGATGTAACAAATAACACAATAAGAAATCCCTGTGAGTGTGAGCACCAATCACTGTGAAGCTTTCCTGTGAGGTCACAATGGTGATAAATGTGGTGGTTGGGCCACATGGCTCTGGAACAAAGTTATTCTGTCCAGAAGAGTGAGAGGGATGTCTCTGATGACTGAGGGCAGATCTTCATGATGTAGCGGATAGATGACCACGCTCAGGGCCGAGCGCTCAAATGTAAATCTAACAGCAAAATAAAACACAAGAGAGAGTGATTCTCATTTCTAATGTTCACAGGATTTAAATACACTTATCATATTCAAGATTTTTAAAAACATGTTTAAGACCAGAACTGAGAAAAAATAATACCAGATTTTTCATTGCTAATGATCAGTATGATAACATTTTCACTGTGGCAAGCTGCTAGATTAATTGAAGACTGAATAAACACAGGTCTCAGTCTATGTGTCATCTAAACTTGAAGACCACCCAATAGTATAAACAAGATTTTTTTATGGCTTTGAATGTCAGAAGTAGAATTTTAGACTTTTAAAGACTTCTGAAGGATCTTGTATTTAATTTTTTTTTTTTTTTTATGTATTTATTTTTCCAACACATATAAGCACTGACCTGTCCAGCAGTGTTTTCTGAAGTGTGCGACAAGCCACCAAGGTGCCGCCCATAAACATGTGGCACATGATGACATGGCAGCATCGCTCCATGAAGGTTTCTGTGGCTGCTGGGTCAAAGGTACCGCTGCGTGAGATGAGGCAGAGACGCTGCAGACGCAAGCAGCAAGAGAGAGCCTCAAAGAATGATATGTTGGCATTCAGGTAAGGCTGCTCTAACCTAAAAACACACAGACAAAAGTGGTTTGATGACTTACAAACAACAAGTTGGGTATAGGTTTGAACCTACAGTGAAGGTGACTCCTGATTGATTTAAAAAAAAAAAGACATCAAATGACAAAAAAAGATCTCAATAAATGGTTCAAGGTTCACATAATTATCAGAAAACCTGCCTACTCTTTACTTTAAAAGATCAAAATCTCAAGAGCAGACGGATAGCAGTAGTTGAATTCTTCATGTAAGCGCTTTTTGATTAGCATGTAATAGTTCTGGACCTGCTTCATATCTCGCTGGGAGCATAAGAAAACAAGATGAAATACTGAATTTAAAAAAATAAATGTAAGTCTTATTTTCAGATTGAAAAGACGGAAAATTTGTCAACTACAGAAACCCACAGTTAAATTCTGTCTGTACCCACCACTGGATGATTATTATAATGGTATAATGGATGACAGTAAAAAAAACTGTACATAAAAGCATCCTCTAACCTGAGTTCCTGTAGCTGTGTGCACTGTTTAAGTGTTTCCAGCAGGGCAGATGTGTAGTTCATTGTTTTTAATGAGCCAATGTTGGCGAGTGATAGTATCCGTAAGTCTTTGCACTGCCTGGTCAGCTGAACCAACCCTGTCCCCCTAAGGACCCCAGGAAGCCCAGCCAGAGTCAGGCGGCGTAAACAAGGCAAAGCCTCAAGTGCTGCTAAATGCGAGTCGCCGACCCCTCGTGCCCACGCACACATCCCACGAGGCTCCACACTAGCACGAGAGCAGGGCTCGAGCCGAGGCAGCGCAGAGACAAAACCTGGACCGATGAGCTCCAGCGTCTGTAAAACATGGCAACCAGCTAAGAGTTGAGAGAGCCCTGAGGTGCTGTCCCGTGACAGAGACGACTCAGAGTCAAGTTTGTAGTTCTGCAGCCCAACACGAGGCGCCTTCTTTAACCCCAGGAGCAACGCAGAAGGAGACGTGTTGTTTGTTGAGACCTGATGTGTGTTTATCCCATCTGACAGAGCGCAAACAGGCAGAGTGAGAGACTGTAGGCATGGGAATTTGGCCAAGCTGGCACACAGGTGAGCTTCTCCAGATAGTCCAGGTGAGTTTTCGTGGTGATAGTGCGTGTGCATCAAGTTCAAGTGTTTGATGTTGGAACAGACAGCTGCCAGCTGGCTCACTGTCCCAGGAGTCAGCTGATCGTCAGCACTCCTGCACTCTGAGTAAAGGACTTGATTGATCCCGCTGAGGTTCAGGCTGATCAGCTGACTTGTATCTTTGACACCGCCCTCCAGTAATGACTGAAACACCTGAGGCCACAACGCTGGGCAGCGGCTGAAGCTGAGGTGTTTGGGACTGTTTCCCTCCAGGGCTCGCTTTAGGGACAAAGAATCCAGCCAGGAGCGAGGGAGCTGCAGGGCCTCCAGGTCTCCGTGCTGACCCAAACTCTGGGCCAGCGAGGGAGCGGCTGGCCAGTGAGCTGGATTTGGACCAGGAATTGACACCAGGAAAACTCGGAGACGCTTCGGAACGTGAACGCTGAACACAGCAAGGTAGAGCAGCAGCAATGTCTGGTTCACCTGAGGAAATCATCACACAGATAATATTAAAAAAAACTGCACAGTACTAAAATGCATAATGCAGAGTAATGTGGACAGTTTTAATGAACATGCAAATAAACAAAATCACCTCTCCGGGAGCCAGTCTTGCTGTGAACTCCTCCAGCTGCTGGTAATGTGGCACACTGCTCTGGCCCACCATCAACTGACAGCAAACCCCCACACCCTCTCTGGTCACATCGGGGATGTCAAACTGAAGCATCAGCCTGCAGTGCAGAGAAAAACACATAGATATGATATGACTTAAACTTGAGTGCTTTACTATGGTACTTTGGCTGATGACAAAATACAAGCCAAACAAATTGCACTCCCCTCAACTGAAAGTGCACTTTTATCTTAATAATCAATGTCATTGTACTGATATGCTTCACATAAAGTTATAAGAATCATTTCTCTGTAGCACTGAGCCTGACAGATAAACAACACTAGTGCTCCAAAAGGCTCTTCTCTGTTCAGCTCTTTGAATTTGGATTTTCTAAGGCCATCACAAGTTGCATAACTTCAACAGTTGGTATACCGATATCGAAGCAAAATGAATGATAATAATAAAGACCATGGTGGGGCACACAGGGAATGGCTCTGGAGTTGCCAACTCTCTTGAAGTGTGATTGGTCAGACTCTTACTTGCGAAGCTGGGCACAGCACGGCACCACACCATAACTTGGAGTCAACAGTGTCTGCCTGAGCTCCGACAGGCGGCTCAGGGAACCCACTGCTTCTGAACTGAAGTGAGCGGAGTTAAAGCCTGGTGTCACATCAAAAGCAAGTGATCTAAGGAGAGAGAGGGAAGAGAGGAGTCGGGAAAGACGAAGTGAAGTAATTCGACACCCAGTGACATCAAGGTGCGTCACTCCTCTGCAGCGAGCAAGAAGCTCCATTGTAGATCCAGACAGCCAGTAGCAACCATTCAGGCTGAGGGACTGCACATGATTGGCTAGCTGCTTCAGTATGCCCCGAACCAACAAGTCATCAGCCTGAGGGAGAAAACAATTAAAAACAGATCAAATTCAACTCATGCATACAGTTTGAAGGTAACTGCAGAAAACATATCTCCTAAGCTCAGTTGATGATGAAAAGTTGTTTGAAAAGTTTACCAGATACTCCTCAGACAGGCTGACATTTGCGAGGAGGGTCTTATCATGGCACAGAGTGTGTAGCTTGTGGCAGACGTTTGCAACATTCACCAGCAGGCTGCAGACTGGAACATGGCGGAGAATGCACAGCAGGATCTCATCGGACAGATCTGACATTCCCACTGAGGTGGAAGACATTGTGTCCTCATCACATACAGCCTGAAACAGACAGCAAATAGTTTAACCCGGCTCCCAGCCTTAGAAACATTTTTTCCCCCAGAGCCATGGGTAGTTTTGCAGTGGGTGCTTATGAGTGCAACAATGTGACATATGCCATGACAGAACATGAATGAGACTGTACCAATTTGACTAATTTATCAATATGTAACTTCTTTATTTCTATTTATAACAATTTTAAGAACTTCATTTAACATATACATTTTTATCTTTAAGTATTAGCAGGTAAGACACAAATATTATGATAGTTATATTTATTTCTCTAAGGTATTTGTTTTTGGATCCATATAACCACCTTCATGCTGCTATGGGGTAGAAACCTGCCAAAATAAATTTCATTTTATGTGAAATGCAATCAGGCCTTTCCACAGAATCGGCTGGGGCCCTGAAAAAAAACAGTGAACGGCCCTCCCCAGTTGTGATTTATTAATGATGTCAATGCATGTGTCCTGGATCAGTATTATTGGTGCCTATGTCTGATAGTTACAAACGATAATCAGGTTCTAATGTTGAAATGTTGAAAATTTCTAAATGTTACTTTTCACCAAATGTAGGCTAACCGTTTTCCCACCCGTTTGGCACTTATTTTTGCAATATTTACCCATTTTTTGCTGCTCTTTGCCCTTTGTTCCACTTTTAACACATTTATGCAGCTTATTACCCATTTTTTTACACTTCTCTTTGTCACTTTTAACTCATTTTGCCCCTTTTATACCAAATCTTGCCCATTTATGCCACTTCCCTTTGCCACTTCTCAATCATTTTTGCTGCTTTTTGTCAAATTTTTAATTTTTCAACCCATTTTTGCCACGTTTAACCCATTTTCTTTCCTGTTTTTTTTTTTATGTTTGCCACATTGAACCCCACCTTGCAAATTTTATGCCAACTGTGGCCCATTTTTGCTGCTCCTCTTTGCCACTTCAACTATTTTTCATTTTTTAATTTACCTACATTTCAAACTTATAACCATTGTTGCTGCTTTTTGCTCATTTCTTCCAAATTATTACCACTTTAATCCCATTCTTGCCCACTTTTTTGCATCTTTTTGCCCATCTTTGCTGTCATTTGACCACTTCTGGCTCAATTTTGCTACTCCAACCTGTTTTTACCACTTAACACCCACGTTTTTGTTTCTTTGTACAATTACTTAGTTATTTTCTATTAAATTTGTTTCCGTTCCTTAAACTGTATTTTCTGGCATCCTGATGTTTGTGCACATCATAGTTTAGCTACAAGGTTGACATTACTTTCCAAATCACTTAGTTAAGTGTGCCAATCCACATTGTCAACATTACCAATAAAAAGGTACTTCTGTTTTGAGGGGTTTACATTTTTTTAAAAAAGCTTTATTGTACCAAAGAATAAATATATAAAACTAATCATGTTTTTAATGAGAGATTTACTTAACAATGAATCGTGATTTTGCTGACCAACATGGGCCCCTAGTTTGGCTGGGGCCCAGAAAGCTCTCCCTCTATGAGTGGCCTTGCATGCAATGACAGTTCAGTATCTGAGATATAGATAATACAGTATAAATATGTTTCTCAGTAGACTCAGACAAAGCTCAATTATTAATTCATACCTCTGCATTTCAAAAAATGTGGAAGCACATATTTAGAGTGAAGATTTAAAAAAAGTATTAAATAAAAATGTCAACGTGCTGACTAGAGACACAAGAAAATCTGTATCAACATATAAAACTACATTTACATATTAACATCAATCTAACTGCCATTAAAAGCTGTAAATACAACCACCAAATGTCTATTGGTTGCTTGAGAAGCTAATAATGTTTGTGTTATTATTTTAGGCAATAGAAATTGATGCTAATTTTAGATCACATTTGAATAAAGATTAACAAACTATGTATTAAAAAAGTATGTTAAAAAGTTCGCTACAATCAGAAAAAAGTCCAGTCTAACGTACACTAGCTTTGTCATTAGCTAGTTCTTGTAGTCGTTACCTTTAACAACTAGCGACTCCATGCTGAAACACATTAATGTTTTTCGTTGTCAGTGAACACACCTGTTCAATTTGTCGATCCATGTCCTCTGAAATCTCTCCCACCGCTCACCCACTATTGACCCGCGGGATTTCTTATGTTCATCCAGCCAGCCGGAGCCCCATGTTTCCTTATAAGCGCTTTACATTGAAAGGCAGCCGGTTTAACAGCCAAACGTTGACAGGTCGGACTACTTTCGCTGCTGCACACTGGCGGAAGACTACTAGTGACGTACAAATTTCCTGTCTGTGATTCGTTTCCTTTTTTTTCTTTATAGCTTTATTTAAACCTATGGGTCTATGAATGTCCAGTAATTAAATTGTTCTGGAAGGATTTGGAACATTTTTGATAAATAATATGAATTTTACAGTAAATTTAGCACCAAAAGATATATTTTTAACGTATGACAAAAAAAAAAAAAAAAACTACAACAGAAAATTAATCTGCTGATATTACTTGGTAAATTCCACATCCATAAAGCTAAATCTCAGAAAACTTCTCCACACTTCTTAGCATTTAATACTGAGTGTAAAAGTTACATTGAATCCATTAAAAATGATCAATAATAAGAAGTCTATCCACACATTAAACTTGATTAAAGACTTATTTAAAGACTAGGATTCGGACTGCCTTTAACTTCTTCAACCTTGACTGGCCTGTCTCGTTTTTATTTCATTTATTTACTGCCTCTTCAATTTTCTTTTTACTCATGTTACTTACAATGTACTGTTAAATGCACTTTATTGTTTGATTGTTTCTGAGATGTTTAATGATGAATGTATTGTGTGTAACATTAAAAAAAAATAGTTAAAAAAATTTAAACCTATGAGTATTACTCAACCTTTCTCGACAGAAGAGCCAAATTGTTAAAAAAAAAAAACCTTTGAAAGAGCCACAATCAAAATCTGGGGGTGGTAAGAGGGTCCAATAAGTACAAAATAAAACAAATGTTGCATGCAGAGAGACGGTTTCACCTTTAATTTTTATATTTTTTCCCTATCTACGGGAAATTAAGGTAATTGTTGGGATTAGAAAGCTAGTTTACTAGCCATTACTTTTTATCCCTATGATCACCTCTGTCCAATAAAGCCCATAAGGGGGATAAATAGGAGAACTTTCTGGGGTCCAGTCAAACTGGGGGTCCATGGACGTAAACAAAATTATGGTCCATTGTTAAGTTGTGATAACAAATATTATATTTTTAACCCGAATAATAACAACTCTTATCAAAGCAACAAAAATAGTTTTGTTTAGCCTATTTATGCTGTGGGACAAGATAGCTTTCTTAATAATGTAAATCCCTTCAAACAGAATGACCTTTCTATTGGTAATGCTAACAGTGTGAATGGGCACTTTGAACTAAATGATTGGGACTTCACAGCTAGGCCATACTTTGCACAAACAACAGGATGCAAGAAAACTAAGAAGAAACTGAGAAATATTTAATAGAAGGAAATGATTCACTGAAGAGACAAAAAATAGGTGAAAAGTGGCAAAATTGGGCCAAACTTTGCCAGTGGCAGAAGTGGGGAAAAGCGGGGGAAAGGTCAACAAGTGGCATAAGGTGGTTAAAAAGGAATGTGGCTAATAATGCAAAAATGGATAAACAATGGAAAAACTGGAAAAAGGTGCAAAGTAAGTGGCAAAAATTGGGCAAAACTGGTTAAATAATGGCAAATATGGGCAAAAAGTTGCAAAGAAAAATGGCAAAAAAAAAAAAAAGGTTAGACGTGGTTTACTGATATTGTTTCTTCTCGTCTAGATCTTTGCTTGTGTTGTTCTAGCTCTCGAATGTAAATCGCTTTGGATAAAAGCATCTGCTAAATGACATTGTAATATTGTAACATTGTGGTAACAGAAAATGTTGCAAAATACAGCCAAAATGGGTTAAAAAGGGGAAAATGGGGTAAAAAATATATAACATATTGTGACAAAAATGGGCAACAATTTGCAAATGTTGATAGAAAATGGCAAAAAGGTTTTTAACTTTTAAATTTGGCAAAATAGGGTAAAAAAGAAAATTGGTTGAAAGTGGAAGAAAAGTGAAGAAAATGGGCAAATTTGGCAACAAAAGGGGCCAACGTGGGTTAAATGTTGAAAACAATGATAAAACTAGCAAAAGAATAGTTAGAGGTAACAAAAAAACAGTGACAAATGGATTTGAAAAAGTGATTAAAGGGGTTAAATAATTAGAGCCCAACTATAGCTCGACACACACTTCAGCTCCAAAATAAGAGAACTGTTAATCAGGATGCTAGCCCCAATGCTACTGAGCCAACACACATGCATTAATATAATCATTAAATCACTACTGTTCAAGGCCCATTCTCTGGATTTTTCAGGGGCCCAGTCAATTCTCTGAGCAGGCCTGACTCCATCAGGCAACTAAAAAAAAATCCCTTATTTTCAGTTGATTTATTCTGTTTATTTATTTTTTTAAATACCAACTAATCTATATGAAATAATAACAAATTATTTATACGATTTAGTTTAATATTGTTAATATTTAAGCTAAAGTTATAAAATCATAAAATTCTGAAATGAGTTGAGCAAAAAAAGAAAAGCCATAATGCATTTTATTACTAAACGTCAATACTAAATACTGGTTTAAGATAACTGAAAGCTTGACATTTATCTTTAATTAATATTAAATCAATTTTAGTGTGTCCAACAGAGTTGACAACACTCAAGATATGATTGCCTAAGGTCATATCTTGGAAAAAATATTGTATTAAATATCTGTTCCTTCGCACAACTGCTAGTTGAGATCTTTACCTACAAAAATGTTCTCTCTTGTGCACATCTGATGTAAATATACAGATAAAAATAAAGGGTGACGGTTACATTTGACATTTAAATCCTACTGTATAAGTGTGTAAAAATAAAGTCATTGATGTGACTTGAAATGGATCATTTCTGAGGACAAATTTTCCCCATTAGTGGTTAGGCAGTTGAATACTTTTGTCCATATAATATATCCACAAATAAATATTTAATCTAAGATTTAAATTAAATAAAATAACATCTTAAGAAGTATGAGAACATCTACTTTCAGTTTGATTTTATAATAGAGTTAACTGTTGTTAATGTTGTTCATCAAATTAAGATAATTTAAACTATATTTTATATCCAAACTTCATAACCTGAGAAAAATATTCTATTCCAAAAATCAAAACTTCAAATTAAAAAGTCAGTGTAGCAGTTAGAAAATGGCTAGGAAAGAAACATGTACTCTAGGTGTCTGTTACTATAATCGTTAAATATTTAACAGTCCTTTATTTCTTGCAGCCTTTAATGAGCCAATTTATTTCATGGAATATTGTGCAGCAAGTGTCCTGGCACTGCTAATCAATTTCCACTGATGAGGTCTTTTCAGTTATAGTGAAAGCACTGTCATTAGTGACAAAATGCTTTTAATAGCAGTGAAAAAATAGCTCTTGATATGTACTATGGGAAAAAGAAACTTAAACAGCCCAAGGTTATTTTCTTTATATTTGTGTATCCCCATGTTTTCCTTTTCCCTTCCGCTTTCCTCTGTGTAGGTTATATCCTGTTGTCAGCCCACTTAGTAATTTGCTTTTGATCAATATGAGCCCCTTTTCCTTAATTATTGTTATATTAAAGTTAGTATTATATTCAGTAGATTATTATATTACTGAATAAAGACAAGGTAGACAGACTGGAATCTCAGACATGTGCGCTTTATTGGGTTGTTGTGTACACCAGAGGCTTGACGCCTCATGCACAATCCTTCATGTACCCCCATACAAGGTAGAAGCTTTGTCTTTTGCATAATGACAAAAACAAACTGGACCAAGTATTGTTTAAGGCTGAAAGTACAAAAACAAAACAAGTTTCAGATTACATAATTTACATATTAAGCAATACTACAGGTCTGTTGGGCAGTGGGCCCACCAGAGAATAAACCTTCATAGAGGCAAATAAGGTGGTGAACAAACACATCTGGAATGACCTACACAAACACGACAATGGACATCATGTTCCTCACACATTCACACCGCCTGGGACGCTCTGTACCTCCTGCAGAGTTTCTCCCCATCAGGGGGCATGGTGCCATAGCCATAGTGATGAGGGAAAATGGGAAGAGGTGTTGTGGGCTCAGCATACACCAGTGTGTTGGTGTAGGCATGTATGCAGAGCCGGTCGTTTGGGTTTGTAGCAGTGTGTGTTTTGGGGGAGGGGACTGACAGTCTGTTTAGAAGCACTTCCTGTGGACGATGCTGGGGCCAGACTCATCGTACTCCTGCTTGCTGATCCACATCTGCTGGAAGGTGGAGAGGGAAGCCAGGATGGAGCCTCCAATCCATACAGAGTACTTCCTCTCTGGGGGAGCGATGATCTAATGAAGGACAGATTAAAAAGAAAAAACTTAAAATGCTGAGGTCTGCTGGAAACCACACACCCTGCAAGTATTTCAAGTCTAATGTTACAAGTAGAGGAAAAGTCAAGGATGAAACTGAATACTGCTTTAAACATGTTTGTCCACTAGGTAGCACTAGAGGTAAAGATCTTTCTGGAACCTTTCATCATTGCCTCAAGGAGAGCGCTAGTCTGAATAATGAGGATGATTTTTACCTTGATCTTCATGGTGGTGGGTGCCAGGGCTGTGATTTCCTTCTGCATACGGTCAGCAATGCCAGGGTACATGGTGGTACCTCCAGACAGCACGGTGTTGGCGTACAGGTCCTTACGGATGTCAACATCACACTTCATGATGCTGTTGAAGGTGGTTTCATGAATACCGCAAGACTCCATACCTGCAGAAAGAGGGAGGAAGAGTCATTGTTTGTGATGTACATCTTCGCTGATGTCACTCCTTGATGTCCACTTTTGAAATCAGTTTTTCTTGACTCAACTTACCAAGGAAAGAGGGCTGGAAGAGGGCCTCAGGGCAACGGAACCTCTCGTTTCCGATGGTGATGACCTGTCCGTCAGGCAGCTCGTAGCTCTTTTCCAGGGATGAAGAGGAAGCAGCAGTGCCCATTTCCTGCTCAAAGTCAAGTGCGACGTAGCACAGCTTCTCCTTGATGTCACGCACGATCTCACGCTCAGCTGTAAGATAAAAGAAAACATTTAAGTTACTTTTTCCAAGATTTTCCCTAACTTTAAATACAAACATGTTTCTGAGATAGCCTTTCATCACTAACCTGTGGTGGTGAAGCTGTAACCCCTCTCAGTCAGGATCTTCATGAGGTAGTCTGTGAGGTCCCTACCAGCCAAGTCCAACCTGAGGATGGCGTGGGGCAGGGCGTAGCCTTCATAGATGGGCACTGTGTGGGTCACACCATCACCAGAGTCCATGACGATACCAGTGGTACGACCAGAGGCGTACAGGGACAGCACAGCCTGGATGGCCACGTACATGGCAGGGGTGTTGAAGGTCTCGAACATGATCTGTGGAGAGCAGAGAGATATGCGTCATTGAAACCAGTGAGTCAAAGTTGCCATGGGCCAACTAGTTTGGTTAGTGCAGTCATATCAAGAAAAGCACAGCAAACAAGCAGTTTTGTTTTGAGTATGAACACCATATAAAAATCAGTCATCTGTACTTTTACTTGGTCATGTTGAATGTTCAAGATGAGTATAGAGAGCCTATGTAATCACCATCTGTTGCATCATGCAGTCACCAGTGTAGTTAGATGCCTCTGGTCTATTTTAGAGAGTCTAAATACAAGCCTAACTTAGAAAACAGTAGTGACCATGCTGCAACAAGTCATTCCTGATGCATCACAGTGCAAAGAGATAGAAACCTGAGGTCTCGGAGGAGATGAAAAGATCAGCACAGGACAGAGGAAACCTGGAGATTTATGAAGCAGGAGGAAATGGAAAGATTGAGCAGAAGAAGAAATGCCAGGGTGGTTCCTGTGTCAGGGCCCTGCAGGTGAGCAGAGTGAGATTTAGGTTTGAGAGGATATATCAGAGGGTGTTGTTACCTGGGTCATCTTTTCCCTGTTGGCCTTGGGGTTCAGGGGGGCCTCAGTAAGCAGGACAGGGTGCTCCTCAGGGGCAACTCTCAGCTCGTTGTAGAAGGTGTGATGCCAGATCTTCTCCATGTCGTCCCAGTTGGTGACAATACCGTGCTCAATGGGGTACTTCAGGGTCAGGATACCTCTTTTGCTCTGTGCCTCATCACCAACATAGCTGTCTTTCTGGCCCATACCAACCATGACACCCTGGGGAGCAAATGGGGAAAAGTTAAAATCAAAACAGAACTTAAGAGTATTTCAAATAAGCATAGTTAATTTAAGTTTATAAGATATTGCTGGAAAAGTTTACCTGATGCCTGGGACGACCAACAATGGAGGGGAACACAGCACGTGGAGCATCATCTCCTGCAAAGCCAGCTTTGCACATACCGGATCCGTTGTCAACAACGAGGGCGGCGATTTCGTCTTCCATTTTCTGAAGAAGAGAGAGGGAGGAGGGATAAAGAAAGCGAAGACAGTTTAAAACAGATGCTCTGTGACAGTTAATGTGTTACATCTGGCAAACATCAACTAGGTGAAAGGCATGCCATTATTCTGAGTGGACGCTGGATGTCGCAATGGCGCAGGTTCCAATCCAAATCCAGAGCTTGGAAACAAAGGCAGTTTCTGCCTCGGTCTGGCCATGGCCATATAAGGCAAAAGTGAGAGCAGCTTAGAGACGGCGGCAGGCAGCCCGGCCCGTGAAGCCGCCCCGCGTGTCGTTAAACCTCAAATGACACCGACAACCGGCCACTCCCTTCATTTAGAGCAGCAGAATTAACAATCGCCACATCGCTGTCGTATGCTTTAAAACAGCAGTTTTATCAGGCGATGAATGAACTTCATCCCCCTTTCGGGCTCATTCATCAGGTGTACCCTTATGTCGTGACAACTTACAAGGTTATGAGGAGGGAAAAAAACTGACGACGTGACGTTAATTTCACATTTATATTACTTTATGAGCGGCACTGTTACAGCGACCTTTTATAATTCATACCGACAAGCTTCTAAATCTTAACATATCAGTTTAATAAGGCATTAGCCATCTGTTTGTTCATGTGTGAAATCTGAGACACCAGACCCGGACACCGTATCAAAGCAGATGCTTACATGTAAGCGAGAAGGTCAAGCTATTTAACACAGCCTGATTTGATGAAAGCGATGACAACGGAGAGCAAGCCAGGTTATTTCACACTTCAAAAAAACCGACATTGACATCCACTTACATTTTAACGTAATAATTAGCTTCAGAGTGGCATAAAATGGTAGTTTCAAGTAAAAGATGTAATATTAATGAATGACAGAGCTCGCTACAGAGGAAATTCAAGTTCTAACTATTACAGCAACTTGAGACAAGTCATACAAAAAAGCTAAAATTATAACCTTACAGGTGGGTTAAATGCATAATTACCAGTTATCATATATCAAAAACCTAAGTCCAAGAAAAGCATTTAGAATGTGCAAGAAACTTTAATTTTGCCTTACCTGTGTGAGGGAGGGTTTTCGGCTTAGGAGGACTGTGTCTGAACGCTACACTCCGGTAGGGTTTAGTGTCTGGATGTGACTGCAATGGAGGCCAATAAATTGCAGGACTTTATCAGAGCTCGTGCTGCAGCCCCTCTCCATAAAAGGAGAACTTTCCGCACGGCGCCCTCTGATTGGTTCTGCTGCATCCACTGGGTGTGGCGGATGCAGATAACGGTTCTCTGCTCTGACAGGGCAGAGGGAACAGGCGACAAGAAATCTAACCTATATACTATCAATATAATCAATCTGGGATTGCTTGTTGTCGATAAAATGCATTTCTATATCAACCTTTGTCACAATTATGTCACCAAGCTGGAATGAAACACTCGTGTGGCAATGATTCACATTACTTGCTGCAAAACTCACAGCAGAGTATAAAACAACTTAGGGTATTTAGTTTCATGTATTCTCTTGAAACGTTGAACTAATTAACACGTTTTTAAGTAACACAGTGTAGGACAATACATTTAATCCCTCAAATAATCCACATTGTGATGAGGCCTACACTTTGTGGTTAAGCATTTGATAAATACAGCCATTCTAGTGCTTCTTTATGCATGTAAGGAATATAAATGCAGACAAACAGAAACATGTTTCAGTAATATTAGAGGAGAACATGCAGGGAATGCAGCATAACTGATCAACAGTGAAGTCTGTGCTAATGCATTTGCAAAGCAGCATTCCCTCACTCATGACAGATGCTTGTGGTGGTTAGCGGTGCCAGGACACGGGGGTGGTTACAATCTCAGGGTCACTGACAGCACTGTTAACACCCCGATTGACACGTCTGCCCTGGCATACCAGTGTCTCACACCCCCCACATACACATACAAAGAGGGGTGACATTGATACATGTAGTCAAGCTGAGGTATGCTCACAGCAAACACTTTAGAGGCTGTAAATCTCTTATCTCTCACCACTACCCAGGATATGCTCCAAATGAGTAGGGGGAGCAGATTAACCTTGTTTGCCTCAGTGAAATGTAATAAAACATGTGAGTAATACCTGGAAACACACCTACAATTGGAATCTGCTGCTACAGCAAGGCTGGTTTTAATAATTATAGGTAAGCATTTTATCACCTGCACATGCACACACCCAAATATGTCACACAAGGCAACTCCTTGTGCATCCTCTGAGTTGACCAGGGACTATGTGGGTGGGTCAGGGTGCTTTTTAACTCAATAAGGGCACTGGACAAAGACTCATAAACTTACACTAGGAATTCTTATTGGCCCTATGTGTTCCTAATAAGGATATTTAGGAGCAGGCTCAGGAAAATGAGACAGGAAGTAGGGTTCATAGTGCTTCAGTGCAGGAAGTGATCACACACAGACCTACAAATGCACGCAAACGTCCATATGTCAGGGGGTTATGGAGCAGCTCAGGTCAACTTAGAGGGGGGTAAATTAGCCAATCAGGGAATTAGCTTTCTAGACTGGCATTATCCTGCTCTACACGCACATACACACACACCAAGTATAGACCCAAGGCAGGACGGCCATCCCTTTAAGAGTTCCTTTGGATGACGTCCATATAAGGAGATATTGGAGCAAGTCACATGGGGGGAAGAATGCACTGCTCAGATCATGTGAACACTCTGAGGAAATGAATGAATCTCCCTTTTTAAGGCTGTTTAGTATACATGCTGCTTTAGGTTTGCATGATTTCCGCATCCTTTACAAAACCCATTATTTAGAGTTTACAAAAATGCAGATAACATCTTTTCTTTTTCTTTTTAAAACTTGGTGCTCATTAACTTAACTCCTCCCTGCCCTAGAAGAGATTTCTCAACATTTCCTCTGCAGACTCATTCTGTTTCAAAAGCTCCTGTATGACTCACACATGCTTTACAACACACACACTCTCCCTCCCTGCATTGGTCACTCACACAGTCAGAGAAATTCACAGGCCTGGCTCTCAGCTCCGACTAAGACCGTATATGGAAGAAGCTAGCAGGTAGCTTCTGTCCACTTTTCACTCATCATCCCTCTTCCTATCTCTCTCCCTCTCAAACACACATTCATTCTCCTCCTTTATTCAAAACACTTCCTGCCTCTTTAAAATCAATCACTCCCTGATTCCTTTTTTCCCAGGACAGGGACAATTATAGGAGTGCAATGAGAGGTCAGTGTACATATTTCACTTTTTCTCAGTCTTTTCCCAGTCTTTTATGGCATCACATTCCAGCTGGGTTTCATACAAAGCAATGAGGGGAGTGGCCTAAGAGGTTACATATGATAGTCTTTAAAATTCAGTACCACAGCTAGAGATGCACTGAGTTTTCCCCATGTTTTAGCTACTATTTAAGAGCAACAAAAAGTGTAATAATAATAATAATAAAAGTCACTGATGTAATTCAACAGAGTATAATCAAACTGCTGATAATAGTCCCACAATTAGTGAAATGGGGCTCACATGAGTGCAGTGAATTTGTCTCAACTGATTGTAGTATAAAGACGCCTGTGAAGGTCCAATCACTGGTTAGTCAGTATTCCTGGCTACCATTACACCATGAACACAAAAGAACACTCAAAGCAATGAGAAAAGGAAGAAAGTTCTTTGGTCTGATGAGACCAAAATGAGACAAGAGGCTATGTTTGGCAGACACCAAACACTGCATATCCCCAAAAACACACCATCCCCACTCTGAAGCACAGTGGTGGCAGCATCATGCTGTGGGGAGGCTTCTCAGCAGCCGACCCTGGACGACTTGTAAAGTCGGATGGTAAAATGAATGTGACAAAATATAGGAAAATCAAAAGTACTTTTGTATTATTTTAGAATAAATGTCTTTAAAAGCCCTTTATCATGACTTGGTTGTATTCATCAGTGTTTGTTTTTAAATGTTTTAATGTTAGTTTTTGTATTTTGTCTGACTGTGTCTTGAACTGCGACGCAGTGTTGCATCTGTTGATTTTGCCTCTGGGATGCTGAACTCCTGTCTGCACAACAAATTAACCCTTTTAGGTGCTAATAAAGAACCTTGAACCTTGTACATTGAATCCTGGAGGACAATTTTATTCAGTCTTCAAGAGAACTATGAAGGTTTATTTTCCAGCAAGAAAATGGCCCTAAGTATACAGGGAAAGCCACACAGAAATTGTTAAAAGACAACAAGGTGAATGATCTGGAGTGGTTGAGTCAAAGCCCTGACTTCAATTTAATAGAGGATTTGTGGCTGGTGTTGAAAAGGGATTTTCACACCTGTTCCCTATGAAACCTGACAGAACTTGAGCAGTCCTGCAAAGAAGAATGTAGTAAAATTGCAGTGTCCAGATGTGCAAGCCTGATTGAGATCTATCCACACAGATTCGGTGCTGTGATTGCAGCCAAAGGTGCTTCTAATACTAACTTCAAGGGGGTGAATTTTTATGCAATCACTTATTTTACCCAACATATTTTTTTTATCTGAGCTTACTTAGTTGGAAGCTGTTTTCACTTTGACATGAAAAAGGTTTTTTTTTGTTGTTTTTTTTTTTTTTTGTCAAAAAGCCTTTTTATGGGTAATTTCTGTTCATGCCACATCATTTGACCCATAACGGATATTTGTAAAAAGGATCAATGTTGACCAATACTGATGTTAAACCCTGTAAGTTTTGTTTTTATCTAGTGTGCTAAACTACACTAAAAAGGTTTGTGCTGGACTTTTATACTGTCAACATCCATGATATTTCTCCAATGTGTTTATAACCACTTAAAATGCACAAGAACTCTGATAGAAGCTCCTTTTATGTGTAAAAGTAAATGTCAGTCAGCCTGATTCTGACTCTGCTCTCAGTACCATACAACATACAACAACAGCAGAACAGCTGAAATCATCCGCCGTCCTATGTAAATGCATTGCAGTAGCTATTTTTCATCCCTTCACTTGACAGTTTAACAGTGCATAATTGGCAGTCTGCTCGTCTCCTGTCATTGTTGCGTGTTTTAAACTGCTGACATGGCTCCTGCTCCGCCTACCTACTTAATAATGAGAGGCTAACATCATGCTGTAAAGTGGTAATGGTTAGATGTTTGACAGGTACGAGAACGAGTATTGATACTTATGCTTGTTATCTGCCTGATGCTGGTATCAGCTCAATTATATGATACTACCTTCTTTATAGAGATCTCCTTAAAACCCTTTTGCTGTCTTACTGACAAGGGTCATAAATGAATGATTTATACAATGCGTTATGATACAGTTGTAGACAATTCTGCACTGATGCAGTTTGGAGACTTGATTACATATTGATGTTGCTGCTGACCTTTGCAATTTTATATTACTGTTTTAAAAGTAAATACACTTATATTGATATATTAATTTTAAAGGCACTTTCTAGATTATAAAAAGAGTTTATATTCACTCAACTGCTGGTTTTCATTGATAAAAAAAGGAGCCATATTCAGTAAAAAAGAAAATTGATGGTAGAGTGCAACATAATGCATCCTGATATTGAATCAAATCCTTAACAGGACAATCAATTAAATTGAGTTGTAAGATGCACAATCCTGATTCTTTGAAAGGCAAAGAAAAGTGAAATAAAAGGACCTCCATAATGTCAAACAGTGGAGTGAAGCCATAACTATCTACCCAGACAGTCCTCTACTTTAGAGACATATCAACCTGGCAGGTAATTTGTTGTGTGCAAACCATTTCCAAAGTCCAAACTAAACATTAACAAACTATTTTTATTGATTGCTGTGCAAAACAGAGCTTGAACCATGCACAGATTAGGAGGCCAAGCGGTGGAAAACTTTAAGTCCAAACTTAAAAAGCACATTTAAGTATGGGAGCTATTTATTTTCTTTAAACTAGTATTTTTGACTAATTATTCTAGACATGATACTTGCATCTGGATTGTTCGTCGATATTTTTGTTTAACAGCTTTTTGTTTGTATTCGGTTTTAAGATAATACTTCATTGATGTCAAAGGAGGAAATAAAACTCTTGGTTGGCAGACAGAGGACCAGCATGCACCTGGGTAGGCCTTTTTTAACATTAACCATACAATAGAGGTAACAGGTGCCAGGTGCCTTGCTTTTAATGAATTAATAAATGCTCAGAAACACAGTCAAGCTTTACTACAGGGCAGCAATCGTAAATGCTGCCTGGTCAAACAGAGCCTTTCTGTGTGTTCGAGTGTTCTGTTCTCACTGTGCATGCGTTAGTTCCCTCCAGGTGCTTCAACATCCTCCTATTGTCCAAAAACATGCTTATCAGACAGATTAGTGAATATAAATTGTCATAGGTGTGGGTGTGAGCACGATTGCTTGTTTCCCGGTTGCCCTGTGATTGACTGGTGACCTGAGTAGATTGTAAACCGCCTTTTACCCAGTGACAGCACTGCCCCCCTATAATCCTGATTGGACAATTTAAAAATGAGCAGATATTTTTCATTTAGTGGTAAAAATGCCTGAGCTTCAACACTGATATATTGTTTATGTTCTATTGTGAATAAAATATGTGTTTTATGAGATTTGACAGTCATTGCATAGTGATTATACTTACAGTTTATACAGCGCCTCAACTTGTTGCATGATAGAATTGGAAACTTGTGTTTTCATCCCGAGCATTTTGAGTGTTTATGATTATTGTTTTTTGTTTGTTTTTTTCTTCTTAAAAATCTTTTTCCTTTCATTTTGGATTTCTTCTAACAAGATTATTTCACCTCATGATCAGATATGTCCTTCAACTCCAGGAGGAGTGGGTGCTGAGGTGGAAGTGGCTAATGGGGAGATTACAAAAAAAATAAAAAAATAAAAAGGATTAGGAACAGCATTACTGTGAGACACACCTTGGATTACAGGGTATTTGTACAACAATTTTTTGATTAATCATTTACTGTTGGAGCTATTTCACCAGGCTATTGTTGATGATGAATTTGTTTTGTTTTGTTTTTCTTTGTAAACACCAGGGGGCAATAGGCACTGTGCCAAGCAGTGACTTGACAGGATTCCCATATAGGTAGAGGGTGTGTCATTGGGGTTCATGCACGTGGAAGGGGATACAGGGTTTTTACCAGGTCAATGAGACGTGGCATGAAATGTTTGTGAACGTTTGTTTGATCTGAGTAAATGACAAAACGTTGAATCATGAGTGGAAATTGAACTTTCTTATTGCCTGCGTACAATCCAACTGGACCGGTGCATCGTGGCCGTTTGTTAAAGTTAGTCCCTTTAGTTGAAACCTTTTTTGATGACAAATAGCCACTACATTTACATACAAACAACCCTGGGCTTTGGGGCCCATGCAGTTTTAGAGCTAATAAAGCCTGGAACAATCTTCCACAACAGGTTTAGGATGGATCAGAGGTGATTCAGCCTGAAGGTAATAGCCTAAGCTTGTTAAATTCTCTGGAAAAAACAAGATTATAAGTCTAAGAGTTTCTTTCAAATCTTATCCTAAAATGATGTATTATGTTTTATTACATAAGACTGATAAGACTATTTGTATTGTCAGTATTGTAGTGAGGGATGGAGTCAACATATTCTTACAAGTGGATAATAAAGAAGGGAATTCCATTCTGTAAATTTGGTCTCAACTTTGAATAAACATGAATCAAAGTTTGCTGAATTTTTGCATTTGACTAAACCTTTGAGAAACAGACATCTCGTGGAAAATAAGGCCCAAATGTGCCCAGGCACAGTACGGATTTCCTAGTGTGAGTGCGTCCTAAATCTTCATCTTGTGGATACTTAGCTGAAATGAGTAATAGCCTGCCACATATGTCTCAAAGGTGAAGCTGTTAGCACATTTTAAAGATCCTGTAAAGTAAAAATAAATCTGTATTTAGGTTTTTTGTATGATAGATCACTGTGTTATGAACCCCCAGGACAAATTTCAGTCACATAAAGCATCTCCAAGTTTATAAAATTAAGCTTGAAATCATGAAAAATGAGGCAGTAAAATCTGCTCCAGGATGGTGTGGGCGTGTCTGTTGAATGAGCTGAAACCACGCCCACTCAGGACATGGGTAGTCTGCAGCATTAACACCCTCACTCATGGTGTCATCCTTGGAAAAATATTTTTCCCTAAAAACATGACTTTGCAATGAAACATGAACGTTATAGAACAGTACAAGAGTACAGGACTGAATTCCTTTGCACAAAATGAATCAGAAGTCCCTGCTCCAGGTGACTGCTTCCTTCCAATATTGTAGTGTTAGAGGGGCGGGATCATTGTCTACTGTGGGCTCATGACATCGTGAGTCCACATATTGGCCCCGCCCACATGAAACCAAGCCAGGAAAGAGATGAAATGGCCTAAATCCAGAATTCAGTCTCATGTAGATCTCAGAGTTTTCACATGTTTACAGCAACCATATTCCAACATTTCTCGCATGTTAAGACAAAAACTTTGGATTTCATTTTACAGGGTCTTTAAGGTTGTGAATAAAAGCCTGTACTAAGCTAAGCTAATGTTGCTAACTCTATGAAAGCTTTCCTAAATTTTCAAGCCGCAACTTTTATCTTTTTGATAGCTTAAATGTCTTATTTCTGTGGTGTCAAGATTTAAACATATCCTATAGAACTCTTTGACTTCCTGTATAGTGCTATACAGATCGCATTTCTTGCTAACGCTACATTTTTCTGTGTATTTGACTGCAACTTTGACTTCCTCAACTCAGGGGGAAAAACAATGTGTCATGTAATGTAATAACTTTTGAGGCAATTGTTCGTCCTTATAGTAAAAACCCTGTTTGCTCTTTTTAAGAAAAGAAAATGAAAAGATTGTTGACACTGCCCTGCATTTAAGGTAAGAAGCTATGTCATGAGCTTGTTAGCTAATCGTTCTATCTGGGCTCAAATAAAACTAGAGCAGCTACACTACATGGGCCAAAGTATTTGGCCACACCTGTATATAATTAAATTCAGGAATTTCAATGAGACCTGTTGCCACAGGTGTTCAGAAAAGGAAAAATGGTTGGGAAACACTGGTAAAAGCCATCACATTATGGATGTTTTGCCCAGTGTTGTCATATCTATTACTGTTTTTAGGGATTATATCCTTCCTGTCAAAGTTTTAACATTATCTGATAAATAGCATTTATATATATTAAAGCACTGCGTAAAACATTCAGACAGCTTATTTATCTTTTTAACAGCACGTCCTATCAGCCCAGCATATGTAAGAAACAGATGGAAGACAAACATGAAAATGTAACAACAATTTAACAAAAATAAAACAAATATATACACATTAACACATATACAGTTACTGTTTTACAGGTTTTATCATCAAAATAACATTTGTGGCCTGGAATCCCAAAACAAGCTGAAAGCACCAGTGTCAGAACTTTGTTTTTTTCATTCTTTTGTGTTTCAAGCAGTCCAACTCTTGCTGATGTCGACCAGCTCCATGCCTTCACAGTAGGACCGAGGCCTCGACACCCTCACCTGGAACAACACATAATGTCACAATGAAAAAGGACAAACGTATTTTATTTCTTGCATTACATAAAAACGCATGCTTACTGTTGGGGTCCTGTGAGAAGCCAGCTGCTGCAGAAGCGGGAAAGGAGTCCACTGAATGGGTTCGACAGGCCAACTGCACACAGAGAGGTCGCTGGCCTTTCCTGAGTCCAGCACACCGTCCCCCATGCTCACCTCGCTGCCCCTCAAACCGTACTGTGAGCTAAAATGAATGCGAACACAAGAGACCATTCATGCAGGCACTCAATATGTGTGCTTTTCAGTCAAGAACTAGGAGGAACTTTGAAGAGCTCAAGATGAAGTCAGGCAGAGTATGTTTTATTCATTGAGGCAGGCTTTTTAAAGATTTATTCTCTTCTTTCGGTAGTTTCATAATTAGGTGAATATTTCATGAAACTTCCCTCCTATTTGTCTTTTATCTCTTTACATGCCTGCTACGTTCTCTTTTAATCAATATGGAATTTAATTGTTCTATTAGTAGTAAGCCAAATTTGCCCCTCTAGATATTTCTCTAAAGTAAATGAGGTGATATTTTGATCTTTTGCATCCATCAGAGTAATGTTCATGTATCTATTACTGGTGAGACTGAGTGTAACTGTAAATACTAAGTTAAACAGACGCTTCACTCTGGCTTAGTTTGGCAGTATGAGCCAAAAAAAGAAACAGATTTTTGTGGTTTGTGAATTTACAGGTCTCAAGTTGCAAAATAGCAGCATCATAATGTAGGTCTGTAGAAGTAAAAATTCATGCCTTGTCAGGTCTTGTCAGGAGAGGAAAACAGCTTTTGAAATATTTGATCTGAGATCAGATCAATCATTTCTGGGGATTTGGAATTTTAAAAATGTTGTCTTAAAATAACCTCTTTTAAATTAAATCCATTAACATCTTTTTCTAATAAGTGGTTTCTGGGTTTCTGTTTGTTTAAATGAGAGTGACGCATCCATAGCATACTCTTACATAGTGAGTTGGATCACAGGAAACCTGAGGAAAAGCATACACCCTCCTGTACCTTAGGGAGATTAACCAAAGAACCAGCTAAAATGCAAGCCTATGTCCCAGTTCCTTTCTTTCAAGAATAAAGGCAGGCATATCTCGAAACAGCAAGTCAATTACACTTAGTTTAAGACATTACATAAATCCAAACTGAAACTAAAAACATTTTAAATGCAAAACACTATAACTTCATATTGCGACCAAAAGGGGAGATTACCTTTGATAACCCATAGAAATTTCAAGATTAATCAAGATTGAAATTTTTAATCGTTTGAAAGTCCAAGCTTGGACTTTGCTGGATTTAGACTGCTGAGACATTTTTTGATACAGTAGGACTGTTAAAGTTGGAATATTATTATATCCAGAGTATTATCATATACAGTGGCTGTATTATATCCATAGAGCTTCTAATGCCAAGTTAAATGATGACAAATAGGATAAAATCTGGTCAGAATCACAATAATCCTTACATGCAGTCCGGTGATATGTTTTAGGCATGTAGGGCACTAAGGATTTATCACAGGCTCTGATGCACCACAATCTGGGGCTGGAGAGTTGGGGGGGGGGGGGTCAAGCTTGACAGATGTCGATACACATGTATCAATCTGAAGCCAAGGTCAAGCTCGATGGCATTTCTTTTGTCAGGGTCTTTTCATTCCTTGTGATACACCCTGAGACCACTGGTGGTTCTCAGGCCCTTGGGGCATCCACAGTACAACCAGGGACTCGTGGCAACCCTACTACCCACCTGGACCCTACCCTAGGCCATACTTACTTGCCACATCCACCCCTTACTCTGCCCTAAAGGTGTGGACTTTATTTTTTTAAACAGATTATTTCCCCATGTCCCTGGTAACATGCAAGGACATCCAGAGCACCAAGTGGGTTGTGTCAATCCTCCCACCCCATAGTGCCCTCAGACGGGCTTACTTGCATCACACGACTTTTTTCATCTTCAGTTTTGGCCCAAACATGGCCAAGTTCTGTGCAGTACTGACATTTTGAACAGAGTTAATGGATTGAATTTTAGTGAGGTTAATACCTTTGTTACGTAATGAATAGTCGTAAGTGTCATTTTTTGAACAACTTTGCTCACCTCTGGTTTCACCTATAGTATATATTTATTAAAAGAAAAAAATAGATTGTTGTTGATGTGCCCTCTGTTTTATTGAACATACAAATAGCCTTTTTTGTTTTTTTGTTGGGCAAACTGATAGAGGAGGGCTGTCAGAGTAACTTTAACATAATCCTACTGGGTATCAGGTCAACAACCCATGTGAATATGTGAAGAGTGTCTGTGTTTACCTGTGGGGGTAGATTGTGTTGATCCGTGTGCCATGGCTGGGGCAGGTGGATGCCAGCGACAGTGTGTCGTCGTGGTAACAGCAGGGGCGGTCGAGTGCCCGCAGGTGCAGTAACTCATCAGAGCGTGTGAAAGCAGGATTATCCAGCGAGTCTGCTGATCCTGCCCACGAACGCAACCAGAACCGTCCTGACAGCTCATCAAAATGGTTGAACCTGCGGTAGCTGCACACAATGAGTCATGACATGAGGTTAAATAATCAAAGGATATTAGTTTTAGTATGCAGGCTGCAAATTGACCGGGGTTTTTACACCTGTTTTGAACATGTAGCTGGAGGGAAATTGCAGAAATGAACAGAGAGGAGGAAGAGGTTATCCTTAAATATGAGCTGCTGGTTTTTACTGACATAAAATGGTTCTGCTGTTGTGCAAGAGTATTCCTTTATCTGCACAGAGAACTCACTTTTACTGCACAGGCATTCATGACGTAAACCTCAGACTTAAAACTTCCTGACTGAATGCTCCCTGTCTGTGTCTCCTCCATATATTAAAAGTTTTCTCTTTGTGAGTGAAAAAAACTACACTGTCTCAGTAAGACTAGTCTATGTGCTACTCTGGTTGGATGCTGTTTAAATGTTAAATGAAATGGAGGCAGACACATTTGGCTCTAAATGATGTTTTTCTTTGGTGTTTTAAATTCTTATTTCTTGTCATTTGATGAATTTAATTTCTAGGACATTTTATTGCATGCATGGCTGCACAACATTTGTCAAAAACGTTTTACAGTCAGCCTTCTTGGCTAGGATACTCTTGAAAAATATTTTTCTAATACTGAGCCTATTACAGATAAGATAAAATAATTAAAAAAAATCAAACACTATAAAATTTGACACCAGAGCAACAAAAATAGAAGTCCTATGCTCACAATATTGGGCAACTTTTTTGGTGCCTGATTTCCCAAAGAATTCTGCAGACTGTTTCAGTTGCACATAAAGGTCAATATTTCATTTGCTTGCAGCAAATTTTGGTTAAATCTGTGACTGAAGGTGTAAATTTCCAAAGCTTCAATACCATCCAATCCTACTGAAACTATGTATCATCAAAAATTATGGCAATTGCATCATTTCGTAATGAAAGATTTTCCCTAATTAGTCTCAGAAAGGATGTTTTGCAGCCATGCTCTACGATGGTGGCTTCAAATGTCAAATGGTTTTAAATTCTTTGATGGTGCAGCTTTTAGATACAGAAAAACCCAAAAGTTTCCACTCAAACAGACGTCTAGATGGCCTTTCACGTCTACAAATCATCAAGCCAACAAGTCACTTGAAGAATTTGCATGGGAGAAGGATTTACCTTATTTAGTTTGGAATATTATCACTATCAAATTTAATATGTTATGCAATAAATAAAAAAATTATAGAGACAGGTTTCCCAGCTAGAACTTTTAAAACCAAAAACCAGGCTTTACCAATTTTTGCTTTGACAGAGAGCATGTTCATGTGTAACAGTGAGGCCTGTCTGCATTGCAGGTCTCAGGGTGGACATTTAGATTCAGGCAGACTGTCTAAACATTTGAGTCTGCAGCACAGATCTCATCTTGTTCACTGTTCAGCAGCTACACACTGACACCTACTGGACATTTTTGTAATTACCAATCTCTCGTCTGCAGACACTCCCCTCACAGGCTCCTTTTTTTCTGCTTCTTGATTTTGACACGTTTTGCCAAAATATATTGTCATGCCATAAAAGCAGCAACTGTTTGATTTATTTGGAGGCCAGAGACAAAAATCAATATAATGTCCCTCTTCATTTAGCAAAAAGCAGTCATAGTGAATAAAAATAATTTCTTGAAGCTTCTCTTTTCAGGCAACAAAGCTAGAGAACTACAGTTCTGAAACATAACATACCCAGCAGTGCTTAAACATCACATCTCATAGGAGCATTGTAGCTCAAATACACCAGTTCTAACATAACTCTGCACAGGGTGTGCTTGTAAAAAATAAATAAATAAATATGCTGATTAATGGGATGTTGTTTTTCTGCCACAAATCATACATTTTTATTTATTGCATGTCATTTTACCACACAGTACTGTACTGATTTATTGCTTTCATATGTCTATAGGGATCCACCTAACTATACATTTTTGAAAATTAAGACAGTTTGAGGCTTTTTAGAGGGCAAATAAATTTAGATTATATTTTTTCCATTCATAGTACATTTAAAAGTACACATGTCAATCCCTGAAAGTAATTACAGACATATACCTCATGGGGAAGACTGCAAAAAAAAACTCTGTTGCACTGAAGGCTCCTAGGATACCAGCGGCCTCCATAATTCTCAAGTGGAAAAATTTTGGCACAACCAGGACTCTTTGAAGAGCTTGTCACCTGGCCAAACTGAGCAATCGGGGGGAAGGGTCTTAATAAGAGAACTGACCAAGAACCCAACAGCCTCTCTGACTGAGCTTCAGAGATCCTGCATAGAGATGGGACAAAGTTCAAGAGAGATCATCACTGCTAGGATTTATGGCAGAGTGGCTAGATGGAAGCCTCTCCTCAGTGCAAAGCACATGAAGGCTCGCTTGAAGTTAGCAAAAAAGCACCTGAAGGACTCTCAGACTGTGAGAAACAAGATTTTCTAGTTTAGTGCAAAATAGAAACAGCTAAAATCCCTTCAAGCTTTGGCTTGGTATAGCTGACCCCCATGATTTTAATCAGTTTGCATCATCAAGCCAGAGTTCAACGCTACCACTGAATCTTGGATCTTATCAGCTTATAATGGACAAGTGTTTAAAATCACACTCACAGTCAAAAATAGTTAAATAAAATAAAATACTTAAAAACTTTGTGGCTAATAATGCAATGACACGCTTTCTGTGAATTCAATACTCTTAAATTATATATTAACACTTCTATTTAATAGCAGTTATTCCTAAAGTGTCAACTGCTGCTCCCTAGTGGACCTTGTAGGTATTGCAACTGGGCAGTGAGAGCTCATCTACTCTTAAAATGAATACTGATATAATTTTTGAAAGTGAAGTAAGTCTGTAAATGACCATTAAATGCTTAATGACATATTTGTATTTGGTAAAAATAAGAAAATATAGATGAAATCCAGTAGGTCTTATGTTATAGTTGTGGGAGGGTTTTGGCTAACCCCAGAAGATTTACTGGCTTCAAATTTGGCCACACGCCTATATTATAGAATGAGAAATTATGGGTAAACTATGCTAACACAGAGGCAATTAAATTGCAGAAACCCTGCATGTAATGTTGGAGTGAACAACACATTTTTTCATCTTTAATGATCTTTTTTCCAGGTTTCATGTTTGAGGTGTAATCCTAAATTTGTGCATTGGGGAGTTCATGTGTACCTGCTTCGAGTCTGATCCACTTTGGCCTGAATCAGAGCCGCTTTGTAGCGCCGCACTGCCACCAAGGCCAAAACCCCGATCACGGTCACCATGATGAGTAAGATGGCGAGACATGCACCGACAAGCCGTGTCCGAGTCATCCTCACATCACACCTCTGACCCATGTACCAGAAGTCCTCGCCTACAAGGCAGCTAATGCAAACATAGAGGAGCTTACATGCAGAAAAGTTTGTCTTGCTTTGACATCAAGAAAACAAATGAGTAAAAAAGGCATGGTCTAACCGGCAGACGGGAGGCTGGCCGGGGTGGTGGGTGCAGATGCCGTGGTGGTGACAGTAATCGTAGTGGCAGACAGAGGAGCAGCTGTAGTTTGAAGAGCCAGGCTGGGAAACACACTTATATCCTACTGGGCACTGCAGCAACCAGTCACACACATCAGCCTGCACACCTAAAGGGAAATAAATTCAAGGGTTGGACTCAGGTTCTTCAACAATTTTACAAAAAAACAAAAAATCCTAAAAAAGAATCTTAATCCTGGTCTATTTCACTTCTATCTGGTTTTCTCTTTTTTATCACCTGCTGCACTGACTCCTTAGCCTGTTCCTTAGTGGAAAATCCTCTGTTACAAATATGTTTAAGACAGTTTAGGGCTTTTAAATGTTACTAGGCAATTGGTTAACTGGATATCACAGTATGTGAGTGAATCATTTTGTACATGCTCTCCTAGATATTACTTTAACAGTGTTAAAACTGTATTTGACAGCATAGGCTTTTTGAATCCGTCCACCTTACGAACTTAATCTAATCTCATAGTAAATCATTCTTGAAATATTGTGCTCACAAAACTCAAGGTCACGGTGACCTTGTACCTAAAAAATCTAATCAGTTCATCCTTAAGTCAGAATAGAAAACTGGGAAAAGTTTAAAGAAAATCCTTCCAAGCATTCTTAAGTTATCACATTTACAGTAAAGGATTATCTTAAGGCCAATGACTTTGACCTTTACAATTACAACCACAATTTCAAAAAAGTTGCTGTGTGAGATGGAAATTTAAACAGAATACAATGATTTTCAAATCTCATAAACCCAGATTTTCAGCACAATAGAGCATAAATAATATCAGATGTTGACAAAGGTGGAAAAAGTACTAGACTACTGTACTCAGGTAAAAGTACAGTAACTTTAATTAAAACGTATTTAAGTAAAAGTAAAAGTACAGGTCTATAAATCTACTCAAAAGTAAAAAAAATAAGTCATTTAAATGTATTCCAAGTACTGAGTTTCTTCTTCTGATATCTGAGGGGGTTATACACTAAAATATTATATTTTCTTCATGTGAAATAACTTCAAGAGAATATGAATCTATAATAAGGTTATTATAAGGTGTGACTTAACCTTAAGTCAAATGCAACAGCTGCTTCAGGATGAAATGTGGAGTCATTCTCTCGCTACTGACCATCATGTGTTATGAAAGTCAAACTTTCCCATTTATCTTGTTGTTGGTAGGAAGCTTGAAACTCCTTGTTTTGGCTATCATTGTGAATTTTTTAATCGGTACTTGATATTTTTCAAAATGTAGTGAAGAACAATACTTTCTTCAAAATATACTTAAGTTAAAGTAGTGTTTTTAAAATATACTCAAAAAATACAAGTACACAAAAAGATACTCAACTGCAGGAACTTGAGTAAGTAAAAGCTGTTGAAAGTGAGAAATTTTCTATTTCATGAAAATATTAGGTCATTTTGAGTTGGATGGCAGCAAAACATCTCAAAAAAGTGGAGACAGGGCCATGGTTACCATTGTGTAGCATCTCCTCTTCTTTTAACAAAAGTCTGTAAATGTTTGCCAAGTGAAGAGAACAGTTGCAGGAGTTTTTTGGGTGAGGAATGTTGTCCCATTCTTGTCTGAAGTAGGGCTCTAGCTGCTCAACAGTCATGGGTCTTCTTTGGCAGATTTTTTTGTGTTTTATCGTGCACCAAATGTTTTTCTATTGGTGAAAGGTCTAGACTGCAGGAAGGCCAGTTCAGCACCCAGACTCTTCTACTGCGAAGCCATGCTGTTGGGATGGATGTGATACTGTATTTAGTTTAGCCTCGTCTTGCTGAAATATGCAAGGTCTGGATAGGAGCACATGTTGCTATAAAACCTCTATCCACTTTTCAGCATTGATAGTGGCATTCCTGATGTTTAAGCTGCCCACATCATAAACTCTAATGCAACCCCATACTATCAGAGATGCAAGATTTTGAACTGTGCGCTGATAACAAGCTGGATGGTTCCCCTCCTCTTTAGTCCACAGGACATGGCATCTTTGTTTACAAAAGAATTTCAAATTTTGATTCATCTGACCGCAGAACAGTTTTCCATTTTGAGCTTTGGCCCACGGAAGACAGTGGTGTCTCTGGATTGTGTCCACATATGACGTCTTCTTTGCATGATACAGCTTTAACTTGCATGTGTTGATTCCACGGTGAACTATGTTGAGTGATAATGATCTCTGGAAGTGTTCCTGAGTCCATGCAGGGATTTCCAGTTCAGAATCATGCCTTTTTTAATGCAGAGGGCCTGAAGATCTCAAACATACAACACTGACCTTTGGCATTGACCCTTGCACACTGAATTTTCTCCAGACCTTCTTAATGTATTGATGATATTATGTCCTGTAGATGGTGGGATATTCAAAGTCTTCGTAATTTTACATTGAGAAACACTTTTCAGAAATTGTTCCACAATTTTTAGATGCAGCTTTTGCAGAATAGTAAACATCTGCCCATCTTCCCTTCTGAGACACTCTGCCTCTCTAAAATGCTCCTTTGATACCCAGTCATGTTTCTTATCCGTTGCCAATTAACCCAATTAGATGAAAAATGATCTTCAAGCTGTTTCTCATTAGTACCACCTTCTTTTCCAGCCTTTTGTTGCCCTGTCTCTATTTTCTGAGATGTGTTCCTGCCATCAAATTCAAAATGTGCTAATATTCTTAATTAAATGGTAAAATATCTCAGTTTCAACATCTGATATGTTGTTCATGAGATTTGCAAATCACTGCATTCTGTTTGTATTTACATCTTACACAGCGCCCCAACTCTTTTTTTTTGTTTAAATTGAGGCATTTGTTGACATTTTCCCTTAAAGCATTCTGGAGATATTGCATTCTCGTGAGTGTCCAGGATGGACAAACTGAAAACATGACGCCTCCTGTCCTTGGCTGCCACTGGTGCAGAGGCATTAAAATGATATGAAACTCTAACCAAATTGGTCCACCAGTAAACGGCACAAAAATGACAGACTGAAATAATCTTTTTCCCTCTCTTTAAGCTCAATTGAAAACACTGTGCCATTGTGAATCTGTGCAGTAGGAAAAACACCCAAAGCAAGAAAAAGAGGCCGATTTGATCTCATTAGAAGCCATGCTCTCTAATCAGATTTCTCATAACTAGATTGTGAGCTAAAACAGAGACAGTCTAACTGAGTTATTGTGTTCACATGAGTCTGCCTGTAACTGGGTCAATCAAGTAAGGAGGTTAAATTCCCTCTCAGGTAAATATAGCTGCTGTGGCTGTCCACTAACCCACCAGCTTCATTAGACAGTCAGCAGAGTGGTGAAATGACAGATAATGAGAGGAAAGACGTGGAAAATTACTTGAAACATAAGCTCCTTAACAGAATTGTCTTTAACCTCCAAGGCTTGAATCTTTACTCAGCTTTCTGCTGGTTAGCATCTCATCACATGTTTGGTGTTTGGAATTTCTCGTTGTAACATCTGCCTGTGTGAGAAGTGCTATACAAAAAAATGACGATTAAAGGATTGGCTGAGGTTTACCTCCCACTGTGATGTTGCTGATCTTGGAGGATCTGAATTTCTTCCCCTCTTGAACAGCCTGAGAGAGTCCAGTTCTTTCCAACAGTGATGTGGGTACAGTCGAGCTGAGCCACTGCAGAGCCCCACTGGTTTTAAATTGGACCAGACTCTGAACCGCATGGCCACTGCAACAACAGAACAGCACATTCACCTTCAATGTATGGAGAAAAGCATTTTAAGACACCTACCGACTTTAAGACTAAGACTTTATCACTATAAGGTTCTTAATCTTAGCCCTCTTAGTACCATAATATTCTTGCTGCAGAGCTAACAACTTATCCACCTTCTGTTGCTGTTCTAAATGTACCTCCAAAAATACTAAAGTCTTTTCTTACTCTTTGGATGAATCACAGACATTTCATCCACTGCAAGATGGAAATTTGCAACCCGCTTCCCAGGTTGTACCTCATTTTCCTAATCCAAAGATGACACTGAATTACACATTTCCTTGCTCAATTTCACAATATAAGCAAAAATTCAGAAATTATACCGTAATTTAAATAGTTGTGGATTTTTGTAGCCAACATTTAAACCTTTTCTTTTGGGCCAGTTGACTTTTCAGATCTGCAAATTTATCATCAAGCATCCAAACCCCTCAGGTCTACTTGGACAGACTGATTCACTTTTCCAAGAATGACGACCAACAAGTGTGAGGCAGCTTTGCGTTCCCATTTGTCATTCTACTTAAGTTTATTCAATTTTCATTTAATTCTGATTTACTTGCTGTTAAATGTAAAAGTCTTTTGTAATTTAACACCATTATTTATAACTGAAGTAATGTCAAATCTCTGTTTTGATTTGTTAATACAGTTTGTATTTTGTCTTATCTTCGCTTAAAGCTGCATTTCTCTCTTTTTTTTTTATAATCCTGCACTCTATCTTTGATAACGCTTTATTTTAGCTGGAAGAACCCACTGAGATCTGGATTCTCTTTTCCAGGCATGATCCTGCAGCAATACAATAAAAGACAGAAGCAAGAAATAAGAAAAACAGTTCGAATAGGCTCATATGAAGGGTGGCAGGAATAGAAAAAATCATATAATTCTGTTTTTATGACTGTATTAGGATTTTCATTCAAACTTTTAAGGCTAATTGACCATTTATTTTTTAAATGCACAAAAATTGAGTTCAAAAGTAAACTCTATAGTTTATATTTTTCTTCTGCTACAACCTGTTGGCCAATGCATGAAATATTTGCATATTTGCCTTTTTAATAGGTGGCACCACCAGATAAGGGGGTCTGGAGGTCTGCCAAATATGAACCCTCTGAGGTCTAAGGGTATTTCCTCAATTTTTACATTATTTTTTATCCCCCTTTTTAAGGGTCCTGGAAATAAAAAAAGTATCCCAGTGTTTTATAGCAAAAATTTTTAGGACAATCTCAGCTTTACGTACACTGAGGACAGTGTATAGAGTTATTTTAGCCCAAAAGCTGAATTTTGAAATTTGATTTTTTTTTAAACATTTGAATCTCTTGTGAAATCACACCTTCACACATGTGGAGGAATTGTTTTGGTGCTTGAAACAGGTCTACTAAAGTCTTAGCCTCACAAAAGCAGTGGAATATATGAACAATTTATAGGTAAGTGCAGAAAATAATGTCTAAAATGATATTTTGTTATATGGGCATAAATGTCGTCTGTCATGCTTTTCCACCCTAATAAAGCTGTCATCTTCATCACTGCTTCTGTTTTTGTCCCAGGGCTTCTGCAATATTCAAACTCTTTGCCATCATCAGAGATCAACAGGTCTGATTCTCTCCTCTCACTCCGGTCTAACGCATTACCTCTCCTGCAAAAACTGTGATAGGGAGGGCCTTAGGGATACAAGAGCGTGAATTGGTTGGTGAAAGAACCAACTATGTATGTTCAAGTTGACAGACAAAGGATTCATCCAGTAATGCAACGTGAGAGGCGACTACATGTGCCCATGCTCTCTTATTGGCCCTAAACTCCGGCTGTGAATCATGTGAATCACTTCAGTGAACAGGAGAATCTCATCTTTCACTGCATGACACCAGCGAGGGCAGCCTAGCCATCATTCGGAAATTATTCCACACAAAGCACCTTGAATTGCTCTGCACATGAATGGTGCTGTATAAGTGAGCTGGCCTCGTCTTAAGCCTAAATAATTCACTCAGCAGCTGGGCTGCTTTTCAAGTGCTGCTTTGGCTATTACGGGCAAGTACTTGAGTTATTTCCTATAATTGTATTTACTCAATAGTAGCTCACCTGCTCCAGACACCCAGCAGTCTACTGAACCCCGGGGCTTTGTGTAGGTAAGGCTCCATCTGAAGAAAATAAGGAAATAGAAGGAGGGAAGGCTTATGAAAGATTGTTGTTAAATAGCATGTTTATGAGATTGTTTCCATGAGGGTTATGAATATTTTCAATACTTATTGACAACACATTTTAACACAAAACAAGTTCTTTTGTTGTAATGGTCAATAGTATTTAAAAGTACAGAAACACTGGTGGACTCAGGAGTGGGAAATAGCCCTCAGTAGTGCTTTAGTGTGTAAAAAAACTGCAAAAGTACCAGTTAAGATGACTTGATGGTAAGTAATTATGATGGTATCTTCTTGAGAACTATGCAAGGAAACAAATTTTGAAAAAGTGCCCTCTAAGGTGTCCTGTAAGTAGATAAAATTAAACAAAGTACTCTCTTTGGAGCACTCTAAATTGACAAAAATTCACGTCCTCTTTGGCACATGTCCAATAGAAGAGAAAATGCAATAAAGTTCCATAATCTCCTTTAGTTCTTTTTTTACTGACATCCACACTTGTGCTAACCTTACAAAGCAGATGGATACACCTGTTTCCATATTTCTCACTGGCGAATCCATCTTGCAAAAGTTCTGTCTGAACTGTTTGGGCCTGGTTAGAAAGTGACAGGACCAATCAGCGATGAGGGGAAGTACTTTCGGGCGCTGCGGAATCGTGATGTATGTAAGCAGCAACAAGAGGCCGGTGCAATCATGGAGGAAGACATTAGTGCAGATGCTGCTAAAGCGCCAGTTTTATCAGAACTTGACGACATTTCTTCGTTAAAAGAAGAACAAAGAACAGCAGTGAGTTGTTTTCTTTTCAAAAACGACAAAAGTCGTGTACTGACATGCCTACAGTCCCCATAGTTAGCATCATGCAGTTCTCTATGGAGTTTATTCCACGGTAGCTGTGCACGCGCATCTTGGTAGCGGTGACGACGTCACATGTTTTGTTGCTCTGATTGGCCTGTAAAGATGTGACAGACAGAACATTCATCCAATCACCCTCCGAGTTTTTTTCAAAGCCTCTGCCCTTTCCTAAATGCTGTAGATCAAAGGTTTTCCAGATGGATGTGTGAAACAAATACATCTGACATGTCAGGTTACATGTGTGCATCTTTGTAAAATTGGTTGATTACTTAATTATACCTTATCTGTTAAATTATAGTGGTGTAATCAATTTAATCCCACAAACAAAATGTTTAATCCTAACCTGATTTTCTTATCATTTCACTCAAATGTATTAATTCCATTTTGCCCTAGTGCCCCACCACATCCTGCAGGTGCTCCTTTTACCTGCCCCTCAACATCTTGAGTCCACTACTGCAGTCTTTCCCAACCATTTTTCCTTTGTGCCCCCCTACATGTACCTAAGAAAAGCGGAGCCCCACCAGGACCCAAGAAAGAAGAAAAAGTGACACATGGCCATCAAAAATAAGCATAGATTTTAATTTTTTCACTAATGAAACCCTAAAAAAGCCTATGCATGCTTTTCTTAAAAGACATTTGTGTAAACAACTTAATTCTGCTTGATCATGGGTTTAATCAATATTTGCAGATCTAATTTTGGCAGCCTCAGAAAAGACAAAGCTCACCCCCCCCAAGATCTTCGGTGCCCCCCCTCGGCGGGTCAATAAAAACAACCTACTTCATAGGACAAATGTGCAGTAGAGAAATGATCAGTACTAAAACATTGCCAGTGCATTCATGCTATTTTGACAATGTGCAGGAATTTGCTTGCAGTCTTTAGTGATAGAAAACAATACTCCCAATATCTGTAGCCCTAGACTTCCCTTTTTGTTGCCATGGCATTAAGAAAGGTGTTGTTCATACTTTTCAACTTTCACTAGTTTTTTGATCAACAGTCAAATTCTGACATTGTGGCAACTCCAGTTTCTGTATGAAAGTGTGTTTTCATGATTTCTCACCCATGCAGTGGTGTCATCCTCTAAGCCCGGGTTTAAAGTTGACCTAGACTCTTCTACAATGATCTGCAGCAGCAGCTCGATATACTCCACTGGAAAGAACAAGCAAATAAGTTTACTACAACAGACCCAAACCCACAAAACTCTCAATTAATCAACAAAAATAGTACCTCTGATATCTGCAGGCTGGTCTGGAACAATGAAGAACTTGGGTGTGCGACCAGTTGTTGAGTTCAGAGTTGGTCTGGGGTCTAAAACAGATGTTGCAAGTGTTGTACGCTTTTCCCTGCTGGGATGTTGGGTTGTATAAGGTGCAGGTTGACCCGCTCGTGTAGTCTGACTGGTGGTGCTGCTGGGAAACTGCTGCCAAGACTCATCTTGCTTCTCTACTTCTACGTCTGTGTCCTCAGGTGTTACAGTTGAAAGGGAGTGTGCAGAAGTTTGTGCAGTTGTAAAATAGCCGTGGGTTTGTTTATGTGTGGCTGGAATGTCAGTAGAAGGCAGCTGGGATTGTGTGTGAGGCTTATGTGCAGAAGTAGCTCTGATTGTTGATGCTTCTGAGGTTGTAGGCATCGTATTTTGGGAAGTTTGTGCAGTAGATTGGGTGGTAGTGGAAGGCAAAGGGGAGGTTGTGTGAGGAGAACCTAAAGTGCCTGGAAATGCAGAGTATGTTTGGACTGTTTTGAATCTTGTAGATGAGTCTGTGGATGTACTTGTTGACAGAAGATAAGCAGATGTCTGTGAAACTGTGGCAGAGTTGTCATGGAAGAGAGTGAAAGTGGGACTTTGTGTATAAGCTTCAGTGTTCAGGTTGACAGCTGAGCTTTGGACTGCATCTCCTAGAGATGAATCAGTAAAACTGAAAGTCTGCTCATCAGCTTTGGTTATGTCAGGCGAGAAGGAGATAGCTTTTAAATTGCTTTGAGTACTTTCCGCTGCTGCTTTTGCCTCCTCTTGACTCGTCAGCATCAGTGGAGAGGTTGTGTAAGGCATTTGTGTGCCACTCTCTGTGCTTTGAGCAATGTCTGTTTGGCTCAGCGAGGATGAAGGAGTAAAAGTCTGAAGCCTCTGTGTGATTTCAAGCTTGTCAGATGGCTCAAATGCATCTGTCTGGCTTCTAAAATCAGAAAAGGCAGACAAAGAAGAGCCGTTTGGGCTCATGTTTGGGTGAAATGAAGCAGTTTCCAGAGTACTGACAGCAGTGTTGATGTCTGTAACTGGGGTGGTGGATGAGTGAACCATGCTGGGACCCTGTGAGGATGATGATAATGATGACACAGTAGATTCTGTATCAGTGTTTGAACTGGTTGAGCCTTCCTCCGGGGGTTTGGTGGGGGATTTTAAAGGGCTAGATGTGACGGCGGAAGTTGTATCAGAGTCAAGTACATCTGTGCTTCGATGGCTCCTCCAAGAAGGGGATAGTTTCTCTCCAGGACCCTTAAAAACAACTCTGTTAGGAAGGGTTGAAACTGGCTTACTCATGGATGTTGTGCCAGAAAGAGATGTGTTGAAATGTGGGATGCTGGAGCTTGAAACACTTGGTGCTGATGTGTGTTTATCTGCATTCAAGGTGTTGGAGCTACTTCTCGTTTCATGAGTCGGATCTGTGTGTGTTTCATGCTCATTCCTGGAGTCTGTTTCAGTGTTTTCTGTATTTAGATCGTGGAAAAATGAATCTGTTGAATGAAAATAGGGGTGTGTCCTCTCTTGAGCCGATGTGGGACTATCAGCGAGGTGAGCAGCTCCAGATGCATCCGTGCCATTGTTTAGTTCTTCCTCAGGAAAAGGGAGAGTTTCCCTATCGGCTTTCCCAGTCGTGGCGAGTCCCTGCAGGGGTGCGGTGGGGTGCAGCAGCCCCTGGTTCTGAGAGGAGAAATATGGTCCTGAACTCGTCTCCTCGCTTTCGTAGATTTGACCTCTGCTCCTTACGGTTCCTCTCCCAAACTCTTGACCAATGGGAGAAGTTCTTGTAAAGCTGGTTCCTGTCTGAGACCAATGTAAGAGGTCTTGGATTGAATATGGGTTGGTGTGGTCCTCTGTGGAATGTGTGTCATCTTCCTGGACTGGATGACCAGGAAGAAACACAAAAACAGAGACAGATAGGGTGAGAGGAGATAGAGTGGAAATCACAACAGCATAGCTTCTCACACCACAGTAGGCGTGATAAGAACTTTCCGACAGATATAGAGCCTGTAACAACATATTTCAGCACAGTATGTCTCCATAATTACATACTGTAAAGCCAACGTAGCCATGACAGTAAACAAAAATACAGCCTGGGTAAAAGCAGCTCTGAAACAAGTGTGATCCAGTTTGAACAATTAGATTAAACTCTCGTGATAAAGAACTAGGCCACACAGACTCAATAAACCCAAACTGCATAGTCAAGTCACTGTTTCTCACCATAATAAGACAGCTCAATCGCATTTGAGGGCCATCCTTCCCCTGTCCAGTAGAGTGTTGCTTTGTTTCCATCACAGCCGGAGAGCAGAGCTGTCCCCCCACCGCTCTCCAGGATCAGATCTTTTTCATTCCACACACAACGAATGGATATACTGGAGCTGTTTCCCAACCATACCAACTTTAAAAGTACCGTTCGACCCAGAGGGATGTTTAAAGTCCAAGTGCAAACTGAAGCCGGTGTGGCTTCATGAGAGTGGTGGGTTACGGTCTGGGGTCTGTCAGTGGAATCAGTAAAAAGTCCAGGTAAAGTGAGATTAATGTGACCAGAAGGCTCTTGGTCCAGGCTGACATCTTCACCACAGAGGTGCTGCGATAAGGCCAATGTTTTATCTGAGAAAAAAAGGGGAAAAGATGCTGGTAAGAGAGGGAAAAAACTGTTGAAATCGTGTAAATGTTGCATACTGCAGCAGTGGATGGATGGATATTTTTTATTTGACTCCATCTCCCATGATAACATGCTCATTTTGGTTGTTTTCTACAGATTTTAAGAAACTGGCACAGCAAAACCAGCTTTAAAACTTTCAAAATCAAACTGGATTTAACTTCTCTTTAGGTTTAGGGTCAGGGTTAAGTCAACGGTTAGGATACCAAAAGTGAAACTTAAAAACCTGACCTGCAAAGTGATTTCAAAAACCTTTAAATAAAGCAGAGTAAACAATCTTCTATCAGGAAATAAGCTAGTCCTTCATAAAAACATTCTGACGAGGAAAATGTAGCTTACATTGCTTCGTTAGCTTTAAGTGAAAACTGGGGACGTTTCCAATTTGACAGAGAAAACCACTAAATATTATCATGATGACATATCAATTGGGGCATTTAAAGTTTCACACGTTTTGACAAAAGTTTTGCAAGAGGCATCAAACCCAACTTTACAGCCTTATTCTGAAACTATATTAACAGTAACGGCTCATCAGTAATAAAAATACTGGAACTAAAGAGCCAATTATCCAGGTTCATCAACTGGCGACCCGAGGGCCACATCAGGCCAGTACCCAGAAGATCTTTCAATTGGAAAAATCTGCAGAGGAAAAATATGCTGTGGTATTATGGGTATGTTATTTCAAAAAATCCCAATAGGCTTTAAATGCTGTCTTAATGTTTGATCCATTTTACAGAACTCCATCCTTAAGTCATTATTAGTCAATATGATGCACAATAAAGACATAGTCATGAATTCGTTCTTGATTAAAGTGGCTGTTTTCCATGTCAAACTTCCACTTTAGGTACTTTGACAGTTAAATTTTTCCTGCCACAGAACCACCACAATAGACTGGTTTCCTGACTGTTTCCCCACCAATCACAACAAAGCATTTTAGCATCAAACCCAGTGATGACAACATGCCAGCCCCGGAAATATACAGCCAAAATATCACAATCGCCCCCTGGTGGCAGCTGCAGTTTAGGCCATTGGCACTGATGTCACTGCCAAAGGCAAAAAAATAATTTACATTATTGAAGGAGAAAAAAAGAACTAAACAACTACATGTTAATTGGTCAAAAATATTTAGTAAAATTTAGTTTTTGAGAAGTCTGGCTCCTTCAGTGTCTTCCAAGTAAAAACTGGCCCTTGAACAAATGTAGTTGATGACCCATGCAATAATCAAATATAACTATCTGGAACTTTTCTGTTTTTCCTCTTCTTGTGTCAGTTCACTAAACTTATGTTTTTTCTTCTCCTCAAAAATGCAAGATCAAGGAATTTTTGTTTTACTCTGTTTTATTTTTATTTGATTGTTTTCCATCAAAGAGCTGCCATGGTGCTGTGTCAACTTCTTGCAACTGAAAATCAAACTTTTCCTACTGTTGCAGCAACCAACTCAAATATATTCAAATATATTAAATATTTTTCAAATATTCAACTGACAAAACAAAAATTGACTTTCATTTTGAAAGAACAGTAGACTACTTACAGGATATGCCTAAGTTTAGCATTAGCACTTAACTGCTCATCAAAAAGTGCCCAGGCTATGGACAAAACAGCTGACATTTAATTACTTTTTCGATAGCGGAACAGTTTGAAATATGTCAGGGGAGGTTTGATCAGTCTGTCATGTAACAAGAAGAAGCTCTTTTTTTAGAATACATTGTAAATATCAGGGACATTTCCAAAGACAGCACAAGCCAGGGACAGATCTCTTAGAACTGGACTGTCCTGGGAAACCAGGGATTTTTGGTCACCCACATTAACTACATAGATAATTGAGCTCCATAGATTAGTGGTTCTCAACCTTAGGGTCGGGACCCCCTTGGAGGTCATGGGACACTGAGAGGGGGTCAACATGCCTTAAAAAAAAAAAAAAAGAATTTTTTTTAAATTACACTGTTGCCACTTTACAGCACTTAGAGCACTTAAAGCCATTTTCAAATCCCCTCTTACCACTTTGTGTGCCCATTTTGCCACTTCAACCCACTTTTGGTCATTTTTTTACCACTTTTATCACATTTTCGCCACTTTTAACCTAAATATATTCTTTAAAAATATAATTTCCATACCTTTTCCAAATATTTTTGCCATTATCAACCAATTTTAGTTATCATGTTTTTAACAAAAAGTTATTTCATTTCAAGAAGGCTATTTACTACACAAATGAATAAATAAAGATATGTGTTATTTGAAAAGAGTCGATATTATTCAGGTCAGATATAAAATATAGTTTTCACAGCTTTACAATAGACCATGGTTTTGCTGACCTCCATGGGCCCCAGTTTGGCTGGGTTCCAGAAACCTCCCCCTTTCCCCCCCTCATGGACAGCCTTGTCTGCACTATTCTCAAATGTGCATGGCTGTGTTCAGCTACCTTCAGGTACAGCAGGGGTCCCTGGTCTCTGGCTCCTTTATTTTGGGGTCGTAGGCTGAAAAGGTTGAGAGTCCCTGCCGTAGATAATGCAGCTAGGGAGCTGACATAGCCAAAGCTAAGCTCACAAAGTATGAAAACCTTATCCATGTAGCTACATTAGCTTTAGCTACATTTGCTAAGCTCACGTTGCTAAAGCTAATTTAGCTACATTGGCTTATGTAGTAATGTTAATTATGTAGCTAGTGTAGCTCCGTTAGCTTTTGTTAAACGAATACAGCAAAAGCGAGCCACATCTCATGTATCTATTTCTGAAATGGATACATAATTTAAACATGGATTAGACTTCTGACCATTTTTCTCTGTTTTATTTATGAAGTGCTGCTTGGTCTCTCAGGTTTGCAGTGTGGTTATTTCATGAATGTAACAGCCATGAATAATACTTATGAATAACACTGAATTATACATATGTAAACTGAAAATCTGTAACTATGCTACACTGGCAAATTATGGCGTGTTCTTTCCTAGACATATATCTCAGATGTCTGCAGCCAGACCCCTCCCAGGAAAACAACCAAAATGCGTTCTTTATGACTTCCAATCAGAGTTAAATAAGATGTATATGTATCTACTTAGGGCTTACATACACAGGCTTTACGCCACATTTTATATTGGAATTCCACATATTTTGTGAACCTACTGAAAACAGCTCACTCACCCAGTTTTGGGTCCCGACCCACTAGTTGAGAACCACTTTTGGCTGATGGTCCTACAGTGACAACAACTGTAATTTCAATTGCAGTCTGTTTCATAACCAGGCAAAAGCAAAGCCTACACAGGAGTTTTAACACTGAAATACATCTTAATTTATGTATTCTATCAGGTTACAAACTCTCTGAACGGCAACAGTACTACATCTGCTACTGACATGAGCTAAAGATAAAATAGATGTGTAACACATATCTTCCCTTATTTTCACTGCAATCATGGTGACTGACCAAAAGATTTTGAAGAGTCTGGAGGGACTCAGGTAATCCCAAACTTCAGAAACCTGGTTAAATATTCATATTTTAAATTGTAAGCAGACAAAGTGCGACTCCTATTAAAGGCACCAGCTGTTGATATGTGCTAAATGTTAAGCAGTCTTAAATTATTCTGAGGCATAGCGTTCACCAGTAGTCATGTTTCCTACCTGTTGTGATGATAACGACCAACAGACAGGCGTGGAGCTGCATTTCCAATCATGAGACATTTCAGTGTTGGCAACCCAAATAATCCCAGATCCATACAGACTTCTTAAATTTATCCCTCTGAACAGAACGGCAAGGACGAGCGAACCGAGCTACAAGCTAATAAAATGTTCAGCGGTATTTTCCTACGGACAGTCCCAAAAACACGAAGCGGCGTCACAAACTTTCCTCCTCCATCATTTCCTCCGAACGGAAACCGCCGTGCTGTCAGGAGGACACGGCCCCGCACAGTCACCTAAATGAGACACACGTGTGCCGGCCAGTGGGGTCGTGTTATAATGCGGAGGTGACGGACAGACGGTGGAGGACAGGGTTTACGGTCAGTGTACCTTCTGGCAGTTCATTTTTCTGTTTGAAGCCATGACTGAGGAAACAGGAGAAACTGACCGTGAGATGCATTATCTTCATGAAAACGTTTAGCGGTCAACAGATGTTTAAAAAAAACTCCATGCAACTCTTAATTGTGAAAAACAAGGCAAATAACATTTGCTAAGATAAAACAAAGCAGGTGAGAAGTGGGAGAAAATACAACCCCATACTTCTGTGGAAAGTTCACACTGGACTTAATGCAACGTGGATTCTATGCCTCTCCACTCTCATTATCTGTTGTAACTACAATAACGCCAGATGCCATCAGCTGAAAGTTACAGCTAACATGGTCACTCAATAAAATGAAAGACTGGGTACACTAGACAGCCAGTAGAAAGACAATTTACAGATTGACTCAGTATTCAGTGCTAACAAGCTTAAATAACTTACTACTTGAGGTCAATTCTGATCTAAAAAGGTACATGACAATATACACCAAATCAGCACAGGAGGACAACTGACATGGCCAACATCACTCCAGAGAGCTGTGGTAAAATTGTAATATAATTTAGAGATTTTGAATGATCCTCATACACCCTGCAGTATTTTTTCTTTATTCTTTGATTGAAGTCTGTAAAAGAATGAAATCAAATAAATATATAGAAAAGGTTGCCTCCATGAGGACATTTGTGTACATAAATGATCATGTCCAACTTTGTCTTGATTCAGTACTGATGATTTGATTGTGATGCCCTAAAACTCTCATGTCTGTGTGACTGTTTAAAAGGAAGATATTAGCTTGAAGAGTTGATTACTGGTAATGGCAGATCTGCAATTTCCACAGATATCTAGATAGATATGGTGGTAAATATCAGCCTATATTGGTCAAATGTAGAAAAAAGTTTGTGGAGTTTTAGGGTGGACCAACGGAGTGACTTTATCTTTTTCTTTATCTTTGAACTGCTTACTAAGTGTGTTTTAGGGAGTAAAATTTAAGATGGGACCTACACTTGTATCCCTGGCTGGATATGGGTATCAGCTAAAATCTAGCTATGTAGGGATGGGTACCGAATTCGGTGCTTTTATAAGCGCTGACCGAATTCCGTCGGTACTACCGAGTACCGATTCACGTAAAATCAAACCATACCATGTTTCGGTACTTAAACGCATCCTTGTGACTGCAAGAGAGTGGAAGAGTAGTCAATTTTCCATATCGGACGCGAACGCAGCATCGCACGCACGTGAGTAATGACGTCTGTAGCAGTGCACTGAATCAACAAAACAAGCAACTTATGGAAATCTCAGTGGGGTAATACCATATGGCTCTCTCATGGTACAGAACGCTCTGCTGGAGTGGCTACATTAAAAAACAGGTTAGAGGGTGAAGTGCTTCTAACAAAATGTGACCCGCTTGGTCATTTCATCTGTCAAGCAATTCAGTTTAATGATCTGATATTCATAATAACCAATGTTTATGGTTATAATACTAAAAAGAAAACGATGATCTCCTTGTTATGATAGAGAACATATTAATGAGTTGGTTGGATAAATTCCCAAATGCCGCTTTATTACTAGGAGGTGATTTTAATTCTATACTGGATAGCAACATGGACAGATGGCCTCCTGTGCAACCAAATAGGAGCATTGTGAATCTCAAAGTATTTATGGACACGTTTAACCTTTAGGATATTTGGAGGTGTAAACATCCTAATGATAAAATTTTCACATGGAGTAATAAAACTGGTTCAAGCCAATCAAGAAATGATTTTTGGTTAATTTCAAAAGGTTTTCATGAAAATGAAATTGAAGTGGATATTTGCCCCATGCCTCTCACAGATCATAAAGCAGTTAGTACTAAATTTAACTTGTCCACCATAAAAAGATCTGCTGCTCAATCAGAATATTGGAAATTTAATAGCTCTTTATTATCAAATGAAAATGTTAAAAAAAAGAGGTTAGCAATCTCATTTCATACTTTTGGTCCAATGCTCAAAAAGATAAACAGTTTGGATCTAACTTTTGAAATTTGAAGTAGGTAAGTTCCTAAGGAAATTCAGCAGTGATTTAGCAAAATCCAAAGAGCTGAAGAAGTTCACATAGTAACAAGGATCACTCATTTATCTCATAAAAGCCCAGATACCCTATCAGAAGACGAAAAAATAGAACTTTCTAATTTGCAAATAAAATTAGATGAGTTGTACAACCAAAAAGCAAAAGGTGCTTTTATTAGGTCCAGATCAAGATGGCTTGAAAAAGGTGAACAGAATTCACACTACTTTTTTAATTTAGAAGAACATCATTCCAGAAAGAACAATATTGACAAACTTATTGTGGATGGAGTTCTGACAAAGGACTACAATGTAATATCGAATCATTGCAGCACCTTTTACCAAAAGCTATACTCTTCAGCATTTGGTCAAGCATCGGCAGACTCCTTTATGAATTCCCTGACAGTTAAAACTATTACGCAGAATGAAATGAAGAGTTGTGATAGCTTTATTTCACTTAAAGAGGTTTCAAATGCAATTAATTACTTAAAAAACAACAAATCACCAGGTATAGATGGATGGACTTCAGAATTTTCCAAGTCATTTGCTGATGTTATTTCTCCCTTTTTATTGGAGGTCTTTAGTTAGTTAATGGGTATCTCCCAACAACCATGACTCAAGGTTTGATGACTCTAATTCCCAAATCTAATAAAGACACTTTTTTTCTTGATAACTGGCGTCCAATAACCTTGCTTAATAATGATTATAAGATATTCGCGCTATTACTGGCTAAGAGACTTAAGAAGGTACTGGACTCAATAATTGTAGAAACACAATCAGGATTTATGTCCAAAAGGCACATAACAAACAACATCAGGCTAGTCATGGATGTGTTGGACTACCCAGAAATTATTCATGACAATGCATTTATACCATTTTTGGATTTCTACAAGGCCTTCGACACAGCTGAGCATCATTTCATCTTGCAGTCTTTAAACAAGTTTGGCTTTGGTGACTACTTTTCTTCAGCAATAAAAACTCTATAAGAACAGTAACAGTTCTATAAAATTAATGAGTGGTACATCTCGTAGATTTAATCTGTCTAGAGGCATTAGACAGGGTTGTCCTTTCTCACCATATCTTTTCCTTATAGTTGCTCAGCTCTTGGCAGACCACATTAAATCTAGTGAGTTAAAAGGTGTCTCTCTTTTTGGTAAAGAATGAATTATAACTCAGCTGGCGGATGACACAACACTGTTCTTAAAAGATGAAAATCAAATCACTGTAGCAATTGATGTAATCAGGGAATTCTCTAAGGCTTCTGGTTTGTGCTTGAATTTAAAAAAAAGTGAACTTACGGCTATAAAGGATTGTGCAGCCTCTACAGTTTGTAACGTTCCAGTGAAAACTGAGGTCCAATACTTAGGAATACTAATTACCAAAGATCAAAATCTTAGAACAACCTTAAACTTTAATCCAATTATACAAAAAACTCAAAGAAAATTAAACCATTGGCTCTCAAGAGATCTGTCCATGAGAGGCAGAATTCTACTCACTAAAGCATAAGGAATCTCCCATCTAACTTATGCAGCTCTTGCTCTGCATCTTGATGATAAACTTCTAAAAGAGATTGACAAAATGCTCTTCAATTTCATATGGAAAAATAAAACTCATTACCTGAAGAAATCAGTTCTTATGAACCCAAATGAAAGTGGTGGCCTAAATTTTCTGGATTTTTACCCATTAAACAATACATTTAAAATTAATTGGTTAAAGCAATTACTTAAAAACCCTACCTCAATTTGGAATATAATACCTCTCCATACATTATCTAAACTTGGTGGCATAGATTTTTTTCTTGTCTGTAACTTTGATACTGGTAAAATTCCTGTAAAAATGTCTGCTTTTTATCGCCAAGCATTCTTATCGTGGTCACTTACCTACAAGCACAACTTTTCTCCTCACAACTATTACATCTGGAATATCTTATATAAACACAAGTCTCTCTTCATGAAAAATTGGTTTGACGATAATATTTTACTGGTAGATCAGCTTTTTAATAGGCAGGGTCTTCTTTTCACATATGAAGAATTTTTGTCACAATATAGAATACCTGTAACACCTGGGGATTTTGCAAAAGTGTTTGGTGCCATACCCTCTGGAGTATGTACAGTTGAAACCAGAAGTTTACATACACTATATAAAAAGGCACATAAACTTTTTTTTCTCACCATCTAACATTAAATCAGATTAAACTTTTCCTGTTTTTGGTCAATTAGGATTACCAAAATTATTTCTATTTGCTAAATGCCAGAATAATGAGAGAGATCATTTTTTAGACAATTATTTATTATTTTGTTGAGAGTCAGAAGTTTACATACATTTCATTAGTATTTGGTAGCATTGCCTTTAAACTGTATGACTTGGGTCAAACATTTTGGATGTGCTTCCACAAGCTTCTCACAATAGTTAGTACTATTGTATTTCCACATAATGTTCTTTCCTCATGATGCCATCTATTTTGTGAAGTGCACCAGTCCCTCCTGCAGCAAAACAACCCCACAACATGATGCTGCTACCCCCATGTTTCACAGTTGGGACGGTGTTCTCAGGCTTGCAAGCTTCCCCCTTTTTCCTCCAAATGTAACGATGGTCATTATGGCCAAAAAGTTCAATTTTAGTTTCGTCAGACCACAGAACATGTCTCCAAAAATTAAGGTCTTTGTCCCTGTGTGCATTTGCAAACTGTAATCTGGCTTTTTTATGTTTCTTTTGGAGTAATGGCTTCTTCCTGGGAGAGTGGCCTTTCAGCCCATGTCGGTACAGGACTCGTTTGACTGTTGATAATGACACACTCTTACCAGCTTCAGCCAGCATCTTCACAAGGTCTTCTGCTTTTGTTCTTGGGTTGAGATGCACTTTTCAGACCAAAGCACATTCATCTCTGGGACACAGAACCCGTCTCCTTCCTGAGCGGTATGATGGCTGGACGTTCCCATGGTGTTTATACTTGCATATAATTGCTTGAACAGATGAACGTGGCACCTTCAGGCATCTGGAAATTGCACCCAAGGATGAACCAGACTTGTGCAAGTCCACAATTCTTTTCCTGATATCTTGGCTGATTTCTTTTTATTTTCCCATGATGTTACACAAAGAAGCAGTGTGTTTCAGGTGTGCCTTAAAATACATCCACAGGTGTGCCTCTAATTAACTCAAATGTTGTCAATAAACCTATCAGAGGCTTCCAAAGACATGACATCATCATCTGGGCTTTCCCAAAATGTTTAAAGGCATAGTAATCTTAGTGTATGTAAACTTCTGACTTTGAAGAAAGTAATAAAAATTGTCTAAAAAAATCCTTTTCTCATTATTCTGGCATTTAGCAAATAGAAATAATTTTGGTAATTCTTATTGATCAAAAACAGGAAAAAGTTTAATCTGATTTAATGTTAGACGGTGAGAAAAAAAAGTTTATGTGCCTTTTTATATAGTGTATGTAAACTTCTGGTTTCAACTGTATGCTTTTTTGGTTCACAGGTACCGGGAATTGGTACCATACTGGTTCAAAGGTGAAGGGTAGCCACCCCTACAGCTATGTCAACTTGAAGCAGCTTTTGTTTTTTACTGTCTCATCTTTTCTCTGATGTCTTTGAATTATTGCCATTGTCATTTATCCCAGTAATTTGATGCTCTCAAGAGCTGGGTGAAGTGAATTATGGCTTGTTGAGTAATGAATGAATGAAGATTTGATGGTTTTTGTTTTTGTTCAGTTTTGTAGTTTTGCCACTAGTTAGCAGCACTTTAGCTTGTGACCTGATAAATTGTGTGATTTCTATGCACCAGGATGTTCAGTCACTGACTATAAAGTGTTTTTGATTTCTTCCACAATTAAAAGTGAAATGTCACACAATGTTTTTGCTGGCTTGTTTGGATTGTCAAGGAGATTTGGTATTATATGAATAATTCCAAAAAAGTTAAATGAAAAAACAAAAATATTGACGGTAGGCGTCCGCGAACTCGTGACTTTCGAATTGAGAGACGAAAGCCATCCCGCTGTGCCACAGTGGAAACGTCGTTTCCAATAGGAAAAAAGAGATTTTATCCTTTCATCATATAATAGCCCAGCAAAGTTGTGGAGTTGTGGGGTAGTCAGCATGTGTACAACTTAATGGATGACTTATGACTTTATTTCCCGAACTTCGGCCTGCTATGGAACCAGTTATAACTAACATTGTCAATCAACAGGAGAGAACCACACACTCACACTGTCTCTTTTTCTGAGTGAGTGTGCGAGCTGACAGCGGATTGTCTGAAAGCTTGAGTGAGTTTTTTGACAACTTGACTTTAGCTTATTCCTTTGTGTTTCATGTTTTCTAAGTTTGACCACAACTTCCTCCCGTAGTCCTACTGCGCGGACGTTTACGTTCCTGGGGTGAAAGGTTAAAGGCGGGTCAAACGCAGCCAGCAGTGATGAGTGAGGAGACAGACCAAGATCTGCTTCACGTCTGAAGGACCACCTCCGGGCTAAACGCGTCTAACAACACAGGATCAAGCCATGATAGCTGATGTTGCTAATATTACCAGAGACGTTTACAACGACACGGATCAAGCAATAACGTCAAGCTGGACCGGCACAGTCCAGCAGACCCGGGTTCGTCCCCAAAACGACAACATCTAAGCTAACTAATGCGATCGCTAATGGGTCTCCAGAGAGCACAGACTATCGACATCGTTGTCGACAAGGGGCTTCAAGACATCATCCGCGTCGCCTCGGATGACCCGTACCACAGAATACCTACAAGAACTACTGTCACAAGAATCTGCGAACTGTATGACAGCTAAAAAGGCAACTAAAGTGGAGCAGCTGGCCCGAGCTACATTTATTACACTGACGAGAGACCACAGGACATCAGTCAGCAACTTCAGCTACCTCGGGTTAACAGCACACCTGATCATTCACTTTACAGCACAACTTATTTTCTACCTGATGTGTTTGTCTGCTGGGCTCTACTGCAGTTTAAAAATATTAATGATCAGTGAATTAAAAAACTCTGATTTACAAACCACAAATAAGTTTAAAAACCCGAGTTTGTTTAATATTTCTTCATTTAAACACCATACTTGTACTAATTTATCTCAAACAAAAATACAAGTAAATGGTAGGATTTTAAATGTTAATTTAGAGAAAATAATAATAAATTAATGCATTTTTTAGTAAAAAGCGCTTTCAAAGCACTGTACATAAAGTTAAAATAATGAAAATAAACACTTTATAATAAGAACGTTTAAAAATGATTAGAACTTTAAAAAATGTTGTAATTAATCATGATTAAACAAAGAATAGTGATGTGATTAACTTGATTAATTTTTTAAATCATTTAACAGCACTAGTCTTAAGTTGTTGTTAGCTAGGCTTGTGTTTTTGTGCTGTGTATGTGGTAGAGAAAGACTTTGTTGTAGCTGAGGCTGGTGCAGCTGATTTTCAGAGGCTGTCTCGCTGCCATGGCATTAAGCTGGTCCCCTCAGTGCAGTGTAGTGTGGAGGAGGCCGGTGTGGCTGTGGGGAAGGTGGTTGGGTACGAATGTGTTAAATGGGCATCTAGAATAATTGGGGCCATTGTTCTGTTTGTAGATGCTACTGCTAAAGTTAGTGAAGTTGTTGAGGGGGGCATGATCCCGGTCAGGGGGGCCAGGGTCATGGTTTGAAACAGGAAAACCAAGTGCCAGAAAGTTCACTGACCCTGACTTTTTTGGTCTTCTGTCTTCCATTTGTTATTTAACTTTAAGGTAGTAAATATGTTAGAAAAGGAGCGTCAAGTGACCCGGAGGTAAACATACAATTGTCAAACTAAAAGCCTGGTAGCTAGCTAGCCAGCCAGCTATGCTAATAAATATTTGTATATCATTTGGTTATTTTAAGTGAAGCCACTGGAAATGTTGAGATTTTTTATGTGGTTGGAATATTAACGGTATGTTGCTATTTGAATTGGGTTTATTGCCATGTCATTTTACAAGGACTTTGGGTGATTTGGAGAAACAGTTTACTATATTAAAGTGAAAATGTTGTATCCAATAATTCCCCCCATTTTAAAGTCAGTAAGACAGTCTTTCTATCAATTTCTCTCAAGATTTTCCTTTATTCATTGCCCTTTAAACAGGCAACTCAGCTCAAAGACAGCATAGTAGTATTTATTTCATTAATATTGATCTCCTTTTTCCTTAAAATTCTTTAGGCAATAACTATTTTATTACTTTTAAAGTAGAAACGTAATGCATTCAAGTTTGGGTAATTTCCCTTTTTTTTCAAATCAAAAATAGCAAGCAAACTTGTCTAACAATATGCAAATACTGGCAATATTGTGGTATCAAAAATCCCCCTCTTTAACAGCTGTCTTTTTAAATATATATAGCTTTTAAAGCTTCTTGGCACTAATGATCAATAAACAGGAGATTGTATGGTTTGAAAGCATGAAAAATGTTAAAGATTTTGAGCAGCTCACCTTTAAAAAAATAAATGATTTCAAGCCAATATACAGTATATTGCCAAAAGTATTCACTCATCCATCCAAATAATTGCAATCAGGTGTTCCGATGACTTCCATGGCCACAGGTGTATGAAATCAAGCACCTAGGCATGCAGACTGTTTCTACAAACATTTGTTAAAGAATGGGTCACTCTCAGGAGCTGAGTGAATTCCACCGTGGTACTGTGTTAGGATGCCACCTGTGCAACAAGTCCAGTGGTGAAATTTCCTGGCTCCTAAATATTCCACAGTCAACTGTCGATGGTATTATAACAAAGTGGAAGTGATTGGGAACGACAGCATCTCAGCAACCAAGTGGTAGGCCACGTAAAATGACCGAACGGGGTCAGCGGATGCTGAAGCTCATAGTGCGCAGAGGTGGGCAACTTTCTGCAGTCAGTGGCTACAGAGCTCCAAACTTCATGTGGCCTTCAGATTAGCTCAAGAACAGTGGCTAGAGGGCTTGATGGAATGGGTTTCCATGGCCAAGCAGCTTCACCCAAGCCATACATCAGCAAGTGCAATGCAAAGCATGGGATGCAGTGGTGTAAAGCACGCCGCCACTGGACTCTAGAGCCATGGAGACGCCTTCTCTGGAGAGACCAATCGCGCCTCTCCATCTGGTAATATGATGGACAAGCCTGGGTTTGGCGGTTGCCAGGAGAACGGTACTTGTCTGACTGCATTGTGCCAAGTGTAAAGTTTGTTGGAGGGGGGATTATGGTGTGGGGTTGTTTTTCAGGAGCTGGGCTTGGCCCCTTAGTTCCAGTGAAAGGAACTCTGAATGCTTCAGCATACCAAGAGATTTTGGACAATTCCATGCTCCCAACTTTGTGGGAACAGTTTGGGGATGGCCCCTTCCTGTTCCAACATGACTGTGCACCAGTGCACAAAACAAGGTCCATAAAGACATGGATGAGAGAGTTTGATGTGGATGGACTTGACTGGCCTGCACAGAGTCCTGACCGCAACCTCATAGAACACCTTTGGGATGAATTAGAGCGGAGAATGAGAGCCAGGCTTTCTCATCCAATATCAGTGTGTGAGCTCACAAATGCACTTCTAGAAGAATGGTGAAAAATTCCCATAAACACACTCCTAAACCTTGTGCAAAGCCTTCCCAGAAGAGTTGAAGATGTTAGAGCTGCAAAGGGTGGACCAACATCATATTAAACCCTATGGATTAAGAATGGGATATCACTTGAGTTCATATGTGAGTCAAGGCAGGTGAGTGAAAACTTTTGTCAGTGTAGTGTACCTCTGACATCCAGAGTATTGATAAGACTGATTTTATGTAGCCTAAATGTATGAGCTATATTTTCAAATAAATATAAAGGCCAAAAAGTGAGAGAACAGACTTTGTTATATAATTTATCATAGGTATTTAAAGACACAAAGCAAAGTGCTTACAGAAAGATAAAATGGCCTGAGCTGATAGCATTTCTCCTTTGAGGAAAATACAAGCAATGACCTGCATTGCATTTTAAACAGTTTTTGTAATTTTCTTTAATAAGACCTTTATTTCAACTGCCTTATCTTGCCTTGGCCATTTTATCTCAAGTGAAACTTGATGTCATTGAATTTATGGAGGTTTGTAGTCTGAAGGAGACTGCATCACATTCCTGGAATGGCATGTGTTGTAGATCACGCCGCAGCCTCTGGCACAAGCCATAGGCAGGTGTTGATGGAAATGTCTGTTTTATGGAAGAAAGCGTCTCAGAGAGAAGACTGGGAGTGAGTTAGAGAGTATGAGAGAATCAGCAGAGAGAGAAAGCAGATTAGGAGCTGAAGGAAGGTCAGAGTGGTTTTTCTGCATGTCTCAGGAAGGTGGGACGTTCTCATGCACACAACTCAACTCAGAGCACAAACGGGTCAACTCAAGGATTGTTTCTGTGGACTGAAAGTCTCCATCTGCACTGAAGGTACGGTGCTGAATCTTTGTGGCTTAGATTTGTGCTAATGGAGTCTATTAAGTGTTGATGAATTTAACAGAGGTTTAAAGAGTTAGGTCCACTTTTAATGGAGGACAGGTGCTTTGTGTCAGCTGTTTGGAGTGAGAGACTTCTGAAACAGTTTGATTTCATCTTCAAACATTAGGATATGTCAATATTTGCAAATGCATGAGGGAATTTTCTGCTTGATTTGCATTGAAATAGATATGTTAATGCTTTATTTCAATTGGAAATGATTTACTGCTTTGTTGGAAGTTAAAAAATGACAAGAGGACAGTAGAATTTGGTGAAAAACTATGTTTTTTCGTGAACTTTTCTTTATCATTAATCTGTGAACGTTTTTTTGATAAAGTTTTTGTGGCTGTGTCAGCTGCATACCATGTACTCTATAATAGTGTTTTTTCTTGTTGTGTGTACAACAGGCGGATGTGCGACTGTGCAGACAGAATACTCAGCATTCTTACAATATGCCAGGGGAATGAGGCAATATGTGGAGCACTCATTCATCATTTTTAAGACCCTCACATGAAGTCAAGATGAGCCTGAGTGGATCAGTGACTTAAAGTTTTGACATTGTATTGTCAGGAATTAAGATTAGAAAGTGATATAAAAACAAGGTATGCAGAGATGAGAACATTTATTTACATTGCACTATTCATACACAAAGCAATCTATAGTGATTAACAGAGTTTAAAAATAGCTGAAAGTTTATGACATTAAATGCTTCAATAAGCATTGCTTAAATGCGTGAAATACTTCCAGCTGATGGTCTGGTTTTTAATATTGGAAGAAAATGTAATATCTGCCAAAACCTACAATGAACTTTTGAAGCTAATATCTGCTGATATTGATATAATGCAGATACGTCATACTTCTTTTGAATTTTTTTTAGCTTTTAATTTGCCATCACCTGATTAAATTGTGATTTTCCTCTCGACAGATGTCTAAAAAAACCTCCCCCAGTGGTCCCTAGAAAGCCTTCAGGTGTGCGAGTCATGATGCTTCCAGGAGAGCAGCTTCCTCCTTGTGCGCTGCCCATCTATGGAGAGGCTGTTAAAGGTAAAGTAAGCAGCAAATGTCTGCCAGTCATCCTGCTACTTGTAGCCATCCTAAAACTCTTGGTGTGGTGTTTTTGCATTGAATCAAATTATTTTTTCTTCCTCCTCTTAGAGAACGGTGACTCTGGAGAGCCTGATCATATGTCCCTACTGGATGCTGAGAGAGAAGTGGTGAGTCCTTTAAAGCAGTGCTTTTCAAACTGTGTGTCCTGACCCCCAGTAGGTTCCCAGGGGTTGCAAGGGGGGTGGCAGAAACTCAAGGCAAGAGAAGAGGAACAAAATAGCATTGTTTTTGAAAGTAATATCTTTATCCACCTTATTCCTAGCCCCCATGAGTCTTTGCGTGAAATATGGGCGCAACTTCCGGTCCCTTCTATCTAAATGGGACTTTGCATGAAATACGAGATGTGAAACGCAAATTTTAGAGCAATTTGGACATTAAACTATGTAACTTTCCACTGCTTCACCTCAATCTGGACAATATGATCATTTTTCTGCCCTCTACTAAAGAGTACAGAATGACGACATTACCTCGGATAACATAAACAAGCATATTTAGCTAATTAGTGTCATATCAGTATAATAATAAACAATCATGTTTTGTAAAATGAGTTACACCACCTTCAGATAACATTTCTAGTTTGTGGTGTTGCTGAAATCCTTATTTCACCAACTAATCCTTCTTAAAATGTGGGAATTATATTAAATAAAATTATCCAAGACTGAAGTTGTCAGCTCTTCAGTTTGGTCAAGTTTTGAATTAATGATGAATTAATATTGAAAGAATTACATCCCAAATACATTTAGTGGACAGCATGTTTAAAACACTGTTGTTAAAGACATATATTTCATTTAATTAGTACCACAACCGAACCAACAGGTACTTAGCATTACAGAAAATATTATTCAAACACTCAGCTCTTTTAACTTTTTTGAGTTAACAAAAAAGAAGCAGTATTTATTGTTTCATAAATATTTATATCCGAACAACCACTGTTGACGCTAAATCACTTTAGTAATCCCTTGGAAGAATCGTGTTTTTCCATTATTGTTACTATACGGGAAGTCCCAACCACATTTATAGCAGTAGACCCCTGAGGAATAATGTGGTATCCACCTTTTTCACTTACTTAACAGCTTTCAAAACAAACAATGTGAACTTGTGATTTCAAAAATATATCAATGTTTACAAATTGGCGGTAAATTTCTATCAAACAACTGTCGTTCGTAGTTAGCATCTATCATTAGCTGCTGTATTAAATTACATGTATTTATGTACTTCCGCCGTAGCACCGGAAGTTTGGCCCATATTCTGAATCACAATAGCGGCCCCTGGAATAAGGTGGATATGTGTATTTTTAGAAAAATAAAACACACCACCTTAGCCAGCCAGAATCAGGCAGCAGCGATGACCGCGATGGATTAAACCAAAAAGTATCTTTATCACTCAAAATGAGCTACCTACCTTATCTTTAAAGTGAAAGACTTCCAGAAAGAAAAGCACTGTTAGGCAACTGTCTTTTTATTTAACTTAGAACAAATCGATTACAGAATCCTATCACTTAAATATAAATAAACTTTATTTAAAGGGGTATAAATACAATTGATATGACACTGTCATAATAATCTTTTATTCACATGAAGGAGACTTTATGAACATTATGAATGTTGTCATTAAATGAGCGCATGTTTGGTGCATGTCTTCCTTCATTTTCTCTCCCCTTATTTCCTGTCTCTCTGCAGCTGTCCTATCAAAATGAAGGAAAATAACCCCAAAAAGATCATCTTTAAAAAAAACTTTCACATTCACTGAAAAAACTCTGTGAATTGTCTCATTACACTGCATTACCACTGCTTTGACAATGGGGAGTGATTTATGGCTCGTTTGCAGCAGGCGGCTGAGGCTCAGAGTATTCTCAACCAATGGAGGAAGAAGAGGAACAGAAAGAGCAAGAAGAAAGAAGATCAAGATGGTGAGGGCTGATTTTATATGTTGTCACATTACAGCCACTATGCGCTGGACCTCTCTAAGCTCGTAATAACAACAGGAGCAACTTTGACAGAAATCACTGGACGCTAATGCCACTACTATAGCCTAGTACCTTATACCTCCCAACTTCAGAAATCCTGAAATATCCCTGTAAGATTGGCTGCTTGAAAAAAAGAAGAAAAACAAAAGAAAAACACTAAGCTCCTGTGCAGGCACTGCTTCACCATTGTTAATGGTGATCAACGTCTTGCTGTGTGTCAGCAAACTATTTTTATACTTGGTTTTTGAGAATAAGCAGTGCTGAATGGGCCATAAATGTAACTTTTGCATCTTTTTGAGACTCCACAGAGACTTGAGAAACTTCAGTGTGTTCAAACTGTATATTTGAGTGAGCTGCAGCTGCTCTCTATTTCTGTCACAGCTGAAATTGAAAATAACTAAACTCATCATTAATGTCCTTGTGTCTAAAGGTGCCCTGCATATCAGGATACAGTGACCTTGCTGGATTAACATTAGTGTCTTTTATATGTATGTAGAACAAATAAACATTTTAGATTTCTATGTTTTGACAAAATTGAACAAATATACTCACATGTGGGCTGGTAATCTTTGCAAAGTAATCTAGATTATAATAACTTCTTCCTGAATGTCCTCTTGTCTAAAATTTAAAAGGCTTTAGGGATTAGTTTCCTTGGTAAAGATGTGGGAAAAAGGAACAATGCAGCCATTTGTTATCTCTCCTTTGACGACCATGTTTGTGTGTGCAGACAACCTGCTGACCATGAAAGCTTGTTCTCCACCGGAGGAAGAGTTTGTGGACATCTTTCAGAAAATCAAGTACTCGCTCAGTCTGCTGGTGAGAGTTAATTCATCCTGATGAAGCCCTTATTACCATCTGACATGCATGTGAATATTTAGGAGCATCAGTGCTCAGCCCTGCCGTGATGAGTGGGGCTGTTTCATTACTCCAGGAGCATCTGACTGAAGGGGAGAAGGAGCTGTGGACTTCTTTAGGACTCAACTGGACCTCCCCCTGGTCTGCATGATAGTATTTAGATGTCTAATTCTTCATTTGAGGGTTTATTGTGCTGCTCTGACTGATCTTTTAACCCACTTCTCAAGCTCACACCTTGGCGCATCTGTTCTTCCATACTCACCAGTCTTCCTGGATGGGTGGCGACCTCAGGCTTATGGCTCAAATGGCCAACCTTTGGAAGATCCCATCAAGTCCCAACCCAAACAAGATGCTCACAGCGAACGCAGGGCGGCACAGGCTCTGCAGGAACAAGCTCAGCAGGCACTGGAGAGTCACGGTCCAAGCAATGAGGACGAGTGAGTCTGCAGACATTACAAATGAAGAAGTATCACAGAAACAATTTTAAATACAGCTGCCAAATGACTAATTTTACAAACTCGTATTCATGGTTAATGCATTTTAGCTTGTAGAGGGCTTTCCTGGTCCCATCCCATTCATGCATCACCAACATAGCAGTGGGAGCTATTTGAGGTTGTGTGTGTTATCTAAGGACTGGTAATGTTCCCTATGTGAATGATTTCTCACATGATTAAAAAACTATTTTAATCTAGTTGTGGCAATGTGAAAAATGTGAAAAAAAAACAGAAGTCAGTGATTGCCAAATCTCATAAACCAAATGTTATTCTCAATAGAACATAAACAGCATGTCAGATGTTGAAAATGAGACATTTCATGAAAAATATTAGCTCATTTTGAATTTGATGGCAGCAAAACATCTGACAAAAAGCAGGGATGGTGCAACAAAAGGCTGGAAAGTAACATTGAAAAATAGCTGGTGGAGCATTTGGCAACTAATTAGGTTAACTGGCAACACATCAGAAACATGACTGGGTATATAAGGAGCATTTCAGAGATCTAGAGTCTCTCAGCTGAAGGTCAGTACTGCAATGCCGGTGATTTTGGGGCCCTCAAAGGCCACATCATTAAAACAGGCATGATTCTGTACTAAAAATAACAGCATGGGCTCAGGAACACTTCCAGAAATCATTCAGTCCACACAGTTGGCTGTGCTGAGGCAAAATGGAAAACTGTTCTGCGACCAGATGAATCTGAATTTGACAGTTCTTTTTTGTCTTGTGGACTAAAGAGGAGCTTATTGTCCTGGAACAGTTTAAAGGTCTGCATCTCTGATAGTATTCTGCATCTCTGCGTTAGTGCCTATGGTGCTGGCCGCTTTCACATCTGGAAAGGAACTATCAATGCTGAAAAGTAGAGAGAGGTTTTAGAGTAACATATGCTCCCATTCAGAGGACGTCCCTTTCAGGGAGGACCGTGACTATTTCAGCAAGACATTCACAACAGCATGGCTAAACGGTAGAGGAGTCTGGGTCCTGATCTGGCCTGCCTGCATTTCAGACTTTTCAACAATAGAAAAGGCAAAATCCAGTAAAGAAGACCCAGGACTGTTAAGCAGATAGAATCCTAGATCAGGCAAGAATGGGACAACACTCCTCTCCCAAAATTCCAGCAATCCGGTCTCCTCACTTCTCCAGATATTTACAGACTTTTGTTAAAAGAGGAGATGCTACACAATGTAACCCTGCCCCTCCCTTTTGAGATATGTTGGTTACATCGAATTCAAAATTAGCTCATATTTTTCATGAAATGGTAAAATGTGTCAGTTTCAACACCTGAAATGTTGGTTTTTATTTGGGTTGCATGATAGAATTGTAATCCTGCCTGTTTTCTTATGTTCTGGTGTTGTTTCTCTTCCAGAGACGAAACCACACTTCCACCTGAAGGTGAACGGCTCTACTGCTGCAGTTACGACTTTTTGGCGAGGAACAGCAGCGAGCTTTCGGTGCTCCAAGGAGAAACACTCGAGGTAAACGCAGAGAAGATTGAAAGGATAACGACCCTGCTGTGACATAACCTCTATTTAAAATGACCTGACTTGTGAGGTGTGATCTTTTTCAGGTAATCGAGTCCTCCAAACGGTGGTGGAAATGTCGTAATCATTTTGACCAGATTGGATTTGTTCCCTTTAACATCCTGGAGCCTCTGTCGGCTCTGAATCACACAGGGAGAGACAGCCTGGTGGTCCGCAGAGAGTCAAAGGTACAACACAGACACAACCACATAAGAGGTGTTTGTTCATGCCTTCCATTGCTTTATTAATCTTTTTTACACTTCCGCTCTTCAACAGAAAGTACCCCTCGCCCCTCCAAAAAGGTCCTTTTCCTATGCTCCTCCAAGTCCAGATGGGACCGGTCCTGTGAGCCCGCTGCGACCACAGAGCATGGTTTTACCTTCAACAACACTGCAGGGAGAAGACGGTGGCAAAGGAAAGGGACTCTCACATGTTAGACATCAGCCGTAGCATTTTATGTTTGCAAAATAGACTAAAGAGGTATCAGACAAATCTGGTACAAACAAACTTGATAAACAAGGGGAGAGCAGGAAACAGCATGGCTGATTATTCAAAGATGTGGCATGTAGATGGAGGTTAGGGGAAAGTGGGACACCTGGTGGAGAGATGGTGAACTAGAAGAGACTTTGGTAGGAGGGACTGTGACTCTAGTAGGAGATTAAGGAGACGGACGGACAGTAAAGCCAATTCCATGTCATTTAAAGCAACAATATATAGCTTTTTCACCTTAAAATGGCCATTTTAAAGTTTATTTACCAGTATAATCATTTTAAACAGGGGAATGACTTGTGTCCTATATACACTGAGCACTCTGGTCACATGCTATTTAGCTTTAACAGCAGGCCACAGTTCAGTTTAGTCAGAACTGGACAACATTTCTTTATTTAAAGAAGAGGAAAGAACCACACTGAAGGCTTTTATTGGTAGAATAAAATTGTTTTTCTCCTGACTGATCTCAGGAAGACTTTAATTTACCAACTGGCTTCACTTTCAGTGAATAATCATGTGCTGACATGATAATGGCTGCCCGTTGACCTCTTATGTAGTTAATTTGCCTCCAGGGCTGCAAATGCCTACTAAACATCATATGTTTTGTTGCTCTGATTGGCTGGTAGTGATTGTGACAGATGGAACATTAAGGTTATGTAAAGTTACGAAAACTCAGCAAAGAAGTCGGAATGGGATAATATGACAGTTTTTCATGTTTCCATGTAATTTAGTTCCGTCTTGATCGTGAACGATGGCTGGTAGAAGAGGATCGACTCGTCCACTGGTCCCCCGTGCGGCTGACACCAAAACCCCTCTGAACTACCAATCCCCATCTGCAGAGGTGGAGGCCTGGCTCAATGCCAAGGGCTTCAGTCAGCAGTGAGTGAGCACATCCACATCAGAAACATCAGAAGTCTGTAATAGGCATTTAAATCATTCATGACATAGTCACCCTTGTTATGCTGCATTTATTCAAGTTTAATGAATGGCTTCAATATTTTACTCAATGAAAACCAGAAAAAGGAGGCTTTACAGATTCCTTCCCAGGCATTGCTGCATCTTCAGTGAGCTGCTTATTAAAAGTCTTTTTCCTCTGGACTCAAAGACCAAAATAAAAGGGAACTCAGTCTACAGTTAACCTCATGGAGAGTCAGAGTCCTTGATTTTTTCAGAGGCAGATAAGATAAATTTCTTGTCCTGAAGGAAATTTGTTTTGGGCTAAAAGTGCCAAAAAAAGCTGCAGACAACACACGTGACAAACACAGTGTCCAATATTGCGCCCTCTTCTGTCAAAATGTCCTCATTACTGTAATTTATACGTAGGTATATCACAATATTAACTGAGAACTGATTTGGCTTGGTGATGAACATTAATGCCCAGTTAAAATGTATTTAAGAGAAGAAATGGTAAAAAGGTGGTGAAATTGGATTTTGAATGAACATAAATGGGTTAAAGGGGCAAAAATGGGATTAAAAAGTTGCTGAAATGGCTTTAAACTACAAAAAAAAATTGTGGAAATTGGGTGGAATGGGATGAATATTGGATATAAACTGGCAAAAATGGGTTAACTGTAGTTAGAACGGGCAAAAAGGGGTGTAAAAAGGGGTTGATAGAAGCAATAATAGGTCCACAGAGGCAAAAAAAGGCAGAAAGTGGCAAAAATTGGGTTATAAGTGGCAAAACAGGCAGAGAAAAGTAATGGAAAGCATTTAAAATGGACAAAAATGGGTTTTGAGTGGCAAAAATGTCTTACAATTGTAAAAATTGGTGTCAGAAAGTGATGAAAAAAGGTTAAAATTTGGTAAAATTGGTGTAAAATGGCAATAGTGTAATTTAAAAAATGTTCTTAGTTTTTTTCAAGGCATCTGGCAACCCCCACTGAGTGTGTCGCGACCCCCAATAGGGTCCCGACCCCTAGGTTGAGAACCACTGTTATAGACAATTTCAGGGAGGTGTTGAGGAGCTTTGTGAGTTCTAACACTTTTTTTTTTTTGACATTTTCTCACTGCTTTAGATTGGAAAATAGAACAGGATTCCATGGATACGGCCAAAATGTTCAGAGAGGAGATTTTAAATCAGCGTGCAAATGGAAAAGCCTTCAGTGTGGTCATGGATCTTGGAGACAGTGCAGAGGAAAGGGACAGAGCTATCTTTTCTTTATACAAGGTGGTTCATGTTGAATGGGCCTCTCCTTTGACATGAACACTGAAAGGTACATTTCTTTTCTATCTAACTAATCAAACTTGCAGAGGAATCTTGTAAGATTATAGGAATGAATTATTTGTAGAATTTAGCCCTTCAGCAAATCATAGAAACTCAGCTTTTAGAGTTTGGTGCGGTGTGTTTTGTTTGCATAGGAGTTCCAGCTGCTGGTGATGGTGTGGGTCACCATTTCTTTGCAACAACCATGTCCAAACTTCAGCATGGGTTTGATACCCATTTCAGTAAGTTAATGATGCATTTCTTTCACTGTATCTAGGCTAATTTATTACTACTTATGCTAGGAGCCAGTCCTATGTCTAAAGTAGATCTTGAAATCATTCAGTAATATTAAAGTTTTTAACATTCATATTCCTATTTATATGTATAATCTGTACACGTTTCTCTATATATTTGTGTATATTTATGTGTATATAGGTGAACATATGAATATCTCCAAAATGCCCACAGATTTAAGGCATTTCAACAATAATATTTAGTGCCACAGAAAAGTGGCCACACGCTATGGGGGACCAAAAATGACAAAAGTACAAATAAATAAATGTGGAAATAAATACAGGAATAATTATGGATAGGAATAAACAAATAACTAAATAAATACAGGAATAAATAAATAAATTTTAAAAAAGCAAAAATTTTGAAATATAGATGTATTTATTTGTCTTTTTTGACCTTTCATGACTTATTTATTTGCTTATATATTTGTCTATTTTCATATTTCTGTAATTATTTCTTCATTTTGACTTTTAAGTCAATTTATTTATTATTAACATATGTGTACAGGTCTTGAAATTGCACTTCATTTAAATTAGCAAGTTGGTTAAAAAGTCTTTAAAAATGTTTTTTGTGTAAATTCATGTGTATTTTCTAAAAGGAAAAGTCATTGAATGAACCAATATCTGTTGAGCTAATGTGCTATACTCAGTTTGTCCAGGAGGTGGTGCTCTGGGCACACAGTGACAAGAAGTCTTGTTCTGGCTAAGGGTCAAAGAGCCAGGAAGCTATGAAAAGGTCAGAACAAGTTTGGTTTTGAGTCTTTATTTGTGAATACAAATCTTACAAGCAGATGAAGTTCCAAAGACAATCACTTTTGAGACTGAGCAGAACACTATATTAAACAAACAACAAAGAAAAAGAAAAACTAAACAATCATAGATAGCTAGTTAAAGGGGGGAAGAAAAAAACAGTCAAATTCCAGAAGAAAAAAAATTGTTATAATTTCTATTTTCTGGGGTCTTATCAGAGGAGAAGACTAACAAATGCTCATAAAGACACTGTGCATTTTTAGCTTTGATACCTTTTAAAGCATTAAAAAATATAGAAAGCTCTTTCAAAAAGACCAGGAAGTGTGGATTAACATTCATAAACTTACATTTATGAATAAAATGTTCTGCAGGGATTAATGCGTTATTAAACAGGAATTCCAACTTGGAATCCTCCAAAAGTACACCAAGTCTTACATTATTATATGTTAATGTTGACATAGGCAAGTTATGATTAGAAAGCCATTTCTGAAACTTTTTCCAAAATAAATCAGAAGTATTACAAGAAAAGAAAAGGTGTTCCTGAGTTTCAATAGCATTTTTGCAGAATGTACATTCATTTGAATGGATATTAAACTTAAGGTGCTGTAAGATTTGTGATGGTAGTGAACCTTGACCTTGGACAGAGACCGGCAAAAGTGAAGACTTATAAATGATGGTCCCAAACAGCAGGTTCAAAGCTTTGAAGCTTTCTTATTTTATTGTAGGACATCAGAATGGCACAACAGAATCCTTGTCTCCCTCACAGCAGCAGCAGACTGCAGGATCCGACTCACCCCTCACTCGCACAGGTGCTACCTATTTAAGCTGAGCAGAGGCCCACTCTACTCTAACCCCTCCCCCTCAGTGAGACATCTGTTGTCCTATATTTACAAATTAATATTTACAATTAATCAACACACTGCAAAAAGATCAGTAATCAATACAGAATCTACATAACTAAATAATCCCAAATAATGTAAACTAAAGACTAATATAACTAAATAAACTTCCCCCCTCCCTCCTCCTCTCTCTTCCCTGCTCAAACCTAACTTAACTAGGTGATTGGCAGCTGGACTCCCACAGGAAGTAGGCCTTGAAGGCAGGAAGAGTTAGGTGGGTTGGCAAAATAAAATAACATTCTGTATTAATTAATTGAGGTTAACAGTCTCTGCAGCTTGTGTGATCTTTATCATCTCAGTGAGGGAGATGCTTTCAGCCCCCTCACAGGTGCTTAAAATTCCTACATGGATACATCTCATTCATTGTTTTGAAGGGCACTTCTTTGGCTTTAGGTGGAATAGAACATTTCAAATACAGTGGTGTGAAAAAGTATTTGCCCCTTTCTGATTCCTGAGTTTTTTGCATATTTATCACACTTAAATGTTTCGGATCATCAAACCAATTTTCAATTTTTATATTTCACAAAGACAACCCAAGTAAATGGAAAATGCAGTGTTTGAAAGATTATTTAATTTTTTTTAGATAGAAAATAAACTTCAACAGAAATTTGGGACCAATTACTGACCCTAATCTCAAATAATTGAACATTTGATTAAAAATATTTTTTTTGTATTTCCTATATTATATATATAAATTAACCACATAAGAAAAAATCTAGATTTTGTATAGTTTATTGAATCAACCCTGAACAATGGTGAGCTTGTAGATTGGATATTTTCACTTTTTAGTACGCCACCATTGTACAGTGAAGTATAACACAGAGTTTTTTGATTGAAAACAGGCGATCTATAAGCTCACGTGTCGCAACGTTTTATGAGCTTGTATATGGACTGTTTTCATTTCATATTAATTTCAGTCCAGGTGCAAGTTTGAAATAATCAATATATTGATTTGAATCATATCGCCCAGCCCTATAGTATACAGTAGCACTATATTGAGATCATGATGAGACTACTTAGATTTTGATATCAATTACTTAGGTTTTGGATATCAATATGTGGCATGTGTTGTCTTAAAGGCAGCATTTCAGTAAAATAATGCCATTTTCTGACCTAACTACACTATTCTAGCTGGTAAATTGATTGTTGTTACTCCCAAAATTGTGATACATTTGCATATTATCCACCCCTAGGTGAATGTCCCTGCTCAGCCAAATCCAAGTCTATCTGCCAGGCAGCGGAGAGTAGGGACTTCTTTCTGCAGTTGGATGAAGTGACGGGTTCCATGATGCTAAAAAAAAATAAAAATAAAAAAAAATCACACACACTACTGGCATCAGATCCAAGGCAACCTACACCTGACCAGAGCCAACATTTGTCACCTGGCTGTGTTGTCCCCTCTTGACCTTGTCATCCTGCCAGTGCTGAAAGAACCAACATGGGCTGAAAACACTGATATTCTGGAAACATTTTGCAAAGATTGTTTCCTACCAAAAATCCCGTCAGAGTTGTAACAAATTGAAGATGCTAAAAGATTTTCAGCTCTATTTCATTATTGTTATTAATGATGAAGCTTTGGCACTTTACACAACATTTTTTCTACCAATGTTTCAGGGTATAAAGAAGAGCAGCACTTTAATTCAATATTGCTTTAATAAAAGTCTTCAAAGTTTGGACATGAATTTGAGTTCATTTCTTTTTCAAACCATTCATTTAAATCATGAAATTTCACCAAGAATGGGTGTTTATAGGTTTGTAAGACACACACATACTTTCAATACTGCTAATGTTTTTTCTGAACTGATATGGGATATGGTCATGGCAATGGAGATGAGTTTGTTTTTCTTCACTTCTTCCTGTGTGAACTGTCCATTGACAAGGAAATATGGGATGTTCAGCAAAACTACTTCTGGCAAAATGTCCCCAATTGTGAAGCCCTTATCTGCCATTACCATATCACCTGCGTGTAGATGTTGGAGAACTCCACAATCTGCTGTTATTGCCTTGTCTGACGCACTCCCGTCATACAGGTCACTAGCAAACACTAACAAATTGACTGTAGAATTTACAGTAAATACCTGGCAAAAAAGCTGCCAATAATGTCCTGTAAAGTTGCTGTTACTGTAAAATAAATTGCAGCTATTTATTTACAGTTAAATATTGTATTGGAATTACAGCTGTTTATTGTAGTTGTTTTACAGAAACAACATCTAACTGTAATCCAGTTTACAGCATGTTCTTGTATTGATCTAAAATACAGAATTTACCTGGCAACTCGAACTGCCAGGTAATAACTGTTAAAATCCCCTACAGTATGTTGCTGTATGAAATTTGACAGTTAAGTTTTGTTTTACCATCAGCTGTGCAAGGTTTACCTGTAAACAAAGATAATAGTACAAAGACATTGAACTTAAAATCCTAACTGCATCAACACTGCCTTCTAAAGTCACTTTACCTGTAAAATAAAAACAGAGTCAAAGCTGCAATAAACACAAGACATGTATTAAAACTTTAGAGTTTTCATTACATGCTAAAATTTTTCAAACATGAGCTTTAAAAATAGGATCCATTCATTAAAAACATGTTTGGATATTAAAGCTCATTTTAAGCTGCATATTTAAATGAATCATAGTAGTCTGAGTTAAAACAGAACCAAACATTCTTAAAAGTGACATTAAACTGGCTTTAAGGCTCAGTCTGATATTTTCATAGAACAATGCAATACAGTGTTACTCTATTAATGTTATGAACTCCAGTAATTCACTGTCAGGAGAATTATGGATAAACTGACAAACACCACGAGTGAAATAAAAATTTGGATTGGCACTATACAGGACAATAATTAGAGCCTGTGAGTGGCTGCTAGCTAAATAAATCTACTTTTACACAACATTTAGTAGTTATGAGTGACACAGACCACAAATATGAATACAAAACATGTTCAGAAATAAAAGACCTACAGCTAAAGATACAGGTAAAAGATGTAAAAGCACAACAAGCAACCACGTACACAAGAGTCCACATATTTGGATATGACTCACGCACAGTCCTTAGAGTCCATTCATATTCTTAAGAGAGGATAGGCGAGGTTTGACTGAGTTGTTTCCCCCTCTCATGGACCTTCCTCCTTTTTTCACTGATGAGGTCTGATGTCTTGGTACCTGACACAGGTGGGGCTGATTCACACTAAACGTCTGAAATCACATGAACAGAAATAAAGATAAATTATTTCAAAAATGTTGTTATTCATTACCTGTGAAAGTAAAATCTGGAAAAAAAAAATTCTACCTCTGTCAGAAAGTTACCTTGTTCAACTCCAGTGTGATCAGAGCTTGCTCCTGATACCCCAGGCTGAAGATGTAGAAGCTTGAGGAGAAAGCTGCAAGACCCTCCTCTGATGAATTACAGGTCATGATGACCAATCTGCAGATTTGGTTTCCACCGTGGTTCTTGCCAACTGGTTCAGGGGAGACTGTGGCTTAAACTCTGGTAGGATAGGTAAGACTGCTGCCACAGCTTGTCCTCCTCTGTTAACATCCTGATGACAGAAACCTGGGAGGAAATGATCAAATATATATTTTTTTACATCATACAGATTTTACTACATCAATTAGGGGTAATGAATGAGGCCTTCTCCTTGCTGTACAAAATTACATAGCAATTATTTTAATCAGCAGCTTATTTATTCTGCAGTGTAGTAGACCAAACAAACTGAGTTCAATTTCACTAACTAAATGGTTAAACAATCATTGAGTTCATGGTTCAGCGGTCTGATGATGTCTGAAAGCTGAACCTTTAGATAACAGGAATATGGTCTATTTTTCAAAAGGGTGTTCACTTTCAATTTTTGCACATTTTTTGTCATTTCATCCACCATAAAATAAAAATATGACCTTTTAAGACCATCCACTGACTTGGAGAATACATTTTAAGGGACAAAGCTGCTTGTATGTTGATTCCTGTCTGTATGATGATGAACTTTGACCTACTTAGTCTCTGTCACTGTCCGTGGCAATAAGGTGTTTCTATTTAATTGGTATCAGTTCATCAATATAAGTGCTAAATATTTTGAAAAATACGCTGCAATCAAGACATCAGTGCGCTGAATGTTAGAAAATTTATAATTCAATGTGTAACGTGCGTACGCGGAAAAGAGCGAGGGAGAGAGAGGGGGAGAAAGCACCAAAACAGGACTTGAATCGTGAAGCCTGACGGTGTTCTGTAAAACTATCGGGTCAATCAGAGATGTTTATGAAATTCCTGAAATCTGCAGACACAAAATGAGCGCTACGAGTCATGCAGGCAGGCATAAACTCAGCGATCTGCGTAGGTTTACAGGTGCAGACGCAGTGCCTTACCTGCCATGAAGCCGCAGCCAGCGGATGCGTAAAAACGCAGGACAAGTGCCTGTAAACATCACTGCATCAACTTCTCTTCCCTCGTGATTTTCACGCCTGGTATCATTCATGTTACGTAACAGTGAAAACAATGCACTGTGCCACAAACATTGCGTGTTTCTGTTCATTCGGACATTTACTAAACTACAGAGCAATCACAATACCTTTTAAGATCATTAAGACAAGTTTAGAGCTCTCTGCAGACAGATGGCCTCAATACATAACGTTAACATTAGCCAGCTTTAGCCACAGTTAAGCTAGTTTTCGTTAGTTAATAACGGATAGGAACACTGCCGTATGAACTCATGTGTCATCCTTAATAAGACGATGCTAAAACACCAGTCATAATATAATAATAGGAATATATGTAACCTAAGCATGCTTAATCACGTAATAACCCATTTAGATAAGCCAAAAATACAGAGGATAATGCAGATTGTCTGGTTGTAGCTGATATAAAGCCTTCAGTAAGTCATCTCTCTTAACAGCCGGGGGTAAAGACGTAAACACTACTCGGTTAGCGTTAGCCTCCGCTAACATTAGCGGAGCGGAGGCTAACGCTAGTGCTGAAGCTTTACTCCAAATTGTAACAATAGACTGTATATAACTTACCTTATTAACTGCAGCCATTTCCTCTTGTATTTTCGTTGCAAGGAAAGCGGTAGAATGACAGCTGTGTGGTTGTTTTGTCTCCGATCGATTGAAACACGTTGGCACACAGCATTGAGGCATTTTAGCCGGCAGGGCGTTTGGACCCGGAAGTAGAATTCCAGGGAGATTACGTCACAGCTTAACAACCGAATTGCATTTTATTGAAAGCGTCACAAATAATTAATTCTATGAATTAATCAAATCGAATTAATCAATTCGCCAGCGCAGCATGCGAGCATCTGCCGGGGTGTTATGAATTTAAAAAAAAAAAAAAAAAAAAAATTTAAGGATAAAAGACCTCCGTGTTCCCACGTGATACAGGTGGACTGTTGGTGGTGTAGTGGCATTGGCGCTCGTCTGCGGGGTAAGAGGTTGCGTGTTCGCGTCCCGGTGGAGGATGATGGGGACTCTCCAAACAGAAGGTACGGTACAGATGCGATATTGCGGTTGAAAAACTGCAGCTGAAGAGGGGGAGCTGGGACGTGCAGCTGTGCTCGATGTACTCTGTGCAAAACCGTAAACTGAGTCCGCAGACGAGCTCAATGACCCAAATATATGCTGAAATGGGAACTGCTACACTGAGTCCACCTTTTACATTTGGAAAAAACATATTGCATTTGCCAATCTCAAAGTAGCCTGGCGGAGGCTAGCTACTCACAACTCCATCCACTACCACCACTTAAAATAAATACAGAAATATTTATGGGTAGAAATAAATGAATGAATAAATAACTGCAGTACCCCATGAAATGACTTTAAAAAAGCACAAATGTGGAAATATTGATATATTTTTTTCGTCTTTTTTGGACCTTTCATGATTCATTTATTTATTTATATGCTTATTTATATATTTTCATATTTCCCTATTTATTTCTTCATTTTTTAAATGGTGTTCTAACCCAGAAGTAGAGTTCCAGGGAGCGGTTACGTCACAGCTTAACAACCTTGCGAGATTTAAAAGGTGATAACACGTGATTTTCCAGCTTTCCGCTGGATGTGATGGCGTTTGATTAAAAGTGTCCCAAATAATGAATTGTATCTTAAAACAGTTCCTGCAGCATGCCAGCATCTGCTGGGATGTTATGAATTAAAGTCTTAAATGAAAAAAAAAAAAAAGAAGATATTTGAAGAAATCTATTTTCAAAAATGAATGATTGAATTTTAAATGTAGACTTTTAAAATGTTTAGAAAATTAATTAAGAACAGTAATTTCTCAAAGCATGGGGAAACATTGTAAAATGAATTTGCAATTTGCATTGAATTCCTGAAAGTCATCTGAACAGAAACATGATGTATTTCTCGGAATTGGTGCATATGCAGATGCATTGTTTTGCATTTAGCGGTCAACAGATGTGTAAAAAATCTCCATGCAACTCTTAATTGTGAAAAACAAGGCAAATAACATTTGCTAAAATAAAACAAAGCAGGTGAGAAGTAGGAGAAAATATAAATTTCTGTTGAAACATCACACTGGACTTAACGCAACATGGATTCTATGCCTCTCATTATCTGTTGTAACTACAATAACGCCAGATGTCATCAACTGAAAGTTACAGCTAACATGGTCACTCAATAAAATGAAAGACTGGGTACACTAGGCAGCCAGTAGAAAGACAATTTACAGATTGACTCAGTATTCAGTGCTAACAAGCTTAAATAACGTACTACTTGAGGTCAATGTTGATCTAAAAAGGTACATGACAATATACACCAAATCAGCACAGGAGGACAACTGACATGGCCAACATCACTCCAGAGAGCTGTAGTAAAATTGTAAAATAGTTTAGAGATTTTGAATGATCCTCATACACCCTGCAGTATTTTTTCTTTATTCTTTGATTGAAGTCTGTAAAAGAATGAAATCAAACGAATATATAGAAAAGGTTGCCTCCATGAGGACATTTGTGTACATAAATGATCATGTCCAACTTTGTCTTGATTCAGTACTGATGATTTGATTGTGATGCCCTAAAACTCTCATGTCTGTGTGACTGTTTAAAAGGAAGATATTAGCTTGAAGAGTTGATTACTGGTAATGGCAGATCTGCAATTTCCACAGATATCTAGATATCTAGGTGGTAAATATGGGCCTGTATTGGTCAAATGTAGCAAAAATGAGTGGAGTTTTAGGGTGGACCAACGGAGTGACTTTATCTTTTTCTTTGTTTATCTTTGAACTACTTACTAAGTGTGCTAAGTGCTTGTATCCCTGGCTTGATATGGGTATCAGCTAAAATCTAGCTATGTCAACTTGAAGCAGCTTTTGTTTTTTACTGTCTCATCTTTTCTCTGATGTCTTTGAATTATTGCCCTTGTCATTTATCCCGGTAATTTGATGCTCTCAAGAGCTGGGTGAAGTGAATTATGGCTTGTTGAGTAAAAAATGAATGTAGATTTGATGGTGTTTTTGTTTTACTTCAGTTTTGTAGTTTTGCCACTAGTTAGCAGCACTTTAGCTTGTGACCTGATAAATTGTGTGATTTCTATGCACTAGGATGTTCAGTCAGTCACTGACTGTAAAGTGTTTTTGATTTCTTCCACAATTAAAAGTGAAATGTCACACATTGTTTTTGTTGGCTTGTTTGGCTTATCAAGGAGATTTGGTATTGTATGAACAATTCCAAAAAAGTGAAATGAAAAAATATCATAGCGAGCCACTAGGCGTCCGCGAACTCGCGACCTTCGGATTAAGAGACGCGCACCTTGCCGCTGTGCCACCGTGAGAACGTCTCATATAGGGGTGAAAAAAGGGACTTTATCCTTTCATCATATAATACCCCAGCAGAGTTGTGGAGTTGTGGGGCAGTCAGCATGTGTACAACTTAATGGATGACTTATGACTTTATTTCCCGAACTTCGGCCTGCTATGGAACCAGTTATAACTAACATTGTCAATCAACAGGAGAGAACCACACACTCATACTCTCTCTCTGAGATGGCGGAGTGAGTGTGCGAGCCGACAGCGGATTGTCTGAAAGCTTGAGTGAGTTTTTTGACAACTTGACTTTAGCTTATGTTTTTCTAAGTTTGACCACAACTTCCTCCCGTAGTCCTACTGCGCGGATGTTTACATTCCTGGGGTGAAAGGTTAAAGGCGGGTCAAACGCAGCCAGCAGTGATGTGTGAGGAGACAGACCCAGGTCTGAGTCACGTCTGAAGGAGCGATTTATGGCCCAGTTGCAGCAGACGGCTGAGGCTCAGAGTATTCTCAGCCAACGGCGGAAGAAGAAGAGTAGAAAGAGCAAGAAGAAAGATCAAGATGGTGAGGGCTGATTTTAAATGTTGTCACTTCACTCCTTCATCTAAACTGTTAAGGGTGAAAGAAACACAGAGCTGAACCGAAGTAGACTACAGTAATGTGCACAGTGGCCAGATGAGAAGTTTAAGACCAGCTTAAGATTTGGAAAACTGCCCAGTGGAGCAGCTGCAGGTGGATTAAACATAATTATAGCCTCTCAATGACAAAGATCTCTGAGTGGATGCTAGTTTAAGGCTCAAGGTGAAGAGCAGATGCAGGAATGTGGAGACAAAAGCCGGTTATTGACACGTTACTGTCCATACTGGAAGAGAGCCAGCAGGCAGGCTGCCAAAAAAGCCTTCGAGTGATTCACGCTGCCAAAATGAACATGAAGCATGACAGGGAGGTGACTGGAGCCGGAGATACATTATGTCTATTAAAACCCAGTGATATGGAAGATTCAGCTAATAAAAGAGCAAACTGAAGGAGTTTTTAAAGCTTAATTCAGTGTCAAACTTCCTCATGGTCATGGTTTAAAATGAAACATTTGACCCTGGATAGAGGACTTTGGCTCCAGATAGGGCCACTTTAACCAGCCAGAAGGCAAATTCACAAACTGCTGGATAATCTTAGAGAAAGTAAACAATTAAAGTTACGTATTCAACCAAAAGCGCAACTATTTGGCTTGAATTAGCATTTATGACAATATAATTTAGATTTGAACACAACTGCAATTGTTAATGCTTAATTTAATAACAAAGGTAGAGATGATTTAACAGTCTTTTCAATGCAAAGGACAAATTTACTGATTACTATTACTACCCCTACCCTTCACTGCAAAAATGTGTAATACTTTTAGGTTGTCAGACCAGTGAAAACATAACATGATGTGCATTGATACATTGGTTGGGTAAGAATATGAGGGTAGGCCATTTTGAGGCCGAGTAGGGCGGGTCATACTTTGTGGTTCTTTGGGATTCTAGCATTGCAAACCTTGTTCATGACGCTACTGTCTAAAGATTGCCTCTTTCATAATGCCATAAAGATCCTTTCAAGCTGAAGACAAACAGCAGAGAGTGGTGGCTTGGTGGGTGTCTGAGTTACCTGTCGGTGTAGGTGTGGAAAATGCAAACCCATACTCAGGATTTTTCCTGTTCAAAAATTCAAATTGAAGTTTATCTGCTCTCTCTTTCAGCCTGCTGACTATCCATCTGAATAAGTTCTTCTTCGGTGTACTCCGGTTCATACAAATATCCTCTGGTAATCACAGTAACTCAGCTCAAGTCAAAATCACTCATATTGTCTTTGTTTTAGCTTGGTGTGGTGTTATTATCCCTGTAGAAGCCTGCAGACCCACATAGCTGATCAGAGGATATCAGTAAATTAGTGCCTGACACAGAGGGGGTTTTTTGGAAGAAATGAATCACTTGGTATGTTTTGGATACAGCGTTCAGGCAAGCCAACATATTTACTTGGCCCATTTTTACGTAAAACTCGTTAAACTACGCAGATAAAACAATCCCATCGACAGCCACTATGCACCGGACCTCTCTAAGCTCGTAATAACAACAGGAGCAACTTTGAGAGAAATCACTGGACCCTAATGCCACTACTATAGCCAAGTACCTTATACCTCCCAACTTCAAAAATCCTGAAATACCCCTGTAAGATTGGCTGCTTGAAAAAAAATAAGAAAAAACAAAAGAAAAACACTAAGCTCCTGTGCAGGCACTGCTTCACCATTGTTAATGGTGATCAACGTCTTGCTGTATGTCAGCAAACTATTTTTATACTTGGTTTTTGAGAATAAGCAGTGCTGAATGGGCCATAAATGTAACTTTTGCATCTTTTTGAGACTCCACAGAGACTTGAGAAACTTCAGTGTGTTCAAACTGTATATTTGAGTGAGCTGCAGCTGCTCTCTATTTCTGTCACAGCTGAAATTGAAAATAACTAAACTCATCATTAATGTCCTTGTGTCTAAAGGTGCCCTGCATATCAGGATACAGTGACCTTGCTGGATTAACATTAGTGTCTTTTATATGTATGTAGAACAAATAAACATTTTAGATTTCTATGTTTTACTGCCATTTGTTATCTCTCCTTTGACAACCATGTTTGAGTGTGCAGACGACCTGCTGACCATGAAAGCTTGTCCTCCACCGGAGGAAGAGTTTGTGGACATCTTTCAGAAAATCAAGTACTCGCTCTATTTTAATCTAGTTTTGGCAATGTGAAAAATGTGAAAAAAAACAGAAGTCAGTGATTGCCAAATCTCATAAACCAAATGTTATTCTCAATAGAACATAAACAGCATGTCAGATGTTGAAAATGAGACATTTCATGAAAAAATATTAGCTCATTTTGAATTTGATGGCAGCAAAACATCTGAAAAAAGCAGGGATGGTGCAACAAAAGGCTGGAAAGTAACATTGAAAAATAGCTGGTGGAGCATTTGGCAACTAATTAGGTTAACTGGCAACACATCAGAAACATGACTGGGTATATAAGGAGCATTTCAGAGATCTAGAGTCTCTCAGCTGAAGGTCAGTACTGCAATGCCGGTGATTTGGGGGCCCTCAAAGGCCACATCATTAAAACAGGCATGATTCTGTACTAAAAATAACAGCATGGGCTCAGGAACACTTCCAGAAATCATTCTGTCTACACAGTTGGCTGTGCTGAGGCAAAATGGAAAACTGTTCTGTGACCAGATGAATCTGAATTCGACAGTTCTTTTTTGTCTTGTGGACTAAAGAGGAGCTTATTGTCCTGGAACAGTTTAAAAGTCTGCATCTCTGATAGTATGAGGTTGCGTTAGTGCCTATGGTGCTGGCCGCTTTCACATCTGGAAAGGAACTATCAATGCTGAAAAGTAGAGAGAGGTTTTAGAGTAACATATGCTCCCATTCAGAGGACGTCCCTTCCAGGGAGGACCGTGACTATTTCAGCAAGACATTCACAACAGCATGGCTAAACGGTAGAGGAGTCTGGGTCCTGATCTGGCCTGCCTGCAGTTCAGACTTTTCAACAATAGAAAAGGCAAAATCCAGTAAAGAAGACCCAGGACTGTTAAGCAGATAGAATCCTAGATCAGGCAAGAATGGGACAACACTCCTCTCCCAAAATTCCAGCAATCCAGTCTCCTCACTTCTCCAGATATTTACAGACTGTTGTTAAAAGAGGAGATGCTACACAATGGTAAACCCTGTCCCTCCCTTTTGAGATATGTTGGTTACATTGAATTCAAAATTAGCTCATATTTTTCATGAAATGGTAAAATGTGTCAGTTTCAACACCTGAAATGTTGGTTTTTATTTGGATTGCATGATAGAATAGTAATCCTGCCTGTTTTCTTATGTTCTGGTGTCGTTTCTCTTCCAGAGACGAAACCACACTTCCACCTGAAGGTGAACGGCTCTACTGCTGCAGTTACGACTTTGTGGCGAGGAACAGCAGCGAGCTTTCGGTGCTCCAAGGAGAAACACTCGAGGTAAACGCAGAGAAGAGTGAAAGGATAACAACCCTGCTGTGACATAACCTCTATTTAAAATGACCTGACTTGTGAGGTGTGATCTTTTTCAGGTAATCGAGTCCTCCAAACGGTGGTGGAAATGTCGTAATCGTTTTGACCAGATTGGATTTGTTCCCTTTAACATCCTGGAGCCTCTGTCGGCTCTGAATCACACAGGGAGAGACAGCCCGGTGGTCTGCAGAGAGTCAAAGGTACAACACAGACACAACCACATAAGAGGTGTTTGTTCATGCCTTCCATTGCTTTATTAATCTTTTTTACACTTCCGCTCTTCAACAGAAAGTACCCCTCGCCCCTCCAAAAAGGTCCTTTTCCTATGCTCCTCCAAGTCCAGATGGGACCGGTCCTGTGAGCCTGCTGCGACCACAGAGCATGGTTTTACCTTCAACAACACTGCAGGGAGAAGACGGTGGCAAAGTAAAGGGACTCTCACATGTTAGACATCAGCCGTAGCATTTTATGTTTGCAAAATAAACTAAAGAGGAATCAGACAAACCTGGTACAAACAAACTAGATAAACAAGGGGAGAGCAGGAAACAGCATGGCTGATTATTCGAAGATGTGGCATGTAGATGGAGGTTAGGGGAAAGTGGGACACCTGGTGGAGAGATGGTGAACTAGAAGAGACTTTGGTAGGAGGGACTGTGACTCCAGGAGGAGATTAAGGAGACAGACGGACAGTAAAGCCAATTCCATGTCATTTAAAGCAACAATATGTAGCTTTTTCACCTTAAAATGGTCATTTTAAAGTTTATTTACCAGTATAATCATTTTAAACAGGGGAATGACTTGTGTCCTATTTACACTGAGCACTCTGGTCACATGCTATTTAGCTTTAACAGCGGGCCACAGTTCAGTTTAGTCAGAACTGGACAACATTTCTTTATTTAAAGAAGAGGAAAGAACCACACTGAAGGCTTTTATTGGTGGAATAAAATTGTTTTTCTCCTGACTGATCTCAGGAAGACTTTAATTTACCAACTGGCTTCACTTTCAGTGAATAATCATGTGCTGACATGATAATGGCTGCCCGTTGACCTCTTATGTAGTTAATTTGCCTCCAGGGCTGCGAATGCCTACTATACATCATATGTTTTGTTGCTCTGATTGGCTGGTAGTGATTGTGACAGATGGAACATTAAGGTTATGTAAAGTTACGAAAACTCAGCAAAGAAGTTGGAATGGGAAAATATGACACTTTTTCATGTTTCCATGTTATTTTGTTCAGTCTTGATCGTGAACGATGAGTTTCTTCAGCGGTTGGCTGGTAGAAGAGGATCGACTCGTCCACTGGTCCCCTGTGCGGCTGACACCTCAACCCCTCTGAACTACCAATCCCCATCTGCAGAGGTGGAGGCCTGGCTCAATGCCAAGGGCTTCAGTCAGCAGTGAGTGAGCACATCCACATCAGAAACATCAGAAGTCTGTAATAGGCATTTAAATCATTCATGACATAGTCACCCTTGTTATGCTGCATTTATTCAAGTTTAATGAATGGCTTCAATATTTTACTCAATGAAAACCAGAAAAAGGAGACTTTACAGATTCCTTCTGAGGCATTGCTGCATCTTCAGTGAGCTGCTTATTAAAAGTCTTTTTCCTCTGGACTCAAAGATCAAAATAAAAGGGAACTCAGTCTACAGTTAACCTCATGGAGAGTCAGAGTCCTTGATTTTTTCAGAGGCAGATAAGATAAATTTCTTGTCCTGAAGGAAATTTGTCTTGGGCTAAAAGTGCCAAAAAAAAAGCTGCAGACAACACACGTGACAAACACAGTGTCCAATATTGCGCCCTCTTCTGTCAAAATGTCCTCATTACTATAATTTATACGTAGGTATATCACAATATTAACTGAGAACTGATTTGGCTTGGTGATGAACATTAATGCCCAGTTAAAATGTATTTAAGAGAAGAAATGGTAAAAAGGTGGTGAAATTGGATTTTGAATGAACATAAATGGGTTAAAGGGGCTAAAATGGAATTCAAAAGTTGCTGAAATGGCTTTAAACTACAAAAAAAATTGTGAAAATTGGGTGGAATGGGATGAATATTGGATATAAACTGGCAAAAATGGGTTAACTGTAGTTAGAACGGGCAAAAAGGGGTGTAAAAAGGGGTTGATAGAAGCAATAATAGGTCCACAGAGGCAAAAAAAGGCAGAAAGTGGCAAAAATTGGGTTATAAGTGGCAAAACAGGCAGAAAAAGTAATGGAAAGCATTTAAAATGGACATAAATGGGTTTTGAGTGGCAAAAAGTCTTACAATTGTAAAAATTGGTGTCAGAAAGTGATGACAAAAGGTTAAAATTTGGTAAAATTGGTGTAAAATGGCAATAGTGTAATTTAAAAAATGTTCTTAGTCTTTTTCAAGGTATCTGGCAACCCCCTCTGAGTGTGTCGCGACCCCCAATAGGGTCTCGACCCCTAGGTTGAGAACCACTGTTACAGACAATTTCAGGGAGGTGTTGAGGAGCTTTGTGAGTTCTAACACTTTTTTTTAATAACATTTTCTCACTGCTTTAGATTGGAAAATAGAGCAAGATTCCATGGATACGGCCAAAATGTTCAGAGAGGAGATTTTAAATCAGCGTGCAAATGGAAAAGCCTTCAGTGTGGTCATGGATCTTGGAGACAGTGCAGAGGAAAGGGACAGAGCTATCTTTTCTTTATACAAGGTGTTTCATGTTGAATCGGCCTCTCCTTTGACATGAACAATGAAAGGTACATTTCTTTTCTATCTAACTAATCAAACTTGCAGAGGAATCTTTTAAGATCATGGGAATGAATTATTTGTAGAATTTAGCCCTTCAGCAAATCATAGAAACTCAGCTTTTAGAGTTTGGTGCGGTGTGTTTTGTTTGCATAGGAATTCCAGCTGCTGGTGATGGTGTGACTCACCATTTCTTTGCAACAACCATGTCCAAACTTCAGCATGGGTTTGATACCAATTTCAGTAAGTCAAAAACTGTAATTTTATAATTTCTTTATTATTTACAATGATGCATTTCTCTCACTGTATCTAGGCTAATTTATTACTACTTATGCTAGGAGCCAGTCCTAGGTCTAAAGTAGATCTTGAAATCATTCAGTAATATTAAAGTTTTTAATATTTATATTCGTATTTATATGTATAATCGGTACACGTTTGTATATATATTTGTGTATATTTATGTGTATATAGGTGAACATATGAATATCTCCAAAATGCCCACAGATTTAAGGCATTTCAACAATAATATTTAATGCCACAGAAAAGTGGCCACACGCTATGGGGGACCAAAAATGACAAAAGTACAAATAATAAATGTGGAAATAAATACAGGAATAATTATGGATAGCAATAAACAAATAACTAAATAAATACAGGAATAAATAAATACATTTTAAAAAAGCAAAAATTTCGAAATATAGATGTATTCCATTGTCTTTTTTGACCTTTCATGACTTATTTATTTGCTTATATATTTTTCTATTTTCATATTTCTGTAATTATTTCTTCATTTTGACTTTTAAGTCAATTTATTTATTATTAACATATGTGTACAGGTCTTGAAATTGCACTTCATTTAAATTAGCAAGTTGGTTAAAAAGTCTTTAAAAATGTTTTTTGTGTAAATTCATGTGTATTTTCTAAAAGGAAAAGTCATTGAATGAACCAATATCTGTTGAGCTAATGTGCTATACTCAGTTTGTCCAGGAGGTGGTGCTCTGGGCACACAGTGACAAGAAGTCTTGTTCTGGCTAAGGGTCAAAGAGCCAGGAAGCTATGAAAAGGTCAGAACAAGTTTGGTTTTGAGTCTTTATTTGTGAATACAAATCTTAAAAGCAGATGAAGTTCCAAAGACAATCACTTTTGAGACTGAGCAGAACACTATATTAAACAAACAACAAAGAAAAAGAAAAACTAAACAATCATAGATAGCTAGTTAAAGGGGGGAAGAAAAAAACAGTCAAATCCCAGAAGAAAAAAAATTGTTATAATTTCTATTTTCTGGGGTCTTATCAGAGGAGAAGACTAACAAATGCTCATAAAGACACTGTGCATTTTTAGCTTTGATACCTTTTAAAGCATTAAAAAATATAGAAAGCTCTTTCAAAAAGACCAGGAAGTGTGGATTAACATTCATAAACTTACATTTATGAATAAAATGTTCTGCAAGGATTAATGCGTTATTAAACAGGAATTCCAACTTGGAATCCTCCAAAAGTACACCAAGTCTTACATTATTATATGTTAATGTTGACATAGGCAAGTTATGATTAGAAAGCCATTTCTGAAACTTTTTCCAAAATAAATCAGAAGTATTACAAGAAAAGAAAATGTGTTCCTGAGTTTCAATAGCATTTTTGCAGAATGTACATTCATTTGAATGGATATTAAACTTAAGGTGCTGTAAGATTTGTGATGGTAGTGAACCTTGACCTTGGACAGAGACCGGCAAAAGTGAAGACTTATAAATGATGGTCCCAAACAGCAGGTTCAAAGCTTTGAAGTTTTCTTATTTTATTGTAGGACATCAGAATGGCACAACAGAATCCTTGTCTCCCTCACAGCAGCAGCAGACTGCAGGATCTGACTCACCCCTCACTCGCACAGGTGCTACCTATTTAAGCTGAGCAGAGGCCCACTCTACTCTAACCCCTCCCCCTCAGTGAGACATCTGTTGTCCTATATTTACAAATTAATATTTACAATTAATCAACACACTGCAAAAAGATCAGTAATCAATACAGAATCTACATAACTAAATAACCCCAAATAATGTAAACTAAAGACTAATATAACTAAATAAACTTCCCCCCTCCCTCCTCCTCTCTCTTCCCTGCTCAAACCTAACTTAACTAGGTGATTGGCAGCTGGACTCCCACAGGAAGTAAACCTTGAAGGCAGGAAGAGTTAGGTGGGTTGGCAAAATAAAATAACATTCTGTATTAATTAATTGAGGTTAACAGTCTCTGCAGCTTGTGTGATCTATCACCTCAGTGAGGGAGATGCTTTCCAGCCCCCTCACAGGTGCTTAAAATTCCTACATGGATACATCTCATTCATTGTTTTAAAGGGCACTTCTTTGGCTTTAGGTGGAATAGAACATTTCAAATACAGTGGTGTGAAAAAGTATTTGCCCCTTTCTGATTCCTGAGTTTTTTGCATATTTATCACTCTTAAATGTTTCGGATCATCAAACCAATTTTTACATTTCACAAAGACAACCCAAGTAAATGGAAAATGCAGTGTTTGAAAAATTATTTAATATTTTTTTTTGGGGGGGGGGGGGTGGTCCAAACCTCTCTAGCCCTGTGTGAAAAAGTAATTGCCCCCCTTGTTAAATCATGAGTTAACTGTGATTAACCAGTTTTTGGAAAGTTGAGTTCAATTTCACTGGCCACACCCCGGCCTGATAACTGCCAGATTTGTTGAATCAAAAATACACTTAAATAGAAGCTGTCAGACAAAATGAAGTAGGCTACAAGATCTCAGAAAGAAACGCATCACGCCACGAGCCAAAGAAATTCAAGAACAAATGAAAAAAACAAAGTGATTGGAATCTATCAGTCTGGAAAAGGCTACAAAGCCATTTCCAAGGCTTTGGGACTCCAGCAAACCACAGTCAGAGCCATTATCCACAAATGGAGAAAACAAGGAACAGTGGTGCAACCACGACTCATCCAGTAGGTCACAAAAGAACCTAGAACCACATCCAAAGACCTGTAGGTCTCACTGGCCTCAGTTAAGGTCAGAGTTCATGACTCAACCATAAGAAAGTCACTGGGCAAAAATGGCACCCATGGGAGAGCTCCAAGGCCAAAACCACTGCTGACCAAAAGAGCACAAAGGCTCGTCTCACATTTTCCAAGAAACATCTTGATGATCCCCGAGACTTTTGGAGAAATATTCTGTGGACTGATGAGACAAAAGTTTAACTTTTTGGAAGGTTTGAGTCCCGTTACATCTGGCGTAAAAATAACACAGTATTTAATAAAAAGAACATAATGCCACAGTCAAACATGGTGGTGTCAGTGTGATGGTCTGGGGCTGCTTTGCTGCTTCAGGAACTGGACCACTTGCTGTGATTGATGGAACAATGAATTCTGCTGTCTACCAGAAAATCCTGAAGACCAATGTCCGGCCATCAGTATGTGCCCTCAAGCTCAAGCGCTCTTGGGTTATGCAGCAGGACAACGACCCGAAATACACCTGCAAGTCCACCTCTGCATGGCTCAAGAAAAACTAAATTAAGGTTTTGGAGTGGTCCAGTCAGGGTCTGGACTTAGATGCAACTGAGATGCTGTGGTGTGACCTTAAATGGCAGTTCATGCTGGAAAACCCACCAATATGGCTGAGTTTTAAACAATTCTGTGAAGAAGAGTGGGTCAAAATTCCTCCACATTGATGAGAAACACTCATCACCCGTTATCACAAATGCTTGATTTCAGTTATTGCTGCCAAGGGTGGCACAACAAGTTATTAGGTTCAGGGGGCAATTACTTTTTCACACAGGGACAGATAGGTTTGGATTTTTCCCCTCTACAAACTTTAGATAATCATTCAAACACTGCATTTTCCATTTACTTGGGTTGTCTTTGTGAAATATAAAATTTGGTTTGATAATCCGAAACATTTAAGTGTGATAAATATGCAAAAATCTCAGGAATCAGAAAGGGGGCAAATACTTTTTCACACCACTGTAGTTACATCTAATTTTTCTAGAGGTGGAAACAATATTTGAGTGTCCTTCTAATAAAAAGTTCCCTTTTAAGGGTGAGGGGAAACACTCTTTTGAGAGTAATGATCTTAGAGATTTGCTTTTGCTAAACTTTTCATCTGAAACAAGACTGTCTTGAATAAACAGAGGGTGCAGATGGGGAACTGTTGATTCATAACATAAGTATCCTTTGATTGTAGTTACAAAAGCTCTTGGAATTGCATTAACTACAACATTATATTCTTTTTGGGTGTACTTTCACTTGTATTTATTACAGAATTCTGTCAAATCTAAAATATTGCCTCTGTCATCCATTCAATGTAAAGTACTTTGCAGAATGTGTGAACATGGAATTAAACTGCGTCATACCATCACAGTGCAACTAAATTATGAATAATGATTTTTCTAAGCTGAAAATTGTGGCTCTACTCAAAAAGGTAGCTTCATTTGATTACATCACTTCAATTCAGTTTCTTCAACTCAAGTTGAACAAGTTGCAACTTAAATTATCTTCATGCAACTTGTTTAACTTGAGGTGTGTGTGTGTATGTATATATACACACAGTTGTATTAGAGTTGTATTAAAACATCATCATTAAGTAAATAAAATGGTAAGTGAGGAGTAGTCTGTCTTAATATGTTTTTAAAACTGTATGACTCTCACTCAGCCCTGACATCTATCTGTAAAAAACTAAAACCAACACTAAAACTATTAAAAACTAAACTAAAACAAATCAAAAGGAAAAGTCACTGAATGAACCAATATCTGTTGAGCTAATGTGCTATACTCAGTTTGTCCAGGAGATGGTGCTCTGCACACACAGTGACGAGAAGGTTTTTTCTTTTTGTTATTTGTTCATAATCAGTCTGGCAGTTACATCCATGACAAAACATATTGTCAACATTTCAGACTAAGGAACATTTCATAGAAAGAACAGAACCACATGAGAGAAGAGAACAGAAAGGCGAAAAAAGACAATAAATAAAATAAATCAGAGGTCTGATCCATGGTTAAGGCATTTAAAGAATCGTTGACATCCAAAGCTTGTTTAGTTTTAAATGTATTTCAGTTATTTTTTGAAGTTTTTTGAACTCATTTATGAAGACACAAAATAAAGGTCTAATCTTTATAAAACCACATTTGTATATATTGTTTGGCCAGAATAATAATGGTTTTTTACATGTTTTCCCTTTTTCTATCCTCCATCAACACACCAAATTTAATGAGATCATAACTTAGATTGGGTGAATCTGAGTGTCTTTCAGATATCCACTTTTGACCAGATTCCCAGAAGGTTCTTTTATATATATACTCCAAAAAGAAATGTTCCAAGGTTTCAATTTCAGATAGGCAAAATGTATAATCTTTTTTTTTCAATATTTAATCTTTGTCTAAGAAGTTCATTAGAGGGCTAAATATCATTGAATGTCATAAAATGAGTTTCTTTAGCTTAGGGTAAAACTGGAAGAGAAAAGTATCTAGATCTAATTCTTGACATTTGTTCCTCTGAGAACTTTTGTACAAGATTTCTCCTTTTAAGCGAGGGAGGAAAAAGTTAATTTGCGACAGCAGCTCTTATCATTTTATTTGTACATTTCCTTTCTGTAAAGTTTAAATCATTAATAAAAGGCAAAGGCATAAGTGGTAGTAGCTGATCATATGATAGCATGCCTTTTATCATATTCGTCATTGCATCAGGTATTGCTTTTGTAATTGTTAAATATTGTTTTCTGGTGCATTCCATATTGAATTTATTAAGAAACTTATTGTGATTGAGAAGCTTCCCTTCAGAATCCATCAAGTGGACAACAGACCAAATATCTTTTTCCAACCAGTCATAATAAAATAAAGGTTTCCTCTTAGACAATATATACCTGTTATTCCATATTGATGAGTTATGGGGAGGGAAATTATGCTTAAAGGCTAATTTCCAGCAGAGAAGGATTTGCTGATTAAATTTTAACAATTTAATTGGGAGTTTTGAAACACAAAAATCACATTTTAAAAGAAATTCAATGCCACCACACTTACTGAATATTTCAGTAGAAAGATTGTACCAAATACCATTACTATTCCGGATTAATTGTTGAAGCCATTTTAGTTTTATCATACCATTCATTGCTTCAAAGTCAATTACATTTAAACCACCACCTTTAATGGCTTAACTACATCATTTCTCCTAATATAATGATGTTTGGTTTCCACACCAAGTTAACAATAATTTGATTAATTGATTTAATTACATTTTCTGACATAGCCAATGAAAAAGCAGGATATGTTTATCGAGAAGTTTTTCTATTTTAGAAATCAGAACTCGTCCAAAAACTGACTGATCTCTTCGTAACCAAGAAGTAAGATTGGGTTTACTTTTTTAATGACAGTCTCAAAGTTCAGTTGTTCTCTGGCTTTCATGTCTTTTGTTATAACCACCCCTAGATATTTAACTTCATATATATATATATATAAATAACCGCTTGGCCCCTGCCCGTACTGCCAAAGGTACCAAAAGCTGGTTCAATGACCATGGTGTTACTGTACTTGATTCTGAGAGGAAGATGAGAGACTCCAGAAGATGAGAGACTCCAGACCCAACAATGCAGATGACCTGAAGGCTACTATCAAAGCAACCTGGGCTTCCATTACACCTGAGCAGTGCCACAGGCTGATCGCCTCCATGCCACGCCGCATTGATGCAGTAATTCATGCAAGAGGAGGCCCAACCGAGTATTGAAGGCATAGAAATGAGCATACTTTTCAGAAGCCTGACATTTCTGTTTAAAATATCCTTTTTTTATTGATCTTAAGTAATATTCAAATTTTTGAGACACTAAATTTTGGGTTTTCTTATCTATAAGCTATAATGATTGACATTTCAAGGAATCAAGGCTTGAAATATTTCACTCTTTGTGTAATGAGTCTATATAATAAATGGGTTTCACTTTCAGAAAAGAGTGACAAAAAATATTGAACTTTTTCATAATATTTTTTGAGATGGAATTGGAAATGGATAGAAAATAAACTTCAACAGAAATTTGGGACCAATAACTGACCCTAATCTCAAATAATTGAACTTTGATTAAAAATATTTTTTTGTATTTCCTATATTATATATATAAATGAACCACATAAGAAAAAATCTAGATTTTGTATAGTTTATTGAATCAACCCTGTACAATGGTGAGCTTGTAGATTGGATATTTTCACTTTTTAGTATGCCACCATTGTACAGTGAAGTATAATACAGAGTTGGTTCAATGAACTGTACATCTTTTAGAACTTTTTGATTGAAAACAGGTGATCTACAAGCTCACGTGTCGCAACGTTTTATGAGCTTGTATATGGACTGTTTTCATTTCATATTAATTTCAGTCCAGGTGCAAGTTTGAAATAATCAATATATTGATTTGAATCATATCACCCAGCCCTATAGTATACAGTAGCACTATATTGAGATCATGATGAGACTACTTAGATTTTGATATCAATTACTTAGATTTTGGATATCAATATGTGGCATGTGTTGTCTTAAAGGCAGCATTTCAGTAAAATAATGTCATTTTCTGACCTAACTACACTATTCTAGCTGGTAAATTGATTGTTGTTACTCCCAAAATTGTGTTACATTTGTATATTATCCACCCCTAGGTGAATGTCCCTGCTCAGCCAAATCCAAGTCTATCCGCCAGGCAGCGGAAAGTAGGGACTTCTTTCTGCAGTTGGATGAAGTGACGGGTTCCATGACGCTAAAAAAATAAAAAAATAAAAAACATCACACACACTACTGGCATCAGATCCAGGGCAACCTACACCTGACCGGAGCCAACATTTGTCACCTGGCTGTGTTGTCCCCTCTTGACCTTGTCATCCTGCCAGTGCTGAAAGACACAACATGGGCTGAAAACATTGATATTCTGGAAACATTTTGCAAAGATTGTTTCCTACCAAAAATCCTGTCAGAGTTGTAACAAATTGAAGATGCTAAAAGATTTTCAGCTCTATTTCATTATTGTTATTAATGATGAAGCTTTGGCACTACACAACATTTTTTCTACCAATGTTTCAGGGTATAAAGAAGAGCAGCACTTCAATTCAATATTGCTTTAATAAAAGTCTTCAAAGTTCAGACATGAATTTGAGTTCATTTCTTTTTCAAACCATTCATTTAAATCATGAAATTTCACCAAAAATGGCTGTTTGTAGGTTTGTAAGACACACACATACTTTCAAAATCTTGCTAATGTTTTTTCTGAACTGATATGGAATATGGTCATGGCAATGGAGGTGAGTTTGTTTTTCTTCACTTCTTCCTGTGTGAACTGTCCATTGACAAGGAAATATGGGATGTTCAGCAAAACTACTTCTGGCAAAATGTCCCCAATTGTGAAGCCCTTATCTGCCATTACCATATCACTTGCGTGTAGATGTTGGAGAACTCCACAATCTGCTGTTATTGCCTTGTCTGATGCACTCCCGTCATACAGGTCACTAGCAAACACTAACAAATTGACTGTAGAATTTACAGTAAATACCTGGCAAGAAAAGTTGCCAATAATGTCCTGTAAAATTGCTGTTTGTTACTGTAAAAGAAATTACAGTCATTTACAGCTATTTATCTACAGTTAAATATTGTATTAGAATTACAGCTGTTTATTGTAGCTGTTTTACAGAAACAACACCTAACTGTAATCCAATTTACAGCATGTTCTTGTATTGATCTAAAACTACAGAATTTACCTGGCAACTCCAATTGCCAGGTAATAAACGTTAAATGTTCCCTACAGTATGTTGCTGTAGGAAATTTTACACTTAAGTTTTGTTTTAACATTAGCTGTACAAGGTTTACCTGTAAACAAAGAGAATAGTACAAAGACATTGAACTTCAAATCCTAATTGCATCAACACTGCATTCTAAAGTCACTTTACCTGTAAAATAAAAACAGAGTCAAAGCTGCAATAGACACAAGACATTTATTAAAACTTTGTTTTCATTACATGCTAAAATTTGTCAAACATGACTTGCAACAGCTTTAAAAATAGGATCCATTTATTACAAACATGTTTTGATATTAAAGATAATATTAACCTGCACTTTTAAAATGAATCGTAGTAGTCTGAGTTAAAACAAAGCCAAACATACTTAAAAGTAACATTAAACTGGCTTTAAGGCTCAGTCTGATATCTTCATAGAACAATGCAATACAGTGTTACTCTATTAATGTTATGAACTCCAGTAATTCACTGTCAGGAGAATTATGGCTAAACTGACAAACACCACGAGTGAAATAAAAATCTGGATTGGCACTAAACAGGACAATAATTAGAGCCTGTGAGTGGCTGCTAGCTAAATAAATCTACTTTTACACAGCATTTAGTAGTTATGAGTGACACAGACCACAAATATGAATACAAAACATGTTCAGAAATAAAGGACCTACAGCTAAAGATACAGGTAAAAGATGTAAAAGCACAACAAGCAACCACATACACAAGAGTCCACATATTTGGATATGACTCACGCACAGTCCTTAGAGTCCATTCATATTCTTAAGAGAGGATAGGCGAGGTTTGACTGAGTTGTTTCCCCCTCTCATGGACCTTCCTCCTTTTTTCACTGATGAGGTCTGATGTCTTGGTACCTGACACAGGTGGGGCTGATTCACACTAAACGTCTGAAATCACATGAACAGAAATAATGATAAATCATTTCAAAAATGTTGTTATTCATTACCTGTGAAAGTAAACTCTGTGAAAATAATAAAAAAATCTACGTCTGTCAGACGGTTACCTTGTTCAGCTCCAGTGTGATCAAAGCTTGCTCCTGATACCCCAGGCTGAAGATGTAGAAGTTTGAGGAGAAAGCTGCAAGTCACGCTGCAAGTTGGGATGTGAAGGCAAAACCACCTGACCATCTATACCCAACATCCAAAGAGCTGCTAGGGGAACTTCACCTGAAAAAATAATCATATTCTTAAGTTTACACACAGACAAATATACATGTTGTGGACACATGTCTTAAATATAGTCTCAATAATTCCAGTGCTTCACATCAAATTAAAAACAAAGGTATGCATACCTCAGACCATTAGTCTTGGACAGTCAGGAGGCCTCACTGTCAGCAGGTGACAAAACTGACAAAGACAGAGAAAAACATAAAAATCAAAATTCAAAAAGTCACTTCTCTTACAGCTCATCTTCTACTCCCTCAGCTTTACTGCTGGGAGTAGAAGAATAAAAAAACAATAAAAAACTTCAACCTATAATAATTCAAACTTCATCTCAACACATTATATAGAATGCGTGAAGTAAACAACAGTAGATAGTTTTTAATCTGATTAAATAAGCTTCTCTATTTAAAAGTAGAATAAAACCATTTCAAACATACCTTCAGTTCGCTGCTCTGAGGAATCTCAGACACTGGAGAGGTATGATGATGGTAGGAAGACCCTCCTCTGATGAATTACAGGTCATGATGACCAATCTGCAGATTTGGTTTCCACCGTGGTTCTTGCCAACTGGTTCAGGGGAGACTGTGGCTTAAACTCTGGTAGGATAGGTAAGACTGCTGCCACAGCTTGTCCTCCTCTGTTAACATCCTGATGACAGAAACCTGGGAGGAAATGATCAAATATATATTTTTTTACATCATACAGATTTTACTACATCAATTAGGGGTAATGAATGAGGCCTTCTCCTTGCTGTACAAAATTACATAGCAATTATTTTAATCAGCAGCTTATTTATTCTGCAGTGTAGTAGACCAAACAAACTGAGTTCAATTTCACTAACTAAATGGTTAAACAATCATTGAGTTCATGGTTCAGCGGTCTGATGATGTCTGAAAGCTGAACCTTTAGATAACAGGAATATGGTCTATTTTTCAAAAGGGTGTTCACTTTCAATTTTTGCACATTTTTTGTCATTTCATCCACCATAAAATAAAAATATGACCTTTTAAGACCATCCACTGACTTGGAGAATACATTTTAAGGGACAAAGCTGCTTGTATGTTGATTCCTGTCTGTATGATGATGAACTTTGACCTACTTAGTCTCTGTCACTGTCCGTGGCAATAAGGTGTTTCTATTTAATTGGTATCAGTTCATTATCAATATAAGTGCTAAATATTTTGAAAAATACGCTGCAATCAAGACATCAGTGCGCTGAATGTTAGAAAATTTATAATTCAATGTGTAACGTGCGTACGCGGAAAAGAGCGAGGGAGAGAGAGGGGGAGAAAGCACCAAAACAGGACTTGAATCGTGAAGCCTGACGGTGTTCTGTAAAACTATCGGGTCAATCAGAGATGTTTATGAAATTCCCTGAAATCTGCAGACACAAAATGAGCGCTACGAGTCATGCAGGCAGGCATAAACTCAGCGATCTGCGTAGGTTTACAGGTGCAGACGCAGTGCCTTACCTGCCATGAAGCCGCAGCCAGCGGATGCGTAAAAACGCAGGACAAGTGCCTGTAAACATCACTGCATCAACTTCTCTTCCCTCGTGATTTTCACGCCTGGTATCATTCATGTTACGTAACAGTGAAAACAATGCACTGTGCCACAAACATTGCGTGTTTCTGTTCATTCGGACATTTACTAAACTACAGAGCAATCACAATACCTTTTAAGATCATTAAGACAAGTTTAGAGCTCTCTGCAGACAGATGGCCTCAATACATAACGTTAACATTAGCCAGCTTTAGCCACAGTTAAGCTAGTTTTCGTTAGTTAATAACGGATAGGAACACTGCCGTATGAACTCATGTGTCATCCTTAATAAGACGATGCTAAAACACCAGTCATAATATAATAATAGGAATATATGTAACCTAAGCATGCTTAATCACGTAATAACCCATTTAGATAAGCCAAAAATACAGAGGATAATGCAGATTGTCTGGTTGTAGCTGATATAAAGCCTTCAGTAAGTCATCTCTCTTAACAGCCGGGGGTAAAGACGTAAACACTACTCCGAAGTTAGCGTTAGCCTCCGCTAACATTAGCGGAGCGGAGGCTAACGCTAGTGCTGAAGCTTTACTCCAAATTGTAACAATAGACTGTATATAACTTACCTTATTAACTGCAGCCATTTCCTCTTGTATTTTCGTTGCAAGGAAAGCGGTAGAATGACAGCTGTGTGGTTGTTTTGTCTCCGATCGATTGAAACACGTTGGCACACAGCATTGAGGCATTTTAGCCGGCAGGGCGTTTGGACCCGGAAGTAGAATTCCAGGGAGATTACGTCACAGCTTAACAACCGAATTGCATTTTATTGAAAGCGTCACAAATAATTAATTCTATGAATTAATCAAATCGAATTAATCAATTCGCCAGCGCAGCATGCGAGCATCTGCCGGGGTGTTATGAATTTAAAAAAAAAAAAAAAAAAAAAATTTAAGGATAAAAGACCTCCGTGTTCCCACGTGATACAGGTGGACTGTTGGTGGTGTAGTGGCATTGGCGCTCGTCTGCGGGGTAAGAGGTTGCGTGTTCGCGTCCCGGTGGAGGATGATGGGGACTCTCCAAACAGAAGGTACGGTACAGATGCGATATTGCGGTTGAAAAACTGCAGCTGAAGAGGGGGAGCTGGGACGTGCAGCTGTGCTCGATGTACTCTGTGCAAAACCGTAAACTGAGTCCGCAGACGAGCTCAATGACCCAAATATATGCTGAAATGGGAACTGCTACACTGAGTCCACCTTTTACATTTGGAAAAAACATATTGCATTTGCCAATCTCAAAGTAGCCTGGCGGAGGCTAGCTACTCACAACTCCATCCACTACCACCACTTAAAATAAATACAGAAATATTTATGGGTAGAAATAAATGAATGAATAAATAACTGCAGTACCCCATGAAATGACTTTAAAAAAGCACAAATGTGGAAATATTGATATATTTTTTTCGTCTTTTTTGGACCTTTCATGATTCATTTATTTATTTATATGCTTATTTATATATTTTCATATTTCCCTATTTATTTCTTCATTTTTTAAATGGTGTTCTAACCCAGAAGTAGAGTTCCAGGGAGCGGTTACGTCACAGCTTAACAACCTTGCGAGATTTAAAAGGTGATAACACGTGATTTTCCAGCTTTCCGCTGGATGTGATGGCGTTTGATTAAAAGTGTCCCAAATAATGAATTGTATCTTAAAACAGTTCCTGCAGCATGCCAGCATCTGCTGGGATGTTATGAATTAAAGTCTTAAATGAAAAAAAAAAAAAAGAAGATATTTGAAGAAATCTATTTTCAAAAATGAATGATTGAATTTTAAATGTAGACTTTTAAAATGTTTAGAAAATTAATTAAGAACAGTAATTTCTCAAAGCATGGGGAAACATTGTAAAATGAATTTGCAATTTGCATTGAATTCCTGAAAGTCATCTGAACAGAAACATGATGTATTTCTCGGAATTGGTGCATATGCAGATGCATTGTTTTGCATTTAGCGGTCAACAGATGTGTAAAAAATCTCCATGCAACTCTTAATTGTGAAAAACAAGGCAAATAACATTTGCTAAAATAAAACAAAGCAGGTGAGAAGTAGGAGAAAATATAACCCCGTATTTCTGTTGAAACATCACACTGGACTTAACGCAACATGGATTCTATGCCTCTCCACTCTCATTATCTGTTGTAACTACAATAACGCCAGATGTCATCAACTGAAAGTTACAGCTAACATGGTCACTCAATAAAATGAAAGACTGGGTACACTAGGCAGCCAGTAGAAAGACAATTTACAGATTGACTCAGTATTCAGTGCTAACAAGCTTAAATAACGTACTACTTGAGGTCAATGTTGATCTAAAAAGGTACATGACAATATACACCAAATCAGCACAGGAGGACAACTGACATGGCCAACATCACTCCAGAGAGCTGTAGTAAAATTGTAAAATAGTTTAGAGATTTTGAATGATCCTCATACACCCTGCAGTATTTTTTCTTTATTCTTTGATTGAAGTCTGTAAAAGAATGAAATCAAACGAATATATAGAAAAGGTTGCCTCCATGAGGACATTTGTGTACATATATTATCATGTCCAACTTTGTCTTGATGCAGTACTGATGATTTGATTGTGATGCCCTAAAACTCTCATGTCTGTGTGACTGTTTAAAAGGAAGATATTAGCTTGAAGAGTTGATTACTGGTAATGGCAGATCTGCAATTTCCACAGATATCTAGATAAATATGGTGGTAAATATGGGCCCGTATTGGTCAAATGTAGCAAAAAATGAGTGGAGTTTTAGGGTGGACCAACGGAGTGACTTTATCTTTTTCTTTGTTTATCTTTGAACTACTTACTAAGTCTGTTTTAGGGAGTAAAATTTGAGATGGGACCTACACTTGTATCCCTGGCTTGATATGGGTATCAGCTAAAATCTAGCTATGTCAACTTGAAGCAGCTTTTGTTTTTTTACTGTCTCACCTTTTCTCTGATGTCTTTGAGTTATTGCCATTGTCATTTATCCCAGTAATTTGATGCTCTCAAGAGCTGGGTGAAGTGAATTATGGCTTGTTGAGTAAAGAATGAATGAAGATTTGATGGTGTTTTTGTTCAGTTTTGTAGTTTTGCCACTAGTTAGCAGAACTTTAGCTTGTGACCTGGTAAATTGTGTCTATGCACTAGGATGTTCAGTCAGTCACTGACTATAAATTGTTTTTGATTTCTTCCACAATTAAAAGTGAAATGCCACACAATGTTTTTGTTGGCTTGTTTGGCTTATAAAGGAGATTTGGTATTATATGAATAATGCCAAAAAAGTGAAATGAAAAAACATCATACTTAGCCGCCCGACATCCGCGAACTCACGACCTCCGGATTAAAAGACGAGCACCTTTCCGCTGTACCACCGTGACAACGTGATATGTGCTCGAAAAAAAAAGGGATTTTATCCTTTCATCATATAATACCCCAGCAGATTTGTGGGGCAGTCAGCATGTGTACAACTTAATGGATGACTTTATGACTTTATTTCCCGAACTTCGGCCTGCTATGGAACCAGTTATAACTAACATTGTCAAGCCACGATAGCTAATGTTGCTAATATCAGCAGAGACGCTTACAACGATACGGATCAAGCAATAACGTCAAGCTAAACCGGCACAGTCAAGCAGACCCGGATTTGTCCCCAAAACGACAACATAGAAGCTAACTAACATCGTTGTCGACAAGGGGCTTCAAGTCCGGGTCTTCTTCTTCTTTGATTTCCGGCAGACTAAGCACTGCTTGGTGCATTGCTGCTACACACAGCTGGCTACACGCTATTGTAGCTTCCTCCTCTGAGGCCTATATTCTCCTATACAGGCCTGTTCAAAGAAAGTGAACTACTGATTGTGCACTCCCCCTCTCACCCAATCCCTCACCCAGCATTGTTGCAAGTGAGAATGATTTAAGCCCCATCTTTTCCAAATTGATGAATAATATCCTTCTCTGCTCAGCGTAAGCTGGACATTCCATTATGACATGAATCACTGTCTCTGAGGTTTCGCAGTGTTCACACTTCCCATCAGAATGTTTCCCAACTAGTACCAAGCCACTCGCTAACCCACAATGCCCCAGCCCAAGCCTTGTCAGCTTGACGTCCTCCGCCCTCGTCATTTGCACTCTCTTTATGGGTCGTACTGATGGCTGAATTTGGAACAGTTTCCTCCCACTGCTGTCTCCCTCCCACTCCTGCTGCCACTGGTAGTGGAGTCTTTTATTAATGATGCTGCGACATTCCATTTTTCCCAAAGGGACTCTGACATCCAACTCCTTCCTGCCCAGACTGCACTTTGCTGTCCTATCTGCCACCTCATTCCCTTCTATCCCAGCATCAGTATCTCCCCAGCTATATCCACCCTAGCATTACCTCCCTCAGCTCCCCTCAGTGCCATTAGAGCTGATAGACAGTCTGTACATAAAACCACCTGATCCAACCCCCCATCCTGGACCCACCACAGGGCCCACAGTAGCACTATCAACTCTGCTGTAAAAATAGAGACTCCATCAGACAGTCTCTTGCCTTGGCAGATGTGGACATGTGGAATATATATTCCAACTCCTGCTTTCCCACTCTCTGGGTCTCTTGACCCATCTGTGTAGATCTTAATACACTCCCCCTACCTATTCTCAAGGTATCTCCCTACCCCTTCTGCCAAATTTCCTATTGCTCCCTCTTGTATTAAGTGTTTTACTGACACATCCACATCTGCCTCAGCCCATAACCACTGAGGGACAGGTGGGCAGCACACAGCGGGTGCTACACTAACCTCCTCAAGGCCCAGCTCCTCTGTGTATTTCCTAACGGATTCCAAAAAACTGACCCTATTAAGTCTACTCTGCCCATTCTCAAATTCCCAGCATTTAGACATCAGGCCATTTGAAGGAAGAGCTGATGAGAATCCTTTCAATTTTACCCAGTAATTGAGTGCTAATTTCTCATGCCGCAGCCTCAGTGGGGTCTCCCCTGCCTCCACCAACAGCGCAGAGACTGGCATTGTCCGGAAAGCCCCAGTGCACAGCCTCAGGGCTCTGGCCTGCACTACATCCAGTTTAGAAAGATTAGTCTTGGCTGCTGAACCATACGCCAGACAACCATAGTCTAAGATGGATCTAACCAGCGCCTTGTAAATCATCAACATTGCAGTCCTATCTGCCCCCCAGGGACAACCAGTAAGACATCTCATGATATTGATTACCTTCTCACACCTACTCACCATCTTGTCCACATGCACTCTACATGTTAATCTCTCATCCATCCATACCCCCCAAAATTTAAAAACCTTTACTTTGTCCAGTAGTGACCCATATAACTTGAGGCCCTCACTGCCTACTGTCCTTTTCCTACCAAAAATCACATAATTTGAATTGGCAACAGAAAGCCTGAACCCCCACTTATCAGCCCAATCCTGCACCTTATTAAGTGCTCTCTGCATTAATTGATTAATTGTTGAAGCCATTTTAGTTTTATCATACCATTCATTGCTTCAAAGTCAATTACATTTAAACCACCACCTTTAATGGCTTAACTACATCATTTCTCCTAACATAATGATGTTTGTTTTTCTACTCCAAGTTAACAATAATTTGATTAATTGATTTAATTACATTTTCTGACATAGCCAATGAAAAAGCAGGATATGCTCATCGAGAGAGTATTTCTATTTTAGAAATCAGAACTCGTCCAAAAATTGACTGATCTCTTCGTAACCAAGAAGTAAGATTGGGTTTACTTTTTTTGACAGTCTCAAAGTTCAGTTGTTCTCTGGCTTTCATGACTTTTGTTATAATAATAAATAATTAATTATTATTTGTACATATATATATATAAAAATAGTATATATATAGATATATCACCACTTGGCCCCTGCCCGTACTGCCAAAGGTACCAAAAGCTGGTTCAATGACCATGGTGTTACTGTACTTGATTCTGAGAGGAAGATGAGAGACTCCAGACCCAACAATGCAGATGACCTGAAGGCTACTATCAAAGCAACCTGGGCTTCCATTACACCTGAGCAGTGCCACAGGCTGATCGCCTCCATGCCACGCCGCATTGATGCAGTAATTCATGCAAGAGGAGGCCCAACCGAGTATTGAAGGCATAGAAATGAGCATACTTTTCAGAAGCCTTACATTTCTGTATAAAATATCATTTTTTATTGATCTTAAGTAATATTCAAATTTTTTGAGACACTAAATTTTGGGTTTTCTTATCTATAAGCCATAACGATTAACATTTCAAGGAATCAAGGCTTGAAATATTTCACTCTTTGTGTAATGAGTCTATATAATAAATGGGTTTCCCTTTCAGAAAAGAGTGACAAAAAATATTGAACTTTTCATGATATTTTTTCAGATGCACTAGTTTACTAGGGCTTGGAAATGGATAAAAAGTAAACTTCAACAGAAATTTGGGACCAATAACTGACCCTAATCTCAAATAATTGAACTTTGATTAAAAATATACTTTTTTGTATTTCCTATATTATATAAAAATGAACCACATAAGAAAAGATTTTGTATAGTTTATTGAATCAACCCTGTACAATGGTGAGCTTGTAGATTGGATATTTTCACTTTTTAGTATGCCACCATTGTACAGTGAAGTATAATACAGAGTTGGTTCAATGAACTGTACATCTTTTAAAATTTTTTGATTGAAAACAGGTGATCTACAAGCTCACGTGTCACAACGTTTTATGAGCTTGTATATGGACTGTTTTCATTTCATATTAATTTCAGTCCAGGTGCAAGTTTGAAATAATCAATATATTGATTTGAATCATATCACCCAGCTCTATAGTATACAGTAGCACTATATTGAGATCATGATGAGACTACTTAGATTTTGATATCAATTACTTAGATTTTGGATATCAATATGTGGCATGTGTTGTCTTAAAGGCAGCATTTCAGTAAAATAATGTCATTTTCTGACCTAACTACACTATTCTAGCTGGTAAATTGATTGTTGTTACTCCCAAAATTGTGATACATTTGCATATTATCCACCCCTAGGTGAATGTCCCTGCTCAGCCAAATCCAAGTCTATCCGCCAGGCAGCGGAGAGTAGGGACTTCTTTCTGCAGTTGGATGAAGTGACGGGTTCCATGACGCTAAAAAAATAAAAAAATGAAAAACATCACACACACTACTGGCATCAGATCCAGGGCAACCTACACCTGACCGGAGCCAACATTTGTCACCTGGCTGTGTTGTCCCCTCTTGACCTTGTCATCCTGCCAGTGCTGAAAGACACAATATGGGCTGAAAACATTGATATTCTGGAAACATTTTGCAAAGATTGTTTCCTACCAAAAATCCTGTCAGAGTTGTAACAAATTGAAGATGCTAAAAGATTTTCAGCTCTATTTCATTATTGTTATTAATGATGAAGCTTTGGCACTACACAACATTTTTTCTACCAATGTTTCAGGGTATAAAGAAGAGCAGCACTTTAATTCAATATTGCTTTAATAAAAGTCTTCAAAGTTCAGACATGAATTTGAGTTCATTTCTTTTTCAAACCATTCATTTAAATCATGAAATTTCACCAAAAATGGCTGTTTATAGGTTTGTAAGACACACACATACTTTCAAAATCTTGCTAATGTTTTTTCTGAACTGATATGGGATATGGTCATGGCAATGGAGATGAGTTTGTTTTTCTTCACTTCTTCCTGTGTGAACTGTCCATTGACAAGGAAATATGGGATGTTCAGCAAAACTCCTTCTGGCAAAATGTCCCCAATTGTGAAGCCCTTATCTGCCATTACCATATCACCTGCTTGTAGATGTTGGAGAACACCACAATCTGCTGTTATTGCCTTGTCTGACGCACTCCTGTCATACAGGTCACTCGCAAACACTAACAAATTGACTGTAGAATTTACAGTAAATACCTGGCAAAAAAAGTTGCCAATAATGTCCTGTAAAATTGCTGTTTGTTACTTTAAAAGAAATTACAGTCATTTACAGCTATTTATCTACAGTTAAATATTGTATTAGAATTACAGCTGTTTATTGTAGCTGTTTTACAGAAACAACACCTAACTGTAATCCAATTTACAGCATGTTCTTGTATTGATCTAAAATACAGAATTTACCTGGCAACTCCAATTGCCAGGTAATAACCATTAAATGTTCCCTACAGTATGTTGCTGTAGGAAATTTTACACTTAAGTTTTGTTTTAACATTAGCTGTGCAAGGTTTACCTGTAAACAAAGAGAATAGTACAAAGACATTGAACTTCAAATCCTAATTGCATCAACACTGCATTCTAAAGTCACTTTACCTGTAAAATAAAAACAGAGTCAAAGCTGCAATAAACACAAGACATTTATTAAAACTTCGTTTTCATTACATGCTAAAATTTGTCAAACATGACTTGCAACAGCTTTAAAAATAGGATCTATTCATTACAAACATGTTTTGATATTAAAGATAATATTAACCTGCACTTTTAAAATGAATCATAGTAGTCTGAGTTAAAACAAAGCCAAACATTCTTAAAAGTGACATTAAACTGGCTTTAAGGCTCAGTCTGATATTTTCATAGAACAATGCAATACAGTGTTACTCTATTAATGTTATGAACTCCAGTAATTCACTGTCAGGAGAATTATGGCTAAACTGACAAACACCACGAGTGAAATAAAAATCTGGACTGGCACTAATGCTGCTCATACCTGTAAATTAAGTTAAGTCTGGCCAGCCCGTGTCCAACTTTTTTTTTTTTTTTAACCACAGTGAGGAAAATTCTCACCTCCAGTAAATCAGTAGCTGTCTTTTCCAGGTATTGGATACAGGACAATAATTAGAGCCTGTGAGTGGCTGCTAGCTAAATAAATCTACTTTTACACAACATTTAGTAGTTATGAGTGACACAGACCACAAATATGAATACAAAACATGTTCAGAAGTAAAGGACCTACAGCTAAAGATATAGGTAAAAGATGTAAAAGCACAACAAACAACCAGATACACAAGAGTCCACATATTTTGATACGACTCACGCACAGTCCTTAGAGTCCATTCATATTCTTAAGAGAGGATAGGCGAGGTTTGACTGAGATGTTTCCCCCTCTCATGGACCTTCCTCCTTTTTTTCACTGATGAGGTCTGACGTCTTGGTGCCTGACACAGGTGGGGCTGATTCACACTAAACGCCTGAAATCACATGAACAGAAATAAAGATAAATTATTTCAAAAATGTTATTTATTACCTGTGAAAGTAAAATCTGGAAAAAAAAAAATTCTACCTCTGTCAGAAAGTTACCTTGTTCAACTCCAGTGTGATCAGAGCTTGCTCCTGATACCCCAGGCTGAAGATGTAGAAGCTTGAGGAGAAAGCTGCAAGTCACGCTGCAAGTTGGGATGTAGAGGCAAAACCACCTGACCATCTATACCCAACATCCAAAGAGCTGCTAGGGGAACTTCACCTGAAAAAATAATCATATTTTTAAGTTTATACACAGACAAATATACATGTTGTGGACACATGTCTTAAATATAGTCTCAACAACTCCAGAGCTTCACATCAAATGTAAAACAAAGGTATGCATACCTCAGACAGTTAGTCTAGGACAGTCAGGAGGCCTCACTGTCAGCAGGTGATAAAACTGACAGAGAAAAACAGAGAAATCAAAATTCAAAAAGTCTCTTCCCTTACAGCTCACCTTCTACCCCCTCAGCTTCACTGCTGGGAGCAGAAGAATAAAAAATAAAAATAAAAAACTTCACCCTATAATAATTCAAACTTCATCTGAACACATTATATAGAATGTGTGAAGTAAACAACAGTAGATAGTTTTTAATCTGATTAAGTAAGCTTCTCTATTTAAAAGTAGAATAAAACCATTTCAAACATACCTTCAGTTCGCTGTGCTCTGAGTAATCTCAGACACTGGAGAGGTATGATGATGGTAGGGAGACCCTCCTCTGATGAATTACAGGTCATGATGACCAACCTGCAGATTTGGTTTCCACCGTGGTTCTTGCCAGCTGGTTCAGGGGAGACTGTGGGTGCGTCTCACATCTCTAGTTATATGGCTTGTGTCTATGGCGAGAGTCTTTTCATTGAGTCCTAGTCCCGCCCACCAGAGACTCATGAAAAGACCAAGAGACCGAGGAACAGACGTGGAAGACTGAAGCCACAAGACCGATGATTAACGGTCCATGGGACGTCCTTCCCTCTGCAGCGTCACGTGAAGCAACGTCAATTTATGATGACGGTGTGCTGATCATCATTCAGCTGATCATCATTCAGCTGTCAGGAGGCAGAAACAGCTGTGTCTGCATAATTTGTACTGTATTTATTCAAAACAAATATCCACATTTACAGAGTTTTGTCTCAGTGTGGGATCAGAAAACACCTGCATGAAGAGAAACCTGCAGCAAACATCAGGAGTTTTAAAAGGCTCAACTGATGGGCGGGGATTTTAAAAAGTCTTTGAAAGAAGCATTTATAGTGAAATATTGTGAATAAATTTAATAAAATCAATAATAAAGAGTGAATCAGTGGGGTTTAATATTTTATTTGATTTCTGATTCACCTTTAAACATAAAACATGTTGAAAGCTCATAAAATCAACAGAATGAGATATAAAACTTCCCTTTCCCCCCAAACACCGACATCGTTTAGACGTTTTTTTCTACATTCGGTTAGTCATAACCCTGAATTTAGACAAAAGATAGTCGTAGACACTGCAAAATACGGGGGGTCTAGGGGGGTCTGAGACCCCTTAATTGACACAAGGGACCCCTTGAAACCCTCAACTGCAAAATTTTTTGGGGGGGGGGTCTCTTGAGAAGTATTTATAACGTCATATTTTCACTTGCTATTGTCACTACAAATGCCATTTGAAAGCACGTCATGTTTGTTTTAATTAAGTTCATTGTAAAGAATTTATTCACATATAAGAATACGGAGGAATAATGTCTCTGATAAAGCTTCCAAACGTGGGGGGCGCTGTTTCAAATGCTCCGCAACAATGACCTCGCGTAACCCTGCCATATAGCTTGTGTATTTCTTACCGCTTTGGTCACTCCCCTGAAATTGTGGACTCAGTGTGCTTAAATTCAGCGAAATATGTCAAAGAGAAAGCAAAGTTCTTTGCTTGAAAACTTTGGATTCACATCTCAAAGACTAAACCAAAACAGTGATGAAGATGGAGCAGAGACATCCCGAGCTAATTCTGGCGAAGTAGCTACTAGCACATCTACCGGTGAGTTGGGGTCTCCAAAAAAAAAATCTATTAAATCCAGACTTAATTAACTGATTGTGATAGACCTGCTGTGCTTCATACTGACATAAATATTTCGCCATACATCGGTTGCCTGGGTTCATATGTGCACGTATGCGTGTGTATGTGTGAGCGCGCGCCCGCACAAAATGGACGCGCAAGTGTCCTATTTGATCACAGAGCAGAGTTGTGCTGTGGTCCTGCAGCTTTGTTGACAATGATGCTAGACTGAGTGATGTGTGTTTAACGTGCGTGTATGTATTACTTGTGGTCCTGTATACTGCATGCTGTCTAAGACTTCAGCCTGATACTGGAGCACTAGTTAGGGTGGACCCCCCCGATTGTGGCCGGGTATTTCGCACACTGGTCGTAGAAAATTATTAAATTATTCTGTCCACCTGATTTAGACCAAATTTAGCCCAGTAATAGTCGTTAAAATATGACCACACAGCGACGTCTTTACAGAGAAGTCTTTTCAATAACCTGAAATGACATCTTTTCACCGTTAACTTTTCTATTAAATCTAGACGTTGTTTAGACAGAGTGGAGATGATTTTAACGTCTTTACAACCTATTTTTTGATATCCAAAACATGCAGACTCTTTCTAACTACAAATGCTATATTACAAAAATTATTTATTATCCTAAATATTCAGTGTGAAGGCTATGATCAAACCTGACGCTCACTATCAGACTGATAGAAACTTTATTAATACCGCTATGATTTATACGCGGTTCATCTTAAAATCAGACAGACTGCCGCTGTCTGACTATAACACCCAGCAAATAATATTGGTAAAGATGTAAAAAAAAACCCGTCTCCACTCTGTCTAAGCAACGTCTAGATTTAATAGTAAAATGAACGGTGAAATGCAGTCATTTTCAAGTCGTTGAAAAGACGTCTCTATAAAGACGTCGCTGTAATATTGTCATTTTTAATTAGACGGACAAAACATGGCTCACTTTTCTACGACTATCTTTTGACTAAATTAAGGCTATGGCGGACTGAATGTAGAAAAGAATGTTTGAATGATGTCGGTGTTTGGTGGGAAAGGTAAGATTTATATCTGAATCTTTAGATTTTATGAGCTTTAACATGTTTGATGCTTGAAGATGAACCAGAAAACTAATCAAATATTAAACTCCATTGATTCACTCTTTATTATTGATTTTATTAAATTTATTTTCAATATTTCACTGTAAATGCTTGTTTCAAACACTTTTTAAAATCTCAGTCCATCAGTTATTGAGCCTTTTAAAACTTCTGATGTTTATATTCTGTTTACAGTCCGTTGAGTCAGTTTACCCTCTGTTATAAACACCGTTTCTCCTCCATTATTTTTCTCTGGCGGTGCTGTGAAGTTTCACTGACATCCACTGTGTAGCAGCGTCTAATCAGAGAGTGATATCAAATAAGGGGACGTGCCTCTGAGTAACGAGAGTTCCGGGAAACCTCCTCTTATGTGTCTTTGCTCATTGGTCTTAAAATCTCAGTCCTCGGACTTATGGCTTGAGTCTCAAAACCCTGTAAGGGCATTGGCACAGCCGTCAAGATGGCGGATCGGAAACTACTTCCGGTTCGAGCGAATCCATAGGATCTGAGGCCGATCTATAAGCGACTTGGGAAGTGGCCTTTGGCAAGCGGCAACCTCTGGTCTTAAAAAAATGAAGCCAATGCGAAAATAAATAAATGGAAAAGCGTTTTTCTCCATTTGTGGTCTAAAACGAAAAAAACGGATTAAGGACAGTTTCTCCTGTTTCCTCAGTCATGGTTTCAAACTGAAAAACGAACTGCCAGAAAGTACACTGACCGTTTACACCACCGCCGGGCTGTTCGTGTGTTTGTCACATAACGGGATGGAAACAGCCACCAGGTACTGTCAAAAGCCAGGTAGAAAAAAATATACGGCAGTGTCACTCCTTTTTGACCTAGTTGGGACTATTTTACCTTAATAGGCCGTTAGCTAGCTAGCCATTACTGATTTAATGGTAACGGAGCAGGTTAGTAGGTAGTTAGGTTAGGTTAGTTAGTGGGATAGTATTTACTCTGTAATGTGTTTCGGTGTTAGCACTATCATACTCCTCTATTTATCTCTGTTTAATCAGCATATACTATATTGTAGGCCACTTAATGGCAACAGGTAGGGTATGGCGGTTGTTAACATGGTTACAGGCCTATTTTATGACTTCCGGAGGCACATTTCCAACATGGCGTCCACTCAAAACTGGTGTGACCAAATTGTGACAAAATTATCATAAACCCCTGACTGCAGCTTGGTGGTTGTTGTACACTGGTATTTGAAACAACTCAGAATTCAAACATTTATTCGAAGCAAAGCTAATAATTAGCATTAATTTAATCATCTTCTAGGGGCAGGTTTTAATCAGCTTTTCAGTGGCAGCAGGTCATTAGCTCAGTTAGGGTCATTAGGGTCCTAAGGCCTTTGCACACAAAACATGATCGAGCTCACGTTTTTTTCATGGTTACATCAATGCCAAACAGGTTAGATTTTATGCAAATTTACACATCAGTCCAAGTCATTGATCGATTAAATAGGTGGTCAATGACTCAAAAGTGCGCCAGTTGCTTCCTTCTCACTCTGAATCTATAATGAATATTTAATCTTGAGGGAGTGCTGGTTATACAGTGCTTAACAAGTATATTAGACCACCACCCAAAGTAAGGTTTATACCACAGCTGCCCTTTATTAACAGCATTGGTAATTATCAAAATCATTTTTTATGTTTCTGCAATGGTTAATACACCAATATGTAGAAGCTCTTTAACCCAAATGATATTTTTGATGCTAAAATATAATTATAATTGTTATCCATGAATTTTCAAATTTACTGATTTACAAAAAAAAAAAAGAAAAAATAGTAAAGCACATTAATATTTCTTGATTAATATATCAAATTATAATTATTTACTTGTATTCTTGAACAGAAAAATTAGTTTTAGTGGTTGAATGTTATGCTTGATTAATTTCTGACTTCTCAGAGAAGCCCAGTGAGCCGGCTCAAATTTGGGTATAAAAAGGTGAATTCAGTTTGAAATTCCGCATTCCTGTTCAAAATGGTAAAACGTGGAGAGCTGACTGAAAATGAAAGAGTCCGCTTAAAGCACTTCATGATGCTGGATGGGCTCTGAGACAAATAGGGAAAGACGTAAAGTGTTCTCACAGTGTGGTCAAGTATGCTTTGGAGTCAATTGCCGAGACTGGTACTTACAAAATATGCCAAGGAAGAGGCAGGAAAGGAAAGTTAATTGAAGCAGATGTCAGACATCTCAAGATTTGAAGTACTAGAGACAGAAGGAAGACCACAGCTGATCTTCAGGCAGAGATGAATGCTTCTAGATCAGAGTCTGAGAAAGTCTTCAGAATGACCATAAGCAGACGACTGATGGAACAAGGCTTAAAGGGAAGAATAGCTGCTAAGAAGCCATTATTGAGGCCTGCAAACATCCAGAAACACCTCAGATTTGCCATGTTTTGTTCAATTAAAAACATTAAAACATATCATTTTTTGTGCAGTATTAGTTTAAGCAAACTGTGTTTGTCTATTGTTGTGAATTAGATGAAGATCGGAACACATTTGATGACCAATTTATGCAGAGATCCAAGAAATCCCAAAGGGTTCACATACTTTTTCCAGCAACTGTACCAACAAGACAATAACCCCAAGCATACTTCAAAGCTGTGCAGAGACTATTTGACCAAGACAAAGGAATCTGGAGTACTGGAACTGATGGACTGGCCAAGTCAAAGTCCGGATTTGAATGCTATTGAACAAATTTGGGATTTAGTAGATTCAAAGATTGATCACACAAAAGTTTCATTCAAAGCAAGTCTGTGGGAACAGCTAGAAACTATTTAGGACTCAATAATAAAAGAGACTGTGGAAAAGTACATAAAAACGATGCCAGCAAGAATGCAAGCTGTTATCAAGGCCAAAGGAGGCCATACAAAATAGGAAGTTTTTTGGTTATTATGTGTGAAAAAGGACTATTTAGTTGTTTCAGTTTGTTATTTGCCAAATAAATAACAATAACATTTTTAGTTTTAAACAAGATTTTGAAAGATTTCTAAACTATTTATGTCTTCTTGTTTTTAAGACAGGCGGTCTAATACAATTGTTAAGCACTGTATATCCAAAGTGAACCTTTCAGTTTTTTCACAGGCTTTAAGAAAGATGAAAAAAAATGTATCATTGAACATACAAAACAGCTTTTAATTGCCTTATTATCAAAATGTGCCACCATCAATAAAATTCAGAAATAATAACATCAAAGTACAAACAATGCAATACTAAATAAGGGCAATTCATGCAAGGATAAAAACTGAAAAAAATGCTTAACTAAGGTTGAAAAATAATAGGATGCTATAAATATACAAACCTTCAAAAAATTATTTTATAGCACAAAGGTTGTATTTCAGTTCTTTGGAATTATAGCCAAGATCATTATCAGCGTTTGCAATATTTTTCTATATATCATTTAAAAAGTAATACAGAAAATGCTATACAAATACATTTCATACAAGTTTAACAAAAACAAAAAGAAAGATAAAACATGGTAAGAGAATAATGAAATGGGAAAGAAACTTACTTTTTCTGTACAAAACAAATCATTTTCGTATTTGAACATACATGTCTAACTGAATGCTTTGTTTTATGTCAACATACAGATATTCCAATAAAGATGTCACAAAACAAAAGTGAGAAAAAAGTTAAGGTCAAACCCTTAATTGCACTGCTAGGCCATCAGTTTATAGTGCACCAAAAATATTACACTTAGTAGTTAAAGGAAATTGTGATAGCTTCATAGCTGTTGAGATGTTGTTACAGTTTGGCTCATTGCCTTTCAGGAACATAATCGTACCTTTTATAGTGCAAATTATCAACATTTTTGATAGTGCATGCTGTCCATTTCTCACTGTGGAGATGGTTTGTATCGGTCACACCTGTCTCCAGTCAGGTGGCGATCACAGGTTAGAGTGTATTGTATCTCCACACCACCATTCTTTGCTGGACACGTGTACCTTTGGGCCCCCTGCCTCAGGTACCTCACGCATGATCCCAAAAGGTCATCATAGCGCACGTCCTCATCCCAGACTTCAACCTTCAGACCCGAACGTGTGTCCACCTTTATAAATTTAAAGGGAAAGGTCACAGTGTGCTCATATGTAGAAAATGGTTTTTTTTTAACAGGTAATCATAAACAGTAATTTTTAATCTGTTTGCCCAAAAGGGCTTTAGCCACAGGTGTGCCAGGGTAAGAAACCTCAAGTGTATTGTAAAATGTAAGGAACAGTAGAGAAACCTTTAGCTAATATGCACTCTTTAATATTTGTTTGATTCATTAACAAAATATTACAAAGTAATCACATTTAGTGAAAATTGCTAATATGATCCAGACCTGATGTGTACACAAAATAACTGCAATTTTTCTGGTTTGATGTCCTGTATTTTTCACATTATGATATACAGGTGCATCTCAAAGACCCAAAATTTCATGTAAAAGTTCATGTAATATGATGTAAATTTTTGAGGTGCAACTGTATATATTGTAGGAGGATAAAGTATTGCAATGGAAGTTTTTGCCAATGTAATACCACCCTAGTCCCTAGCTTTTGCTGGTTTTCTAGTTATATCTGAGGTAATCACCACAAATAATTTGAAATTACTGATTTGCTTTTCTGTCTTGTTTCAGAAGATTGGACAGGGGATGGCTAGTACTGACCTTGCCCAGATTATACTGTGCGTTCCAGCGAGGATTGTTTGACCGGATCATGTGAGTCCTGCGGTAAGAGGAGCCATACCACATCTTTGCGTACCTGTTCATTTAGAAACATGAAAAGCAAATAATATTTGATATTTTGTATTTGTTGCAGCCTGTTTAAAGTGAATCTCTTCTGAATCTTGACTTGTTCTCTACGCACGCGTCAGTGTTGCCCACAATATCTCCTTTCAGATTCCAGGCTCGAACGATGGTCACCACCAGCGTTCCTCTCCAGGCCTGATATGGACAGCAGTTGTGGTCCAGGTTAGATTGACCATTGCAGTTTGGTTGGTTGGGTGTGCTGAGGGCGTTCTCCTTTAAGTAGTCTTCTGTGGCAGCCTTCAGTCCTAGTTTCTGTGTCCTGTTTGACACCAGCTCGTACATTAGTCCTAGGTAATACTTTACAACATCAGGGTGATCCTTAAGAGTTTTCAGCCAATTTTGGTAGCCCAGGGAGTCATTGCTGGTGAGTGAAAACTCCCCCACCCAGTCACTGCCTCCCACCACCTCAGTCATGTGCTCTCGGAGGCTGAGGCTGGATGAGGCAGAGACACCGTGGTTCTGAAAGACTTTGTCACAGTTCCTTTGATTAGCTGTCACATTGATCTTTCCCAAGCCTACGCTGATGCCCTCTGTTAAGCAGTTGTGGACCTAGATGACAGGAACATAGACTGAGCATAGGTTTTGGTGCAAGTAATGTCAGACTTAACGGTACTTATATATTCTGTTATTTTCATGTCATATTGTATCAGTAAGTACCAAAGCTTAATAAACATATTTCCTAAGAAAAGTCCATAAGAGATGAATGGATTCATTTAAAAATTGCAAACACCTGCACACTGACTAAATTGCACAAATACATTATCAATGTCTTGCTTTTAATGTATTTATGGTATTTAGAAAGCAGTTGATTGCTTGTAATTTGGGGTTTAGGACTTCTTTAATTGTTGCCTCAGCATGGAGATTGGTACCAATATAAATGGATTCTTGCTTTTATCGAATCAAAGTTCCATGACCATCATGCATGTACATCATACATGTACATCATACATCATGCAAACCCAAATTTCAAAAAAACTTGGGACATTGTGTAAAATTTGGATGCCCCCCCCCTTAAGAACAGGGGATCTACAAATCGTTTTTAGTCTATTAAGTTGAATTCAGCACAGACAATATACTTTGATGTTCGGAATCACTGATTTTACAGTGACGTGGTGACAGAAGTGTCTCAATATTGGCATGGACGTGATGGTTTCAAATGATAGGTCTTCAGGGCAGAAAGACTATCTTTTTAGTGGAGCTGAGCAAAGGGAAGAAAGAACTACAGTTACATCAACTCTTGTGTACCCATCATCCTTTGCTCTCCATTTGGTGGCTTGATATAACAGCAGGAAAATTGTGGATGCTACAAGTGGCGAGGGAGAACCAAGTGATGAAGAGGGGCAGCAATGCACCATTGATATGTCCTGCCTGCCTAAACCAAAGAAGAGTGACATTGTTTTTTACATTGTAGGGGCTTCAGCGACTTTTAAATCTGATGTGTTTCCTGGTGTCAAGAAAATGAAAAAACGGTATGCAGACACTTCCACACTCTGGTGACACACTTATGGAGAATACAAGTAACACGAGGAGCCACTAGACAGGTCATCACTCTGAAAAGATTTGTGAAGCTATGAGGAGCAGAATCTGGCCAGGCCAAAAGACTTAGGGAAATGTTCTCAATCCCTCTTCCTCATAACATCGTGAGGGCTGGTGGACAGGATGAGAATCTATTTTAAAAAGCAAAGTTTATTAGTTTGAATAGTGTGCTTGTACTGTATTTATTGAATATAGATTGAAAACTGTATTCTGTTTTATTCACATTTTATATAATGTCCCAACTTTTTTGGAATGTGGGTTTGCAGTACATAGGATGTTTGTGTGTTACATGTATTCTCTTTATACCTACTTACCTGGTTCACTGATAGGCCAATCAGTCTGGACAAACATGTACGTGTCGCTGTCACCCTCCTGACACGGCCACCCAGGTCAACCTGAAATTACAAACGAGGTAATGACATTTTGTCCATCATTATTCTGTATTTATCTGAGGTAAGAAAATAAAACTGATGTATGAGTGTATTTGTGTTTTAACCTGGCGGATATAATGTGTGCCATAGGTCCCTATTAGCTGCCTGTACTGGGCCCTGGTTGAGGAGTTGTAATACAAGGGCAGTGTTTCGATATCTCTGCTGAACTCACAGCTGAGGGGCGGTCTGCTCAAGACACGGTAACTAAAAACAGAAAACTTCATTCTATAAAATGTGTATTTTTTTTAATTGTGAGAGCAAAAACAACAAACAGTACATGATAAAGACAAAGAATAACTTTACCTGTACTTGGCACAGGTGGCTGTGTGAGAGCTGAAGGTGTAGCGGTCTTCTCTGTTCTTTGCTGTAGCAAAGTTATACACAGCAGAGCGTGTTCCCCCCACCACCTGGCCGAGCCACTTCCTCTCATCTAGTCCAGCCTGATAAAATTTAAGAGCTGCTTGAGTTTCTAACATATTTAACATTCAGTAGACTAAAGATAAGTAGAAATATTGTACAAAATTGTTCTCAGGTCAGATTTAAGATTAACATTTGTTGTATCAGATTTCTAATAGAAAGAAATCCCTCATGAAATAAGCCTGTAGTATTATGCCTGAACAACCCTGTCCACAGTTGCTGTCAATCAGTGATCGTGGACCCCGAATAGTTTATCAGTCTGTTTCAACGTCTTTTTCACTCTGTGTATGTTAATGACCATAAAGTATGATCATCACCTTTTCACAGTGAAATGATAGGTCTTTTATCTGTTGTGATAACTTTGCTTGGCTAATCAAAGAAAAAATCCGAGTGTAGAATCAGACAAAACATGAATTTTGTCAATTGTTTTCAAAAATAGCACATTGTTTTCATTGCTTTCATAAACAGCTGTAAAGGATTCTTACTTCCCAGTCACTGCTGTCCTGGTCGGTGTACGAGTCGACCAGTGAGCTGTGGACACAAGAACATGAAACACTCAGCATGTTTTAAATAACATTAAAAAATATATAAATTTATAAATTTCTTCTTTCAACAGAGAAATTGAGCAGTATACAATTTCTCCTAAAACTTTGGAAAGAGTTACAAAGCAATCTCTAAGGCTCTTTGACTCCAGTGACCCAGGGGGAGCCATTATCCACAAATAGAGAGAACTTGGAACAGAGGTGGCACTTCCCAGAAGAGGCCCGTCAACAAAAATTACTCCAAGAGCACAATAACAGCTCATCCAGGGGGTCACAAAAGAACCCAGAACATCATCTAAAGGTCTGTAGGCCTCACCTGACTCCATTAAGGCCAGTGCTCATGATTCAACAATAGCAAAGAGACTGGGCAAAAATGGCGTCTGTGGGGTAGTTCCAAGGCCAAAGAGAACACAAAGGCTCATCTCAAATTCACCTGAAAACATCCTGATGATGCCCAAAACGTTTGGGAAAATATTCTGTAGACTAATGACACATAGTTGAGCTGGCATAAAACTAACATTTCATAAGGGAGCATCGTGCCAACAGTAAAATATAGTGGTGGTAATATAATGGTCTGTTTTGCTGCTTGAGGACCTGGATAACTTGCCCTAATTCATGGAAACATGAATTCTGCTCTCGACCAGAGAATGTCTAACCATTGGTTCATGACCTCATGCTTAAGCACACTTGAATTATGCAGCAGGACAATGATCCAAAACCAATCAAGTCCAGCTCTGAATGGCTTTAAAAAGAAACCCAAAATGATGGTTTTGAAGTGGCCTAGTCAAAGTCTAGACTTGAATAAGATAAGATAAGATAAGATAATTATTTCCCCTTGTGGGACTAATAAAGGAATATCTTATCTTATCTTAATCCAATTGAGATGCTATGCTGCAAATGCTTGCAGTTGTTGCCACCAAGGGACGCATTAACATTTATTGGTTTAGGGCAAATCACTTTTCACATAGGGCAGGCAGGTTTAGATGGCTTTTTTGTACTAAATAAAATCATCATTTAAAAACTGAAAAAAATCACATGTTCTCATAGGTTTAATACAGGGAATGACTATGATTTATCACAGATTACCTGACAGAGGTGTGCATACTGCTTTGGAGTTGATCGTTGCAGCGGCTGAATGTGTGCCAGTCCAGTGCAGAGGCTGGTATCTGAAAACAAAATGAAAACAACATGACTCATTGATAAAACAATGAGTTCATCAATCAGCAGGTGGAAATACTTTGTCCATGATCCGATAGCATGAAAAAGATTTAACCCAACAAACTCTTAAATAATCCTTTTATCATGTAAATAACTGTGATGCTATTGAGTTAAAGGAGTGTCTCTCTAATTTGTTTTGAGACCACTGAAATGCATGAAAAAGAGTTTGAAATACATTGTCGTATTCAGTGTTTTTCCTGCAAAACGTTAGGAAATCTTTGTGTTTTTCTGTTTTAATTTACCTTCTGTAAAATGTTGCCCTGCAGTGGATTAGGGCAAAGTGTACATTGGCCCTCTGGGGTCAGGTAGTTGTTCACATTAATAACGTAGGCTCCTTTGCGTTGCAGGGTGACCACATCGAAGCCCTCTCCTACCAGATTGTGTCCTGGTACAAATGGCGCAGATATACACTGGCTGCGGGTCCCAGTCTGACAGGAGAGGACAGGGGAGGCGAAGGACAGGAAGAGAAGGAGGCTCAGGTAGAAAAGGCGTGGGGGTGAAAAGGAGAGCATGACTGGAGCTGAAGACAAAGATTTCAGAGACAGAGATGAAGAGGGGTTAAAGGTGAGCATAGCTTTGTCTGTGTTGTTTTAATCTGTTTAACTGATAAAAACTGAAAATTGGCCATCTATAATTTCTGGCCACGAACAAAACATCAGTAATCAAAGATAATTATAGATAAACAGTAGTCATATTTTCATGTGATACATTTGGTCTTTGTGCACAATGGAAATCCTCTATGGCAGATTTTCTTATTGTTTCCTTAAGGGCTGCTCAGTAAATTACAAGTTTATTATTATTGCAATTTCCACTATAAAGCAGTATACAGGGCATTCAGAAAGTATTCAGACCCTCTTCTTTTTTTTACATTTTTCCCATGTTGAAACCTGCTGCTACAGTGTAAATATTTTTTAATTCTCATTAATCTACACTTAGTACCTCAGCATACAAAGGGAAGACAGAATTTTGGAGGTTTTTGCATCACTGTGGCTGCAGGGAAATGCTGCAGTGCCTTAACCAAGTTTGTTAGAAGGGACAATAAAGCATGAGATTAATTGCACTTAAAAAATATTAGTGCACTAGTTGTGGACCTTAAAACAAGACAATCCTCGATTAATCTTGACAGCCCTAAGAAACAAATACAAAATAGGGAAAGTAGCAAGGAGTGGCTCACCGTATTTTCAGGTGCAGTTTCTGGAACACCAAGGCAATGAAGATGACGTTTCTTGTGCAACCCTGCTGAAAGTGTCAGATATGCTGTGGGTCTAAATAAACCTACATACCAAGAGAATAACTGTTTAATGAGCACTGGTCAGTTTCAGATTAAATAGAAGAACCCACCAACATTTACAACTTTGTTTAGATAAACATTAAACACTACTCACCTTTTACAGCTTGTCTTATCTAACACACGTTGCACACAGCTTTCCAACTCTCATGGTGCTGTGATGATTTACAGTCCTTGTTGAGTGATGCCAAGCAGGAAACATGAGTGCTGTCTCTGATCAATACACATTTGTGTGCTGTAATAGAACTTAATGAGGGTTTCTGTTTGTATTAACTCAGGTCATTTTACTCTCAAAAAACAGCAAAATGACAAACAAAAGCTAGAGAAACAGCTAAATATGGACTGGATGAAAGAGTATCAGGGGCTTAAAGAAACAGTGGATATAAACTACATATGGTGGAAGATGTCAAATGGGCTGTTGGTTTAAATAAATCCAAATACCAAGAGAGTGATTGTTCAGCCCTCCGGTATTTTGATGCATTATTTTGGTTTAATATGTTTATGTGTGTGTGTGTGTACAGTCATGGACAAAAGTATTGTCACCCCTGGAATTTTTCCAGATAAAACACCGTTTCTCCAAGAAATGGTTGCATTTGCAAATGTTTTTGGTATACACGTTTATTTCCTTTGTGTACATTGGAACAGCACAAAAACACAAAAGAAAAAAAGCCAAAATTGACATAATTTTACACAAAACTCAAAAAATGAGCTGGAAAAAGTTATTTGCACCCTTTTAAAACTGTGGGAAAAACATTTTATTTCAAGCATGTGATGCTCGTTTAAACTCACCTGTAGCAGTAACAGGTGCTGGCAGTTTAGAAATCACACCTGAAGCCAGTTAGAATGTATAAAAGTTGACTTCAGACCTGATCAAAACCACCAAATATTTAATTATATTCAGGATTTTAACCCTTTAAATACCAGTTTGAATTCATTGAGTCACTGTTTTATATGAAAACCACACACAAAAAAATGAGTCATTTTCCATATAATACATGATGGAGGGCTGAGATTTTTTTTTTTTTTCAAATTAAAGACTTGGATATGTCAAAGATCAGCAACAAAATTGATCTGATGCATGATTAGTTTTTTTGTACTGCCTGATTTCAAACTTTCTCCAAAATAAGCCATTTAGTGACAAAAATGTCCCATTTACTCCCATTATAATCTTGTTTTTTAATCTCTGAGCCATAGCAGAATAAAACCATAAATTTTGAAGAAAAAAAATGTAATTGATCTTTTTAAGTATACAGACCTTGATGGCACTATTTTCCCATTTTAAGTCTGTGCATGAAATACATGTCATTTCTTAATGGGGAAATGGCTATAAAATATACTTTAGTAATGGGATTTCCCATCCATCCATTTTCTATACCGCTTATCCCGTTGGGGGTCACGGGGGTGCTGGAGCCTATCCCAGCTGTCATTGGGTGAGAGGCGGGGTAGTAATGGGATTTTTCACTTTTTAAAAAAAAGTTGTAAATGAGCATCAGATGTATTCTATGATCAACTTTATTTGACGTTTTTCAACAATTTGGTGGATTGAAATCAATAATCAAAGTCAGGACTGAAGTTGATTAAAAGATTAAAGCCACAGAAAAGTGGAAAATATTCATCTATAATATTTTCATAGCAGTTTTCATGAGAGGACATTTTTGTCTACGTATGGCTATAGGGTCGTAAATTTGTATAGAGTAAACTGTAGGTCTTTGAAATTTGAAATTTCAAAATTTATCAAGAAAACAACCTTCCTATAAAAATGTGCCCCATTTTCAGCAACACAGACAAAATGATCAGAAAATGAAATTGAAGTACCCACCACCATTTACAAATTTGTTTAGATAAACATTAAACACTACTCACATTTTACAGCTTCTAATTCAGATTTGTTTACATGTTTTATCTTAAGCACATTGCTTGGGGCTTTCGAATTCTCATGGTGCTGTGATAATTTACAGTCCCTGCTGAGTGATGCCAAGCAGAACACCTTGATTGGAGCCCACTTGTGATAAATTAAATTTGTTGGACATAATTTGGGAAGGCTTGTACTTCTCTACAGAAGGCCTCACAGCAGACAATGCCTGTGAGGGCAAAACTAAGCCTGCAGAGCTAAGAGACAGGACTGTTGCAAGGCATAGATCTGGGAGGGCTAAAATGATGGTCACTCTCACTGAGCTTCAGAGATCCTGTGTGGAGATGGGACAAAGTTCCGGTGGGACAACCATCACTGCAGCCATCCACGGATCTGAGCTTTATGGCAGAATAGCTGGACGGAAGCCTCTCTTGCACAACACATGAAAGCACTCTTGGCTTTCACATGGAGTTCTCTGCAAACTTCCAACGTTCAAGTTGGAGGGCTACTAAGGAAAAAGATTGGGAACCGCTGATTTGAACCTCAATCATGACCTTTATTAAAAGAGAATACTAAATCAACCAGTCTTGCTCCTTTTTTGATCCTTTTAATCATTTTCCAACATCAGCAGCAAAAGCTTCCCGTGTTACTAAATTGTAAATCTGATCTGTGATTCATATTTTGTACCTGTTTGAAAAAGCTCCAAGTGTTGATGCTGCTGCTCCACCTCCAGTCATAAAAATCCAAACCAGCCAGGGATAAAGTTAATGCTTTTAGCAGAGATAAGGAAAGGCTGGACCTTATCTTGATAGCATGTAGGGAAAACAGAGGGAGTAAAGGAAGTGATATAAAAAAAAACCTTTTCTGCCACTTGAATAAAATAATAAAAGCGAGGTAATTATATTCAGAAAAAAACATGGCGGAGAGCGAGCACGTGGGAGGGAGAGACCTGGAGTGCAGGTGCATGATTACAATGACATTAATGCATGCATCCTTTTTAGTCATTGTTGTGCTGATTGTATAAATGCTTGTTTGCTTACTATGGATTCACTATGAGTTATATTTTGCCATGAAATGCTAGCTCAATATAGGGCTGTGTTACATGACTTTTTATTATAAACATAGCAGTGTAGTACTGACATAATGCTTGATATCTCCTGTAATTATTGTTTTGCAGGCCACACATACTCTTAAAGTTGGCACACGGATGCTCAAGCTGCAAGCACACTGGAAATGAGGGAGTTAAAGCAAGAAAGGTAAACTGTTTTACATTTGTTCTCACTATGACTCACCTCCCAGCACATCAGCCTTAACCTGGTCCACACTGCTAAAGCCCACAATGCGGATCGTCTCCTATAACTCCCCAAGCAATGTGTACAGTGTCATTTTTACCAGAATTTAACTTAATGTTAGGTATACCCATTAATATGGTGCAAATATCTAAACAGCCAATCACATGGCAGCACTTATTACATTTAGGCATGTAGACATAGTAATATGCCGAATTGGGAACCAAGGGTCTGAATGAGTATTTAAGGGACTTGGAGCATGCCATGATTGCTCGTACCACACAAACTAGGCTTTCGCTGTTGGTTTAATTTGTGATAAATTATCATAATGTGCAATGAATTTAAGCAATTTCGCAAGAAGGGTTCCCTCCAAAGGTCAGTGCTTTGTAGGGGTCCCTGCATGGTAAAGTTTAGTAACCCCTGTTCTGGATGGTATACAGCCCCAATTCCAAAAAAGTTGGGGTGCTGTGTAAAAGGTAGATAAAAACAGAATGCAATGATTTGCAAATCTCATAAACCCATATCTTATTAATCATATGACATAAATAACTTACAAGATGTTGAAACTGAGACATTTTATCAGTTCATGAAAATATAAGTTAATTTTGATTGTGATGGCAGCAACACCTCAAAATAAGAGAAGAAGATATACAAAAAAAAAAACAGATTCTATGCGCGTAAATAAACTTGCAGAGATTTGAAGGAGTTTTACAGCGACAGAACAAGGCCTGGTCTTTTTTTGGAACCATGGCACAAACCACTGTTGTGCAATGATGGGCATTAACTTTGTAATGCTTAAAGCTTGTAAAGTCAAGTTAAACTGAGGGTTATCTTCCAATTTACACACAGTATCAAACCTTCACTAAGGGTTTGAGCTGTCACTGGAGAAAGCATCATTGCAAAAATTAAAGAAATCAGTTTAGACTTGAGAAAAAGAATTGTTGATGCTCACAAAGCAAGAGGATGTACAAAGTTGTCACTGCATTCTCAAGTGTCAAGAACTGGAGTGAAAAGTATCATCAAGAAACAGTCTTGACCAAGCCTGGCAGAGGCTGGAAAATACAGATTTAAAACTCTGGAAAGAAAACTAGTGAGAGATGTGTCTAAAGACCCCAGAAGAACTGCCAAGACATTAGTGAAGGACTTAGCCAAGTGCACTGTGATGGACCAAGAAAAACTCCACTTCTGCAGAAGAAACACCTTCAAGTTAGACTGAAGTATGCTAAGGACAACTTGGAGAAGAATTATGAATACTGGAAGCTCATCCTTTGGTCAGATAAGACCAAACAAGAGCTCTTTGATCATAGAGACGTTGCTTGTGTTTGGAGAAGGAAGGGAGAGGTGTATAACCCAGAGAACACCATCCCCACACCGTGGAACATGATGGTGAGAGTATTATGATGTAGGGATGCTTCAGTGTGTCTGGAACTGGGAATCTCGTAGAGGTGGAAGGAATCATGAAGACAGAAGGATATATAAAGCCAACTTTCCCAGATATTCTAGTTTTTGTTTTGGGTGCCTAGATTACTGAGTATGACTGTGTTGTTATTAGAAGTAACACATTCTGTTTAGCTCAATTTAATCTGCATCTACATATATTTTTGGCCACTAGTAGGGTGTGGGTCTGTTAACCAGGTAAGGGGCTTACTTTCATGTCGGTCCACACCAAAACACTCTTTCAAGCGACCTGACTATCACAAAATTTTACTAAACCCCTGAAAGTCTGCAGTTTGGCGTTGTTGGTGTTCTACAGGGGTCTCTGAAACAACTCAGACTTAAAACATTTATTCAGACCAAAGCTAATATCAAGAATTAATCTGATCTATTGTTAAGGCAAGCTGTTGTCAATTTTTCAGTAGGAGCATAGGCTTTTAACCCATTCTTATAGCATGTAATTACCTTGCCAGCTGGCTTTGTTAGGTCTTTATCTTGTTTTTAAACATCAACTGGAGCCCCTATATATAATTTTACATTAGCTTCAAGACACTGTCTGCATTTGGAAATAAACTTATTTATTTATTAAGTCCTTGAGAAGTTGCTGGCCATAGTTGCTTTAAAGTTAACCTTTCAGTAAACAATAAAAATGCATCATCGATCAGACATAACAGCTTTTTATCCCTTTATTATCTAAATGTGGCCCCATCACCAAAATACAGAAACAGTGACAAAAAAGAACAAACACCAGTACTAAGTAATATAATTTCATACAGTGGTAAAAACTAAACAACTAAGCTGAGATTGAGGCTAAGTACTACAGATGCATGATATTGATTTTGGAAACATTTGATTCTATAGTAAATGATAGATTCTTTTTCATTATTTCATAAAAAAGTTTAAAGCTAGATTCTTTGTTTTTATTACATGTACATTTTATCCTCCTGAGACCCTGCATGTATGTATGAAGACATCACATTTGTGGCTTTCAAATTCTGCTGATTTTTTTTGGATAATTATTCCAGAATTTCCTTAGAAGTTTCAGCATTTTTCTTAGAAAGGGGAGGAAGTTTCTTTGAAATTTTTAGGAACATTCTTTGTATAATTTTCTTTTCATTTTGAAGTTTGATTTAAAGTTCTTGTAGGGGGATTTGCTTTTAAAATTTCAGGTACTTTCCTGTTCAAAAACAAGGCTTAGGTTTTATGCAAATCAGGCCACACTTATCCCAAATAAGTGGGAGAAAAAATGGTCTCTCAAGTCTCAGGAGGATATGTAAAATGTATTTTTAACCACGATAGTAAACCCAAACTACATCTGCCTCTCTGAGAGTGACAAACAGCGCTGTAACAAGTTGCTGACACTGAGCACTGTAGAGCACAAAATAAAGAAAAAAAGTTACCCCTTACATGGAGCTCAAACTTTCAAGTAACCACACCATTATGTACAGCAGAGATATTGTCTTAAATATAAACAAATCTTCCTATCTGTATATACTTTAATTAATATTATAAGCTATATTCTGCAAACACCAATAATACCCTGTATTGTGTATTATTTATTATGACGTGTGCTGCTGACCTCTTGGTCAGGTCACCCTTGTGAAAGAGATTTCGGTCTCAATGGGTTTTATCTGGTTAAATAAAGGTTAAATAAATAAAAACCATGATTGTATTATGCAGCCCTATTAAGCTCTGAAAGGAACTAGTGTAATAGTAGTTTCAAAAAACCTGTTAGAATGCGATGTTCATTATATTGCAGGAATGTAATCATAACCATTTTCATGCAGGCTATCAAGATTTTTAATAGATCATGCCACCCAGAATGCATTTCTCACTGTGGAGATGGTTTGTACAGGTTACATTTTTCTCCAGTCAAGTGGCGGTCGCAGGTCAGAGTGTACCGTATCTCCACACCTCCTCTCTTTGCTGGACAGGTGTATGTGTGCGTCCCCTGTGTCAGGTACCTCATACATGATCCCAAAAGGTCGTCACTGCGCCGGTCTTCATCCCAGACTTGAATCGTCAGACCCAAACGTGTGTCCACCTTTATGAATTAAGGAGAGAAGTTACAGTTCACTCATTTGAAGCCAACAAAACTTGTTGTTATGTTGTTGTTCTACACCAGAAGATTCAAACCACTCATTAGCAAGAAGAATAAGGAGGAACAGGCTGGAATTTGCTAAAAAAAAAAAAAAAAAAAAAGTGTAGGGACAAGTCTCAAAAATTTAGGGACAAAGTTTTATGGACTGATGAGACAAAGATGGACCCTTACCAAAGTGATGGAAAGTTTGGAGAAAGAAAGGATCTGCTCATGATCCCAAACATATAAGCTCATTTGTGAAACACAGTGGAGGAAATGTCACGGTTTGGGCTTGCATGGCTTCTTCTGGGACAGACTCATTAATCTTCTTTGAAGATGTTACACATGATGGCAGCAAAATGAACTCAGAATTCTACAAAAAAAATGTGTCTGCCAATTTAATGAAAGATGTAAACAAACTGATTGGGAGATCCTTCATCATGCAGCAAGATAATGACCCAAAACACACTGTCAAAACAACAAAAAAGTTTGTCAGGGGCAAGAAATGGAAGGTTTTAGACTGGCCAAGTTAATCTCCAGACTTGAACCCTATAGAGCATGCGTTTAACCTGCTAAAGAGGAGACCAAAGGGAGTAACCCCCCAGTTCAAAGAACAACTGAAGGAGGCTGCAGTGAAAGCCTGGAACAGCATCACAAAAAAAGAATGTAAAAGTTTGATGATGACAGTGAGTCATGGGCTTAATGCAGTTGTTTCAAGCAAAAGATTGACTGGGTCTCTGTCTCAGGTGAAGGAGTTCAAGTATCTTGGGGTCTTGTTCACAAGTGAGGGTAAAAGGGAGCATGAGATTGACAGACGGGTTGGTGCAGCAGTACAGTACAGTATTGTACAGGGTCAGCAAACTAAAAAGTTTTTGCAAAAACTTCTCCCATCTCTTTGGGACTGAGAATTAAAAAAATAATCATCCTGTGGCAAAAGTCTTCAAAATATTCCCATTTTTACAAAAAAAGTCCCTGGGCTTTTGGAAGTATGAGCCACTACTTAAAGTGCAATGACTCTAAGGGGCACATCACAGCCTCTCTGTGTCTCTTTCTCTCTATTGTAAGTCAGCTTATTAGCACTCCAAGAATATTTCTTGGATTAAAGGACTAATGTCGCAGCAGGACCTTGAAAAACTTTTCCTTGCATTTATCTTTAGTTGAGTTGACTACTGTAACAGTATCTTTACTGGTCTGCCTAAAAAGTCAATCAGACAGCTGCAGCTGATCCAGAATGCTGCTGCTCGAGTCCTCACCAAGACCAACAGAGTGGACCATATCACTCCTGTTCTGAGGTCTCTACACTGGCTCCCTGTCTCTCAGAGAGTAGCCTTTAAGATCCTCCTGTTATCTTATAAAACACTGAATGATTTAGGCCCAAAATACATCAGAGACCTTGTAGTCCAGTATGAACCATCCAGACCACTTAGGTCTGGGAACAAACTCCCAGAAAACATCAGGTCTGCTGAAAGTCTGAGCTCTTTTAAATCAAGGTTGAAGACACACCTGTTCACTGCTGCCTTTGATTAAAACACTGTATCATTTTTCAAATTTTCGATTTCAACTAGAACTCTGCTCTGTAACTTTTACTTTCATGTCTTTGTCTTTATCTTTTGTGGGTTTTATTTGCTGTTTTTAATCACTTTGTTAATTTCTTTTTTCTTTTACAATTTTTTATTGTCTTTTTTTTCCATTTGTCAATGTATTTTAATGTCCTGTGTGACGCACTTTGTATTGCCTTGTTGCTGAAATGTACTATACAAATAAACTTGCCTTGCCTTGCCTTATGAGTCATTCAGACCCTCCTCTGTAGTTTATATGTCTGTACACGAGTGCTGACAATGTGCACAGTAGTGGTTACTGGTTTGAATTTAATCTTTAAAGATCTTGGAAAGTCAGCCAAGTTTCAGACTTGCTAGAAAACGCTCTGTAAGAGATTTGAAGGGTTAGTGTCATTAGAATAGCACAACTGAGCGCTTTCAGAGGAAAAAAAATTGGAATTCGTTATGATTTACGGTTCAAAAGTGATTTAACTTTGAATAGCATGTCTCTTCTTGTCATATACAACAACACTGTCTCTGGAGGATTAAGCAGATTCTACAGGAAATTATTAGTACTGACCTGGTCCACGTTAAAATGGGAGTTCCAGTAAGGATAGTCCGATCTGATCATATGAGTTTTTTGTTGGAAGGAGCCATAAAATATCTTGGCATACCTGTTAATAATAAAAAAGACATTAAAAGCTAATAGCGATATTTTGTGTATGTTGCAGCATGTTTACAGTGCATCCCCCCTCAACAATGACTTGTACTCTACGTACGCTTCAGTCTTGCCCCATCTGTCTCCTTTCAGACGCCAGGCTCGAATGATGGTCACCTCCAGTGTTCCTCTCCAGGCCTGATACGGGCAGCAGTTGTGGTCCAGGTTAGGTTGACGCTGGCAGTAAGATTGTTTGGGTGTGCTGATGGCATTTTCTTTTAAGTAGTCTTCTGTGGCAGCCTTCAGTCCTGCCTTCTGTGCCCAGTGTGGCACCAGCTCATACAGCGGTCTCAGGGAATACTTGACAGCATCAGGGTGATCCTTGAGAGTTTTCAGCCAGTTTTTGAAGCCCAGGGAGTCATTGTGGGTGAGTGAAAACTCCCCCACCCAGCCGATGCCTCCCACCACCTCAGTCATGTGGTCTTGGAAACTGAAGCTGGATGAGGCAAAGGTGCTGTGGCTCTGGAGGTCTTTGTTACAAGCCAATAGTCCAGCTGTCACATTGACTTTCCCCAAGCCTAAATTGATGCTTCCTGATAAACAGTGGTACAGCTAGATGATAGGAGGAGATATCAAATGTTAGTTTGGTCAAGTAAAGGTTGGCAAAATCCTTGTTATTATTGATACTCTGATACCAGATCAGTTTGTTCAATGGGTCACAACTACTGCTAAATAATTAATTGATCTCTTTTCTGAATCAAAAAAGTTCGATGGCACGCACATCCCATAAAGTTGAGTACTGGGTGCTGAACCAAAAAATATATCAAGCAAAACAGGTGAATGAATCCGCACACCAGAAGCTGCTCCAAGAGCTTATTTAATGAAGATTATCACCACAGGGTGGTTGAAGGTGGAGGTCTTATGGGTGAAGTTGCACTGGGGGCAACTACCACATCTATAGTTACCAGAAGGGATGGACTGTAAAAAGTGAGGCTGTGTGATAGGTGGGAGGTGGGCATGTACTAAAGAGTTTCTGAGGTTAGGTGGTCTTCTGTAAACAATGTGCGGTGGTGTAGTGAAGCCTTTGAGTGATGGATCAGATGCTATGATATTCCAGTGTTTATTGAGAATGGACTGCAGGCTTTTACCAAGAGGAGAATATTGAACAATGCAATTGATTCTTTGTTCAGAAGATTTAGCTCTAGTTTTATTGAGACATTCAGCTTGTGTTACATTGTCAAAGCACCTACATGCTTGTTCAACCCATTCTTGTTTGTAATGTCTTTGTTCAAACCTTGTTACTAGATCTGAGGCTTGAGCCTGGTAGTCCTCATCTGTGCTGCAAATGCGACGGATGCGGCTGAACTGAGAGATGGGAAGACTTTTCTTGAGAGGGATGGGGTGAAATGATTGTCCATGCAGGATAGAATTTCTGTCTGTACTTTTGCGGTACAGGTTGGTTTCTAGTAGACCACCTAACCTCAGAAACTCTTTAGTACGTGCCCACCTCCCACCTATCACACAGCCTCACTTTTTACAGTCCATCCCTTCTGGTAACTATAGATGTGGTAGTTGCCCCTAATGATTTTAATGATTTTGTTGATGTGCTCACCGGGTCCTATTAGTATTGTTTGTGTGGATGTTATTCTCCCAGTCAATGGCTTAAATGTGTACATTGTCTGTTTTCCATTTGCTGTGGGATAGATATTTACATTTAGTCACTACCTGTAGTATGAATATCTTTATATGGTTATTGTGATATAAGATTATCACTTGTCTTTAATTGACAGGGGTAATTTACTACTTTTCTATATATTCTTTGCATGTCACTATGATGAAGATGGCTCTCACCCATTTTGAGATATTTTTGACTCACTTCAAACTTTGATCATAAGACTGTGATCTAATAGTGTACACTTGTCTAAAAAATATGTGACTTGCAAATGTCTACAGAATATAATATGTGACTTGCAGATGTCTAAAAAATATGTGACTTGCAGATATGTATATATTTCTTGGTATGTCTTATCTTTTCACCAACATTATTTTGTCATGACTTGTCAGGTGATTCAGACTATACACATATATGGAGGTGCATCCCCTCTGTCTATTTGTCTGATGAAGGGCTTAGACCTGAAACGTCACATGTGGTGATAATCTTCATTAAATAAGCTCTTGGGGCAGCTTCTGGTGTGCGGACTCATTTACCTGTTTTGCTCTTTTCTGAATCAGCCATTCAGAGTGAAATGCCAGTGCTGAATTACTGCAACACAACAGAAAAACATCTGCTGCTGGGCAGAAAATGGTGGTTATCAATATTAAACTGATGCTTCTGTGCATCCCTAGAGACCATCCTAGTACAAAGAATGTACTGTATGTTAGTTGCAGTCTTTTCATATGTGTTATCATACTTACCAAGTAAATGTTCATGCCAATCAGTCTGGACAAACAGGTACTTGTAGCTGTGACTCTCCTGAACTGCCCACCCAAATCAACCTGAAATTACAAACAATATTTTGTCAGGGAATCTGTGTTCATCTGAGGTGAGAAAACAAAAGTGATGTGTCTGTGTGTGTTTCAACCTGGCTGATATAATGCGTGCCATAGGTCCCTATTATCTTTCTGTATTGGGCCTTGGTTGAGGGGTTGTAGTGCATGGGCAGTCCTTCAATATCTTTACTGAACTCAGAGCTGAGGGGCGGACTGTTTGACACACGGAAACTAAACGCACAAAGTATTTTTAAGAAAGATTTTTATTGTGACAAAACAGGACGGAAGTAAAAAAACAGTAAAATGCAAATAAAAAGAGAAACAAAAAGATAATGCAGGGATGTAGTCATGCTATCCAGAGTCTTTCTACCTTACCTGTAATGGCGACAGGTGGCTGTGTGAGTGCTGAAGGTGTAGCGGTCGAGTTTGCTCTTTGCTTCAGCAAAGTTATACACAGAAGACTGTGCTCCCCCCACTATCAGGTCAATGGTCTCCTTCCACTTTAGTTGACCCTTATAAAGAATAAGAGTTAATTGAGTTTCAAACATATAAAGCATGGTGCAGAAGATTAAAAATTCAAAATATTAAGTAGGCAGGAAGTACTAGTTTTACTTGAAACAAGTTTAGATAATTTGTTTTGGGGCTTTATGCCTTTCTTTTGATTGGATAGCTGGAGAGAGACAGGATATATGGGGAGAAAGAGGGGGGACCTTTGTGATAAGGTCTGTATCCTCTGCACATGAGCACATGCTCTACAAGCCGAGCTAAACCAACATCCATAAAGAAAGTTTAAATGATAGGATTCAAGCTATGCAGCAGATTTTACTTGGATTCATTCAACTAATCATTAAAATACCTCTTCTTAAAAAAAACAAAACAAAACAAAAAAAACATTAAAGAGTCCTCCCAGAAATGCTATGTTCTACTTTTAGATCTAAAGATACTCTCTGGCCAAGCATTGCCTCGAATCACAAAACTCAGATCAAGTCTTTAGACTAAAAATAATCGCCTTTATGTTTATATTTCATAACATTTTAGCTTGGCCACTAGCTAAAATTAAACAAAAATCTTCATTCCACTTGTGCAACCCCAATTCCAAGAAAAGTTTGGATGCTGTATAAAATGTAAATTTAAAGACAATGCAATGATTTGCAAATCTCATAAACTCATATTTTGTTCACAATAGCACATAAACAACATATTGAAAATGAGACATTTTACCATTTCATGTAATATATTAGCTAATTTTGAATTTTACTGTAGCAACCCATCTCAAAAAAGTAGGGCCAGGGCAACAAAAGGCTGAAATAGTACGTGGTACCAATGAAAACCAGCTAGAGGAGAATTTTGAAACTAGCTAGTTTGGGTGGCAACAGGTCATTAACATGACTGGGTATTTTTATTTTAGAGAGGCAGAGTCTCTAGGAAGTGAAAACAGGTAGAGGTTCACTAATCTGTGAAACTCTAAAAATTGTGGAACAATTTCAGAAGAATGTTTTTTGATGTAAAATAACAAAGACTGTGAATATCCTTAACCTTGCAGAGCAGATGGATATGCCCATTTCCTTGTTTTTCACCGGCGAAACCATCTTGTTAAGCTCCCATCTGAACCGTTTGGACCCGGTTAGAAAGTGACAGGACCAATCAGTGATGAGGGGCAGTACTTTAAGGCGTGGCAGAGTCGTGACGTAAACAAGCAGCAGCAAGAGGCCGGTGCAGTTATGGAGGAAGACATTAGCGTGGATGTTGCTAAAGTGTACGTTTTATTAGAACTTGGCGATATTTCTTTGTTAAAAGAAGAACAAAGAACAGCAGTTGTTTTCTTTTCAAAAATGACAAAAGTCGAGTACTTACATGTCTACAGTCGCCATGTTTCGCGTTGTTCCTCGGTAGCTGTGCACGTGCAGCTCAATAGCGGCTACATCAGGTGTTTTGTTGCTCTGATTGGCCCGTAGAGATGTGACATACAGAACGTTCATCCAGTCACACTCTGAGTTTTTTTCAAAGCCTCTGCCTTTTCTCAAACGTTTCCTATCGAAGCTTTCCCAGATGGATGTGTGAAACACATCCATCTGGCATGTCAGGTTAGATAATCCTACCATTTACGGTACATATGTGACCTAAAGATTCAGAGAATCTGGAGAAATCTCTGTGTGTAGGGGGCAAAGTTGAGGGTCAGAATTGTGTGCTTGTGATTTTGGGGCCCTTATGCGGCACTGAGTTAAAAATAGGCACGAGTTTGTACGGGAAATAACTGCATGGACTAAGGAACACTTCCAGAAATCATTGTCTGTCAACATTGTTCACTGTGCCATCCACAAATATAAGATAAAGCTGGATCATGCAAAGAAGAAGCCATGTGTGAACACAATCCAGAAACACTGCTGTCTTCTCTGGGCCAAAGCTCATTTAAAATAGACTGAGGCAAAATGGAAAATTGTTCTGTGGTCAGATGAATCAAAATTTGAAATTCTTTTTGGAAACTATGGATACTGTTTCCAGTGGAGCAAAGAGGAAAGAGACTGACCAGCTTGTTACCAGAGCACAGTTCAAAAGCCTACATCTAGGATGGTATAGGGTTGCATTAGTGCCACATCTGGAAAAGCACTGTCAATGCTGAAAAGTATGTAGAGGTTTTGGAGCAACATATGCTCACATCCAGACAACATCTCTTTAAGGGCTTTGCATATTTCAGCAAGACAATTCTAAACCACATACTGCCTTCATCACAACAGCATGACTTCACAGTAGAAGAGTGCGGATGCTGTCCAGACCTTTCACCAACAGAAAACATTTGGCGCATCATAAAATGGAAAGTCTGGCAAAGACAACCCAAGACTGTTAAGCAGCTAGAATCTTGCATATGATAAGTATGGGATAACATTCCTCTCTCAAAACTCTAGCAACTGAGGCCTGTACATCAAAGCTGGATTAACACACCCAGGATATCTCTCCGCTAGCTGGATTGACTTATGAAGACATTTGCAATCCAGATCAGCTGTACGACGAAGCTGGTTATCAACTCGGTAGTTGCATCCAGGGTTTTCCAATCTGGATCAGTGCGCGCTCACATAAAAGGGGTGGTGTTTGCAGCGTCTGACCAATTGCAAACATGGAGAAACCCTGTAGAGCAGTGTATTTCTCAGTGGAGGAACAGACAATCATTCTTAAAAAAATATGAGGAATTTAAAGCAATCATCCACGCCAGAGGCAACACTGTCACCACAGCAAAAGCCAGGAAGGAATGCTGGCAGAAAATTGCTGATGCTGTTAATGCATAAGTTTGTCAGATTATACAATATTAATTCATCGGACAATGTAAACGGACAGCACTCTGATCACTCAGTTTCACTTTATTACAGCACAGATGTTTGGGGCAGAGCTTCCTCGCAAATTTTGTGTTGTAATATTAATTCCTCACCGTGACTGCATGAGTAGTTGTGTGTTCCATTAATCCATGTTTCTGCAGTTATGCCATGTGTGACCATTATTATAAACCCCATGATTTCAGATGCAACCCTAGTGGAGCAAAAAGGACTTGGGAACAAGTGAAGATCAAATATAAAAACATACTCAAAGCGGTGAGTGACAAGGCTTTATTTCTCCACACTGTCTCTGTTGTATGAATGAAATTACCCGAATTTATTCAATATTGTTTGCAGCCCATAGGAAAAAATGCAATTTAAAGAAAACAGGGGAGGGCCTCCTTCTCAGGAAATAGGCTGTCATCGGGTAAATTGAAAGGATTGCATCTATCCCTAAATATTCTTTCTCTCCTAAGCGCTCTTCTCATGCTCTGTGCACCAACATCTACAGGATCTTCTAAGAATGGGCAGGCCATTATCCAAGAGAACTGATTAGTCTGGAGGCGGTGCTTTTATACTCGCTGATCTCGTATCCAGAACATAACCTGCTCGGGAGCGGGTTAGCCGTTCAGCATAAGTTACCGCGGTGATTTATCCCGGTAAGAAGTGAACCAGTGTCATCGTACAGAAAATCCAGGGTTAATCCTGAAGTTATCTCGATAAGAGAAGATCCAGCTTCGTCGTACAGGCTTCTGGTATCCTCACCTCGCAGATGTTTACAGACTGTTATGAGAAGAGGGGATCCTACACAATGGCAAACATGGCCCTGTCCCTACTTTTTTTTTTTTTTTAGATTTTTTGCTGCCATCAAATTCAAAATGAGCTAATATGTTTCATTAGATGGTAAAATGTCTCAGTTTTAACAGCTGACATGCTGTTTATGCTCTATTGTGAATAAAATATGGGTTCATGAGATTTGTAAATCATTGCATTTTGTTTTACATTTTACACAGCACCCCATCTTTTTTGGAATTGATTTTTTTTAACAAAACAATAAAATAAGGGTCTTATCAGTTGTGATTTCTGTTTCCAACTCTTCTAACATGGTATACAAAAAACTGTTCACATTTCTTTCAAAATGTTGTAAAGGATTCTTACGAGCCAGATAAAGTTGCTGGAGAAGGTGAAATGGGCAGCCAGTAATCTGTGGACACAAGGCAAATGAAACAAGCAAGATGCTTTAATTACTAATTGCATCTAAACATTTACATTTATTGTTCCAGAAAAGAAAGTGGTATATACACTATACACATATATACACTTCCTCTAAATCTTAACCTTGGTGACACCAATTTTTCTGATGTCACCCCGTCCTCTGTGCCTCTTCCACGTGGAGTCCCCCAGGGCTCAGTACTTAGATACTACTGTTCTCTATGCACATAGTCCCCCAAGGATCCATTACATGCAGCTTTATCCTAAAAGTCAGGGTCAGATTTTGTTTTTATATGTGATTTATTAATAAATCTGGATTAGTTTGGATTTAACCCTTTCATGCATAGAGGGCACAGCAGTGGACAGCTATTTAAAAGCCATTTGCTTGCATATGCATGGATTTTAATGGCAAAGTAGACCCTAGTACATCATCCTATCCTCTATCCTATCCTCCCATCCTATACACTGACATGTAGTGGCAAGCCATTGTATGTGCATTTATTTCCTCTTCAGACCAAGCCATTTCATAATATTGCAAAGCAGATGGATACGTGTTTCTCACTGGCAAATCCTGCTTGCAAAGCTCCCGTCTGAACAGTTTGGGCCAGGTTAGACAGTGACAGGACCAATCAGCGATGAGGGGCAGTACTTTTGGGTGCGGCAGAGGCGTAAGGCTTAAGGAAGCAGCAACAAGGGACTGGTGCAATTATGTTGGAAGACATTAGCGTGGATCCTGCTAAAGCGTCAGTTTTATCAGAACTTGACATTTAAATCATTAAAAGAAGAATAAAGAACAGCAGTGAGTTATTTTCTTTTCAAAAAGACAAAAGTCGTGTACTGACATATCTACAGTCGCCATGGTTCGCGTCATGCAGTTCCCTATGGAGTTTAGTCCTCGGTAGGGGCGCAGCTCAATAGTGGCTATGTCACGTGTTTTGTTTCTCTGATCGGCCCATAAAGATGTGACAGACAGAATGTTCATCCAGTCACCCTACGAGTTTTTTTCAAAGGCTCTGCCCTTTCCCAAACGCTGTATATGAGTGGTTTACCAGATGAATGTGTGAAACAAATCCATCTAGCATGCCAGGTTAAGCCAGTCAGGTATGCCACTTCCTTCTACTCTGGAATACCTTTGCAGGTAAAAAAAATGTAGCATTAAGTAACATCTAAGGAGTCATGCCATTGTTACATTTTCCAATAATTGGGTTAGGGTGTTTCATCCATCCACTACACTTGACATCATGCATCAGTAGCTATCAACAGTACTATTACTGTGGCTTTAATCCTGCAATGTACTCAATCTGTAGTGGTTTTTTGGCTGTAAATAAATGTATTTAGGCTATCAGAATGCAGTTAGCTGTTTTTGGTGTATTGCCATATTTTGCGGTGCTCAATAGCAGATCGTGACAAGAAGGCCTTCAAAATACGATAGAAAACACCATCTGAGTGAAGTGAGGATGATGTTACAGGCAGTTATGATGAGTGGCTGCCAGCAAAAGAAGGATTAGCTTATGCTAGTGGTTGTGACAGTGGAGCTGAGGGAGCCAGGAATGCTGAAGAGGCACCTTTAAGATCCAATTTGGCCCCAAGGATCACTGGCCCCAGCTTATCAAAGCCAAAAATGCAAACAGGTGCCATAATACTACATGCTCCCATTAAAGTATATCTACATGAAGTGTCTCATGGCTTTGTGCTCTGGGTGCTTTTCCAGATTTTGTATGAGGCAGTTTTTTTTTTTTGAAGCCTCTCTGTAGAATTATTGTAGTATCAATACAGTGTCTCTTCAGCTGAAAACTAAAATGCTTGTTGTCAACTCAAGTGGACATGTAAAAATCTCCTTGAAAAGTTTGGTTTGAAAAAAAAAAAACAGTAAAAAAAAAAAAAAATCATGTTTTCATGCCAATTAATAACTATGGGAAAAATTCTGACTGAAGATTTCAAAATGTGTGCATTGTTAAGAATAAAGTCTAGTCTAGAATAAAGAGGGTTACTTTAAATGTAACTATGAAATGTAACATAAATGTTGTAAATGTAATGGTGCAACTGCTTCAATAGATGTACTTTGCTATTTTTCACTGCTTGAACTAAATGACTTTTAGGGGCACTGATGATATACTTTGATTCTCAAACTACACTGTCTTAGGTTTGGCTTGAATGAAAATGGTTGGATGTTAGAAAGTACTGCCTGATGAATAAATAATACAATAAATGATACATTATTAATTAAACATTATCAAAGATTACCTGGCAGTGGTGGATACACGGCTTCTGAGATGATCATCACAGTGGCTGAATGCACGCCAGTCCACTGCAGAGACTGGCAGCTGAAAAATAAAAAGAACAACACAGTTAACATGTTAGCATGTATATGATGGTGCAATATGTGTTATAACCATTTTATTTGTATAAAAAAGTGTGGGAGTTGTAAGTACTTCATCAAAGCCTAATCTCAACATAGTTCATACTTAAATAAAGCCAGTAGAAGAAACTTTTTGACAGTTATTGTGGAAAATATACTGTCATGTACAGTGGCCCTGAATGTCAACTGCAAAAACCTCTAACAGATTAAAAAACATAAAGCCTAATTGCAAATATTTAATGAAATGAAAAAAAGGGAAAACCTAAAAATTGTCTTTTCACACACAAAAAAAAAATGTAATGAAGCATAAATAATTTTGTTGAATAGAAACTATTTCACAAATGGCTAAAATATTTCATGGAAGATACACAAAAGTTTTTTTGTGAAATATTTTGTTTCACTGATTATTTTTGCATTTATTGAAATGAGGCTAATGTTGCCTCTTTAACAGCTTTTCTCCCTCATTTTGTCAGAGTTTATAAATAACCTTGTAGGGTAGTGGTTAGATTTGAAGGACTTCGTAGTTAATGTAAACAACAGAAGCTGGATCTGTTTTCATAAACTACCTATAAAAAAGGATCCCAGAGCACCTCTGTATGCAGTTGGAGCTTTTGGATATCAAACGGTTTTTAGTATGCATCCACTACTAGCATAAAGGATTACTGCTTGGTATACACATACCCTCATATAAGGTCAGACAGTATTGATTCAAGGTATAAATGGGGTCTCAGAGTCTTTGTGTTTTTCTGGTTTAACTTACCTTCTGCAAAGTGTTGCCCTGCAGTGGGTTAGGGCAGAGTCTACAGTTGCCTTCTGGGGTCAGGTAAGTGTTCACATCAATAACGTAGGCTCTTTTACGTTGCAGGGTGAGCAGATTGAAGCCCTCTCCTACCAGGTTGTGTCCCGGTACGAATGGAGCAGACTTGCACTGGTTGTGGGTTCCAATCTGACAGGAGAGAACAGGGGAGTGGAAGGACAGGAAGAGAAGGAGGCTTGGGTAGAAAAGGAGCAAGGCTGAAAAGGAGATCATGACTGGAGCTGAAGACAGAGACATATACAGAGACAAAGAGGAGAAAAGAGATGAAAAGGTGAGAAGAACTTTGGCTGTTTTTTTTAAACTGTTTAACTGATAAAAACTGAAAAAAAAGACTTTGTAATAAGGACATACAGTACTGTTTTATACACTTTGAAGCAGAGAAGGGAAACTTACCACAAGAGCCACATTCATCGAAGTCTCACCATCAGAGGGCCAAACCGTTAAACACTCTTAATGAGTCAGTTATAGTTATTTTCAATTGTATGAAAATAAATGTGAAGCTTTCTTCAGAATTTATCTATCATCATACTTTGAAACTCAAATGCATAAAGGGTTTTTAGATTTAATGAGTTTAAATCAGAATCATAGCCATAAGCTACTTGCAAATGCAAATTATGCAATGCATATAAAAGCAAGGCAGTGATGGGATGAGGTCTCTGTTAGAGCAAAAGGCCCCTAATTTGTTGGTACAACATATTTCCATTTTTAGATTTTTAAAAATCGACTTTCAAGTTATACTTTAGTAAGAAAAATATATACAAATAATCAAACATTACTACAAGTTAAATGGTTACAGCCCATTTTAAGCCGCGTAAACTCACTACACTGATTTAGACTTATGCAGTATACATGTCACAATATATCACATGATGCTAAGACATCAAAATGCCATTTCTCCCCTGTCTTTTTAGTCCTAGTTTCTTTATTTTTCAAACTTAAAGTACTTGAAATTTAATTGTTGACCAAATTAAGTGTTGCCTCTGGTTTGCTAGTTGCTATCAGTTGGCCTCAAGAGGGTTATCTAAACCTTTCAAAACAAACCACCTATTTGTAATTTTTGCATTAAAAGTGAACGTTCCTTGTGATGAAGCTCTACCTGATTTTCAGACCTCAGCTGGGTTTCTTCTGCGCTGGGAATCTTCTAGATGAGATGGAGATGAGCAGATGTGTCAGCCAAGCATGTGGAGATACTTCCAAGTCTGCAGGTAGCAGTGCTTTTATAGGTGAAGTAAATCAAAGAAAAAATGTTGAACAGCGTAATTAAACCAGATGAACCACATCTTAAATGCCAAGAAAATAGGTCATCTGTAAATCCTTTACTTGAAAATCTTGAGTGACGACATTATTAGTATCTGTACAGAACATAAAATTGTAACGATTAACCTCCACCCATGCTAATTGTGTCAGTATTAAGCATTAAATGCTTTACATCCCCAGTGTCTAACATTCATTTAATTCATTACATTTAACTGTAATGGAAAAAGATAATAACATCCAATTCAACCATTTATGTAATTACATTGGGATGTTGTTTCCTTTTAGCATAATGGTGGAAAATTTAAGGTGCAAAACAGTGAACTTGTAAACAGAGTACACCCACTATTATGTGACACACCAGGGTTATTTAAGATCTCATTCAATTTGTCACCATACACACCTCTGCAATTTGTAAAATTGAGGAATAAGAAAAGAAAGAGAGTTAATCTGTTGCTTATGTGACTGTAGGTGTGTGTTTTGGTGGAGCATTTAGAGAAAACAAAAGACAGGAGAGACAATAACCTGAGTCAAACATCTCTGAAAAACAAGTAAAACTAAGGCAACTTGATGAAACAAAAATACACATTTGATCTTTGAAAATATATTTACTGTGAAATGACAGATGGTTAATCTCCCTAAGGAGATCATTTATCATAATCACATATTTCACTGAATGCTAACATGCAGAAAATATCTGCTGTCTGCAGTGAGATCAAGCATTTTCTTAAAAAAAAAAAAGTATTATACCAACTACACCTCTGTAATGACGTGAGGGATTATGAACTATTGCGCTATTTATTTCACAAAAATACAAAAGTACAGATATCAGTAAAAACTTTCATACCAAGGAGTTTATGGCACTTCAATGCATTTTCTCCAGTGTTGCACACATGTCATGTTTTGTCTCCCAGGAGGGCACTTTATCTTGTTTTGTCAACTTAAATGGCACTTAGATGGCAACCTACAGAGCACTTGATCACATTTTGTCCACCAGTATGGACCCCAGGAGGCACTTTATCTCATTTCATCCATTGGAAAGGCACCCTAGGGGCTTTTGATCATGTTTTGTCTATGGGAAGGGCGCCCTACCTATCATTTTTTTGCCATCTAGAGTGGGGTACAGAGGGGGTACTTAAACACATTTTGTTCATCTTGATGGGGAAAAAGGGGCACTTTATCAATTTTTTTTCACCTTGATGGAAAAATCAGGGGCACTTTATTCCATTTTGTACACCTAGATGACATATATGATTTTTTTGGCCACCTAGATAGTAACCTCGGGGGCACTTCATCATTTTTACCACTGGAAGAGCACCCTACAGGGCACAAATGATCTTTTTATCCACCTAGATGGAAACCTTAGTGTTACTCCATCATGTTTTTGCAATTAGGGGGCATTCTTGAGTTTACTTTATTTTTTCATCTATTAAAGGGGCATCTAAGAAGGCATTTTTAAAAACATTAGGCCATAATTGCCCCTCTGTCCCCCCTCTGAGTCTACCAGTGGTTGTGGGCAGTACTTGTGTCAAAATAAATGAGAATTAAGGACTCAGGCCTTCATGTGATCTCTTGTCTGCTTTGTTCAGTAAAATGCAATTTATTATAACTGAAGAAAATTTAAAAATACATTGAGTTTAAGGTATTTCAAAGCATCGAAACTTACTTTGCTGAAGGCAGATGATTGACAGTAACATGGTTTTTCATACGTTCAACTTTAACACTGACCTTGAGCTGCTGCTGAGTACAAATTATCTTTGTTTCTGTCACAGGTGTGTTTGACAGGAAGATCAATTATAACTTAACCACTTAATTATTGGTCCTGTAAGTTATATAGCAGTCAATGACACCACAATCAATAATGTAAACGTTAATTGATGAGGTCAACAAGTTTCACTCCTCCCACACCAGCCTGATTAATATCAAGCTAAGAGAGTCTAATGAAGTCAACCGCTTAATGTCCATAAACATCAGTAACTACATTTTGAAAATAATATTTAGGGTAAAACCTTTATTCTCCAAGGAGTACTATGCTACACTCTTTAATTTTACCCTCATTTTTCATGGTCATGGATCAAATTTCACTGTCTAGTATCATTGTTTCTAATGAATGATGGCATAAAGTGTCAAACATTTCAGAGATGTGTGAGATGAACTTCTCTTATTCATGCTCATGAATAAGAACACATTCATACAAAATTTCACTTTGTATTTAAATCTAAGGCTAGTAGGCTTTATTGAGTTGAACTTAGTCTTTGTTTTAATAAAAAATGTTGAGTTATTTTGACTGCAGTTTTGATAAGAGGAGCATTTGATGACTGATAATCATAACTAAACCATTTTTAATGGTAACACATATTCAGACAGGTATTTTTTGGTCTAAATTGACCCTGTTTGGTTTGCCTACATAGTATTATCACCCAGCTCTGAGTTAGACTTTTATAGTCAACTTTTTCTATCATTAAGACTGTTTATACTTATTTTTATAATTTGATATGCCTCATTTGCATGAAATTACACTGTTTAGAATCAGATTTAGCAGAAATTGTTTATTATTTTGGCTCAAGTGATGATCATAGTAGGGTTTTTTGGGATTTCCCCGGCATGCCTTTTAAAATTTAATTGCTTATTGTTAATTTACATCCATTTTTTGTTATTGTTGTTGTGTTTTGTTGTATTTTAAAATGTGCAAATAAATCAGATCCTGTCAGATGAGTGTCACAGGTCAGAGTGTACTGAATCTCAAAGCCGCCATGATTTACGGGACAGCTGAAACTGTGAGTCCCCTCGCTCATGTGCCTGTAACATCGTCCAAGATATTGGTGATTTGGCCAGTCCTCATCCCAGAGCTCAACATATAACAGCGAGTTAGCATCCATCTTCAAAAATAAAATCAATTAATTAAATTAATAAAATGAGAAAAAGTCCAACTCTTCAAACAGGCAGACAATTAAAGCACTGAATTATAATCTGATTTTAAAAGAATCATTCAGACATGAGCTCTCTTTGATTGCCCTTTCATAATTTAAGCTGATCTAAGGAGAAAATGTACTGACCAGGCCAAAATAGTAATAAGCGTTCCACCAGGGATGGTTTGACTTGACCATATGAGTCTGTCGATAGTGGGGACCACACCACAACTTAACATAGCTGTAGAAAAAGAAAACAAGACAGCTATTAATGTTTGATACACTTCACTCAGAACTCAGTTCTTGTCGTACATGCGTACAAATGTTAAAGCTGTATGATTGCTTTCCTATCATCATGATAGCTACTTAGAATCAATTTTATATTTCAAAATCTCTCATTTGTTAATTTAGTTTTTTCCAATCACTCTTCATGTGTAAAGCACTAATTCATATCCAGTGTTAAGATACCAGGGTTAGGAAAAGTTTGAGTAGCTAGAAAAATTCCTTTTTCAAGGAGAAAACCTCAGCAGAATGAGGGTCTGTTTGAAAAGAAAAAAAAATTACCCCCCAAGTCCTTTCTTATCCACTTTTCCTTGATCTGATGAAAAACGTCACTGGGTCAAGGAAAGGTGTGAAAAAAATACAGGAAAAGAGAACCACAGTGATAAGAGAATTTGGCTGCTTTTACACTACGCTGATCTTACCAATGTGATGTAGGTTTGTATTTTTAGGATTATTATTTATAACTTTACAAAGCTGATGGATTTGCCAGTCTGTCATCTGGTAAATCCACAACGCTTGTGAAGAACTGAAAATGGTTTGAACCCAAAGCCTACAGCAATAGCTGCCACCAGTGTAGTGATTAGCTATAGTAGCTTTAGTATAGCAACAGTTTTATCAGAACTGGACCACATTTCTGTTTGAAATAAAGAGCAAAAATAGGACTGAAAGCTTTCCATGACAAAAAAGATGTTTTTGCTCATCTCACAGCCTGCTTTGGCATGTGTTTGTCATCGTTACGCGCAGGGTTTGCCAGCGTATACAATGACTTCTGCTGTGGTAGGTATTAGCACAGATGTTGCTGTGGTATAGCGACAGTTTAATCAGAACTGGACAACATTTTCTTATTTGAAACAAGTGCAGAAAGTCACGTTTAAAGCTTGTCTTGGCAAAGAAGGTGTTTTGCATGTCTCCCGAACAGTTTCAGCAAGAAACTCTGGCTCTGAATTTCATTGAGAAACTCAGCCGTTCACATCCTACAGCAGCGCCTGTAAACCTCAGCTTTCATCTGCAGCTGCACATGCCTGAGTAGCTCATTTTGCCTTGCTGCCCTGATTGGCCTGTCATGAATGTAACCAACAGAATTTTCCTCCAATCACCTTCTGAAAACTTCTACTTTACTCACGCTTCAGTCTTTCCCCAAATATCTCCTTTCAGATCCCAGGCTCTGATGACTCTTACTCCCACTGTACCCATGGAGACCTGCTTAGGACAGCAGTTTGGGACCATGTCTGGATTGTGCCCACAGTCTGGTTCTTTTTTTTTCACTGCATTGTCTTCCAAGTATTGCTCTATGGCGGCTTTCAGCTCTGCTTTCTGCACTTCATTTGGCACCAGTGCATACATCGGCCTCAGAGAGTACGAAACAATATCTGGGTGGTCCTTCAGGGTGCTCAGCCACTTTGTGTATCCCATCGTGTCATTGTGAGTGAGTGAAAACTCTCCCAACCAACCAGTCCCTCCTACCACTGATGTGTAGTGCTGGTGGAGACTGGAGCTGTATAAAGTCGAGGTTACTGTGTTCTGTAAGATCTGGGAGCAAGACTCATAGTCTGCAGATAGCTTTAGCTTCCCAGGCCTAAAGACAAACCCAGAGACAAGCAGGAGTGGACCTGAAAGACACGAGGAGGAGAGGCTATTCAGAAGCAGAAATGACCATATTTAGCATCTATCTTTGGATGTATGACTGCAACTTTATAGCACATCCTAATAAACCCTTTTATTATGTTGGTTTTGATCTTACTGGGTAAATGATTCACAAAATTATCAAACTATTTGATAAGAGGTTGTTCAATGTTTCTTTCATAAGTGCATTTTTTAGTAAACTATGTCTACCGTGTGCCAGGTGAGCCCTTTCAAGACAGTCAGACATGCCCATGTAGCTGTGACTCGTCTCAGCCTTTGTGGATGAGTTATAAAAACTTGGCAGTCTGGACAAATCCTTTCTGAAGTCAGGGCTGAGGCGCGGTCTGTTTGACACACGGTAACTAAACACACAGAGACAGAATGTTAACATGAATTATCTAAACTTACATAAATGAATGATCTTCTGCATGATGCATTGATCTGAACTCTGTACCTGTAGTGCTTGCAGGAGATCTCATGGGTGCTAAAGAAGTATCGGTCTTCCTTTAACCTTTCTGAAGCAAAGTTATACACAGAAGAGCGTGTTCCTCCCACATGTAGGCCAGCAGACTCAAACTTATCTAAATTTAGGCCCATCTGGTTGAATAAAAAGAAAATTAATGCTCACAAATGCTTTAAGTTCAGTGAAAATCTCCCTGACATTTTCTAATAAACCATTTATTTATAAAATCACAAGCATAAATAGCTGTCAAATATAATGATAAAACACTCATTAAATTGTTTTATTAAAAGGCCTTATGGTAAGGAAAATGTTAGGCCTATTTTGTCAGAGTATTTTTAAGTACACGATTAAAAACAGTGTTGATTTTTGACAGCAATGTCTCACTTTTTCAGTGTGGGGTTGAGCAGCTTGTCTAGATAAAAGTAAGGGTGTCTCCAAGGGAAAAAATGGAATTCACTGCTTTAGACTGTAATTCCTAAGAGCAATTCATCCAGGTACTTTGCCCAAACAATGCTAATCCTTTTATTTTTGAAGATGTTCTTATGGTGGTACATGGGAGAAAAGAGGTCTTTAGCAATTTAAAAGCTAAAATGAAAAAAAATACAGTTTAACAGTTGTTGTCCAGTGAGGAGTTTGCTTAATTAAAGACTTTCTGGGCTGGGATTGGCCTGGTAACATTACAAATAAAGAAAGTTAAAAGTGTATGTGAGTGTCTGTTCTGACTCACTGTCAAACTAGACAAACACCCCCATCTTGTGACCAAAGATGTTATTTACTGACATCAGATGCCTTATGTGTTAGTTGAGTTGGATCTACCTTTAAAACTTTGAATGTGTGAAAACCTGTTACAGGCAGACTACAGCTCCTGCTGTCACAGTGATCACTCCTCTCTATTACAGCTAAAAGCCACAGAGCTCTTCTTTTACACTACTTTCTCTTTTGATGATGAAAAATATATCCTAAAACATGTTTCTAAATAGTTTGAAACCCAAAACACAACAGCATTGCAGCGGCTGTGCTCTAATCCAGTGGTTCTCAACCTTTTCAGCCCATGACCCCCAAAATAAAGGTGCCAGAGACCGGGGTCCCCTACTGTTCCTGAAGGTGGTTGAACACAGCCATACACAATCAAGAATAGTCATGTACAGACAACGCCATCCATAAGGGGGATATAAAGGGTTGAGCTGTAGGATGTCAAAAAATTCATGGTCCAATGTAAAGTTAAGCTCTGGTATCCATATTTTATATTCAACCTTAACAATAACCACTCTTATCGAAGACATATCTTTTTTAATTCGTTTGTGTAGTCAAAAGCCTTCTTTAAATGTAAATCCCTTTTGTTAAAAACAGAATTAAAAAGGATTAAAAACAGCTAGAATGGATTAATAATGGCAAAAATGGTGGAAAAGGTGATGAAATTGGTTTTAAAAGTAGCATAAATGTGTTAGAAGTGGCAAAAAAGTAACCAAAAACAAGTCAAAATGAGTCAAAGTGGCAAAAACAGACATATATAGTGGTGAAAGGGGATTCAAACGTGTCTGAATGGCTTTAAATTGGCAAAACTGGGGGGAAATTTGGTGAAATGGGATGAAAATTTTATATAAACTGGCCAAAATGAGCATATCAAATAGTGAAATGTGGTTAAAATGGGCAATTTGCTTGCATTTTAAAGTCCAGTGTTAGTTGGACATACTACAATAACTTGACTTTGTCTACCTGCATACATCTGCACTGAATCATCTGTTTAACTAGTACATATTTGATGATCACATGATGTTTTTAAGGCTATGACATAAGATCCAAAAGAAAACATGAGCCCTAAAAAGAGTACCGACTCTTTGGTTGTACAATTCTATTAAATCTAATAACCCTTTTTAATTTTTTTTTTAAGATTTATTTTTGGCCCTTTTCGTGCCTTTATTGGATAGTGGAGGACAGTGGATGGACTTGGAAACAGGGACGAGAGTGGGGGAGAGACATGCGACAAAGGGCCACAGGCCGCCCGTGTACATGGTTCACGCCTTAAACCACTTGACCATCGGCGTGCCCCAATAATCCTTTTCTTTATATCAACTTGTAGACAAAGGTTTGGTGGTTAATACAGTTGAGTCTTATGATAACATGAAGCTAAGTAAGGGTTAATAGTGTCTAATTAAACAAACCATGACCTTTTCTAACTGTGTTAGTTCTCCAGGGGGATATATGACACCCAAGGGTGAAATGAGCAAAATAATAAAATAATTTCACACACTTAAGTTACGGTTACAAACAGAAATGGTGAGATATTTCCTACCTCCCAACCTTTGCTGTCCTCAGAGATGAGACTGTTAACCAGTGAACTGTGGATACAAGACTCAATATTAAAGCTCTTTAATACCAAGGGTTTTCTTTTTGCTTTTTTAATGTTAAAATATAATTAGGGATGCAGGTTATTGTATTTTTGCAGATATTTGATACGCCAATATTTTCAAATTGATTTTGGCTGATAGCAGAGAAGTGAGACGGTAGACAGTCTGTTAGTTGTTTTATGTTTGAGGAAGATTAATGTTTAGTAATTATGCCTTGTAATTGTCTTTTTGTCTTCAATTCAAAATAAGATGTCAACAACAGGTGGGTGGAGTCCGCTTAGCTTGGAAATGTCTAGTGGGGCCACAGTGTTATAAGGGTTGGCTTTTAAAAGTGCTGGAAATACTAAAGGGAATTGATGTTCTCAGCTAATGTATATAGTTGTCATTTGAAATTAATAGCATTTCAGTGTGAAAATTCTCAGCTTTGAAATATTACAGGAATGTTCCAAGCTGCAGATAAAACCAGTCAGCAATTTGATGTTATAAAACAATAAAATACCTGACAGTGGTGTGTTTAGAGTCAACAACTTTAGCGCTGCATCTGCTGAATGCTCGCCAGTCAACGACAGAGGCTGGCAGCTGACAGTGAAAATAAAAACAGTGTTACATGCACACATCGCAGCTTTTAAAGTTGCTGCTGTCTACCAGTTTAGTTTTCTTACTTTCTGCAGCTTGTTGCCTTGCAGAGCGTTGGCACACAGAGTGCAGGTGCTTCTAGGAGTCAGGTAGATCTTTGTATTGATCATGTAGGCTCCTGTATGCCGCAGTGTGACCACATCAAAACCTTCTCCTACCAGGTTGTGGCCCGGTACAAAGGGAGCTCTGATGCACTTTTTATAGCTTGCAATGCGACAGGAAAGGACGGAAGAGGGAGGCAGAAAGAAGAGGAGACTCAGGGGGAGTAGAGACAAGGCTGGAAAGGAGAGCATGGCTGAGGAAAAACTGGAATGATGCAGGAAAAAACCCCAAAAATTTCAGCAAATCCAAACCATCCAAAAATACCACGACATTATGCCTTCATCTCTTACTATTAGCTCTGATCTGAAAGAATCATTAAAACCAGTGTAGTTTTTATTTTCTGAAAAATATAAAGCCTCAAAGTCCTAAAATCTTACTATATGCAATCAAACTTTTTAAAGATGGTTCCTGTGATGTTTATAAAAGAAGTTTGTACCTGTTCCTAACACTGAAGCTGTTGTTGCTCTGCCTCCTGGCATCAAAATGCAAACCAGCAGGAGAGAGAAGCCTTTGCTTTTCTATTAGAGTTAAGGATGGACTGGAGCTTATTTTTTTACTGTGCTTATTGGAGCTTGTAAAGAAATAAAAGGAGAATGAGTTTAAAGATAAAGAGTGATAAGCTACGCAGATTACAAAGAGAAATATTGTTTAAGCACAGCTGGGTTGGAAAGTAATGCAGACCGAGTATGCTCATAACTCTGACCGGGGAAGTTTTTGATCTTTTCTTTACTTTCAGCGAACAAAGTTATAGAAAGCTTTACCTGCTGTTCCAACCCTGTGTTTCTTTAATAGTTTTACCCACAAATGCAACTTACTTAATTGTATAAGTGAGCTGGGAAAATTCAGGATAAAACATTCTGTGCAGATGCAGTGAGTATGGTTTCACTGCTGTGAAAATGGATAAGCCATCTCAAAACCAAACAGATTTTATCAACATGGGGCACCATGGGCGTAGCACAGGGGGGAAAAGGGTACTGATTACCTGGGCTCACAGTAGGGAGGGGCCCTTAAGATACCTGTACGGAGGCCCATACATTATGAGATTATTATGAGATAAAAAGTCAATTATAAGATAAAAAGGCAAATATGAGATGGTAAGTCAAAATTATGAGATGAAAAGTCATACTTTTGACTTTATATCTCACTATGATGTTTTATCTTATAATTCTGACTTTTTATCTCATATTTCTGACTTTTTATCTCATATTTTCAATTTTTACTCATAATTTTGATTATTTATCTCATAACTTTGACTTTTTATCTTATAATTATGATTTTTTTGTTTCATTATTTTGACTTTTATATCATGAGTTCGAGTTTGTATCTCGTAATTTCGACTTTATGTCATATTTTCAACTTTTAGTCTCATAATTATGACTGTTTATCTCATACTTTTGGCTTTTTATCCCACAATTTTGACTTTTTATCTCATATTTTGACTTTTTTATCTCATAATTATGACTGTACATCATAATTTAGACTTTTTATCTCATAATTTTGCCTTTTCTAGTCATTATTATGAATTTTTATTTTATAATTTTGGCTTTTTACCTCTTAATTATGACTTTGGATCCTTTAAAAAAAAATCCTATCTTCCACATGTTTCTTTTTTAAGTGGTGGAAATGGGCTTCCACATGCCTGCAATGAAAAGTCTTTTTATTTAATTATTCTTGGTAATTAGTGTCATTATTGTAAGGGACTAGATGAATCGATCAACAGACTGAAATTTGTATCAAATAGAGTAAAACAGAATACTAGCGGGGCCCTCCCTTAAAAATGTCCAAATGGTGTAGTCTAATAATGCAAGTAAGTTTAATTAAACCATAGTAAAAATATAGCTCATGAATTGGGAAATTATGGTTAAAAAATACATCAAAATGCATAGATATTTGTAAAAATGATGCAACATTTGTTGTTGCTAGCCAGCTAAGGGGAGCCCTGTGTAATATTCTTTCTGGGGGCCATACATCCCTAGCCACGTCTCTGATGGGTACAGAGGGACACCTGCAGTTTTGGCCAACTAAATGTGGACTCTTATATCTAATCAGAGTGGGGAACAAATCATGGGAAAGGATCCACAGGCCAGGTCACTCATGTCAATGAAAACAGCCTCAGCACACGGAGAGAACAGACACAACCATGAGATGTGTGGTTTCTATAAAAGAAGACAAGTTAAACCAAAATCTTACAAAAGAGTCATTTATTACTGGAAGAATAACTTCAATGACACAAGAGAGGAATATTTCATCTGAAGTTTGATGCTTTTAAAAGCTGCAGAGCTGATTTTTAAAACCTGCAAGTTTTCACCTGTGCCATCTTTGAATATCACTGAGGAGAAGTAACCATGCACTTCTTTTTAATGATGATTATGAAGAAAATATTCGGTGCTTTTTGAGCACCTGTAAGGGACAAATTCCATCAATTCAGGATTTGGAGACTGGTACGGTCTACTAACTGTGGGGACTTTAATGACTGGAAAGTATTAAAAATCTGTTTCTGGAGCAGTGATAATGATAGCAGGGCTGCTTTGGTAAACACACAGTAAAACCAGAAAATGTTGCAGGAAAAAAAACAAACAGTATATGGTCCATTTGAAGACATGCACATCCAAAAACATCCAAGCTTTTACAGACGCATTCTCAATCAACGTGTGAAACTGTTATCATGTGGCCGCTCACTTCAACAGAGTCACAGGCACTCATGTTTTCATTTACTCACATTACCGTTGTTAATAAGAGCTCAAGGTCCTACAAGAAGAATACTCCTTATCGTTAGGTGTAATGAAATTATTCGCTCAGGACTAAATCAGCCCCACTTTAAATAATGCAATTCAGCCCATAAGCTGTTTTTATTGGGAGGCATGTGTCATTGAGTTTAATCACAGGTCTGTTTTGGTTTAACTGTGTTTGTGTAGTAAGAGGGGAGTACAGTGAGTGGCTTGATCCTTTCAACCAGTGCGTAGGATGATGTGGACTCCTGAGTCGGTGAAAACAGGACCGCTCATGTCACCCACTTTGAGGGCGAAGGAGGCGTCTTCAAAAGGCTTCTGCATTTGTCCTAAAAACACAAACATATAAACTGTTAAAGTCATAAAATAAAAACCACATCAAACTATTTCATGTATTTCCCAGCTATTCAATAGGAGGCCAGGTCAGGCCCTTAAGGGTCATTGTAGTGACCCTGTAAGTAGACTACTTAGACTTAAAGATGATCCACAAAAGTTTTTTTTTTCTTGTCAAAAAATGCAAGTTTAATTATATTTGTATGGTCATTTGTTTGCCTCACTTCACGGTGTTGCAGTTATCCTTGTTTACATCTCCTCTCATATCTGCCTCACAAACACACTGTTTTCCACTCCAGCATCTCAACGCACAAATTTCAGCACAATTTTCAAGGAATACAACTTGAGAAGGCTTTTTACAACAACTATTTTTGCACCTTTTACCAGGCTACTACAAACAATAGAGAGCTACATCAGCATCACTACAAGTGGCATGGATTTAAGGCTAAAAGTAAAAAAACATTTACAAGTTAGTCAGTTAAAGAGGTTATTACAAATGACAAAATGGCCCAAAGAGTTTGACTTTAGGATGGCTGCACAATAAACAACTCAAAGGACTATTTTAGACCTGCCCAAGACTCAGGACTGAAGAGGTACTGAAGGTAAATGCTTGTATTAGCAAGTCACTTCAAAGAAATTTGAGTTTTAAGTACTGCTTCTCTTTCTGCTTGCACACCAGGTTCTTGTGAAAGCTTCAGGAGAGTCCTCTGACCAGGAATGCACAGTATTTATCTGATATTTCTGAACTCATTTTATATCATATACAGGTACATATCAAAAAATGTAATTATGTAAAAGTTCATTTTTTCCTGTGATTTTCTTCAGTAAGTTACATTTCCACATATTCTAGATTCATCTCAAAGTGAAACTTTTTTGTTTTATTCTTGATGATAAGGGCTTATAGCTCATGAAAATTAAAAATCCACTATCTTAAAAGGGACATATTTTACCCTTTTAAGACAAGTTTATATTGTTCTCAGAGGTCCCCAAAACATGCCTGTGAAGTTTATTTCTGAAAAAACACTCCAGTATTGGATTTTTGCATGTCTAAAAACCCCTCTGCTTCAGCCCTGCTCAGAATGAGCCGTTTCTGTGTCAATTGCTTTAAATGGTAATTAGCTGTCTGACTCCCCCCCGACCACACCCCTCTCAGGAAATGGATGCAGCACTCATGATATTACAGACACTTTTTTTCCAAAGTTTAAACTGGGCTTCAAACCATCACTCTCCCAGACTGTAGTCAGCAGGGTAACCCACTGAGCTATCCAGCATCTCAGCTGGTAGCAGAGAGGGTCAGTAGAAGAGGGTGGAACTTTCCTCCAAGTGGGGGAGGACCTGCCAAACCTGGGGGTGGGTGCTTTGGGCCCTGGTGAGGTCACTAGATGTAAAATCTGAGAATGGCTTGTTTTAGCACACATTTTCTAAAAGGTGGAGAAAGACAAGGGGAGAGGGAATGGATTTTTCTGGTACTTGAGGGGATTGTGGACAGGCCAGGGACACATATTTGTGTTTGAAAAACCCAAAAAAGTGATTTTTGCATAATATGTCCCCTTTAAATTATTAGAATATTGTGGAAAAGTCCAATTTGCAAAGGTTTCCTGAGTATTCATTCTCTCACTCTGGTTCAGTTCATGCAATCAAAATCATGGGGAAGACTGCTGACTTGTCAAATGTCCAGAGGACAACCATTGACATCCTCCACAAGGACGGTAAGCCACAGAAGGTCTCTGCAGAAAGGACAGTCTCTTCTCAGAGGCTGTATCAAAGCATATTCATGCAAAGCTGACCAGAAGAGAAAAGTGTTGTCAGAAGGTCCACATGCAATGAGGCTGGAGTCAGTGGATCAAGAGCCACCACACAGAGACAGGCCCAGGAAATGGGCTACAAGTGCCGTGCTCCTAGCCACTCCTGAACCACAGACATCATTATCAGTGTCTCACCTGGGCTAAGGAAAAAAAAAAAAAGAACGGGACCACTGCTCAGTGGCCAATGTCCTGTTTTCAGATGAAAGCTAATTCTGCATTTCATTTGGTCCCAGAGTCTGGAGGAAGATTGGAGAGGCACAGAATCCAAGGTGCTTCAAGTCCAGTGTTTTCAGTTTCAGTGATGGTTTGAGGTGTCATCTGCTGCAGTTGGTCCACTGGTCTTTTTTTTAGTGACCTTCATGCTTTCATCAGCTGGAAAGTTTTAAGGATATCTGGATTTCTTTTCCAGCAGAGCACCTGTTCACAGTGAAGCCTCTCCATGCCATGTCACATAGATACAATAATCTGTGCAAAAGGAGCTCCAACCAATTACTGATTGCATGAATGAGCAGAATTTTCCAGAAGGTCAAGTTTCTGTATTATAAACCCTTTTTAGATTGGTGTTTTGTGATATTGTAATATTTTGAGATAGTAGATTTTTAATTTTCCTGAGCTATAAGCTGTAACCACCAAGATTAAACCCAAAAAGTCTGTGAAGTTTATTTCTGAAAAAAAGAATCTAGAATTTCTGGAAGTTTTAATTTCTTGAATTAAACACAGAGAAAAAATAAACTTCTTCATGATATTCTTATTTCTAAGATGCACCTGTATATACACCTCTGTTTGATTTTAAAAACACCAAGTGTCCCTTGAACAAAAGAGAGGCTGGGTCTAGCAGAGCTAAGAGAGGAGTGGGGAAGACCTGTGCTGAGTCACAGTGAAATTAAAGCAGCACTAGTGTGATTAAGTACCATGGAAATCTGCTGAGGACAGCCTGGCTGACTTGCACAAACGTTTGACCCAACTTTCTCTGTTCTCTCTCCCCATGTCTGCATTCAGCATTTCAACAGTCAACAAGTGCGTTTTATTACACCAGCTGGTGTCCACTTCTCTTCACAGACTCTTCCAAAATGAAATCTAAAAAGTGAAGATATAGTCCCTAAACGTGAGCCCCTTGTTAGTCTTGTTGTGTGTGCATGTCTCTGTTTGGATGTCCAGCTGTGATCTGGTGCTCCTGTGACACTGAAATGCACAGTGAAATCAACAGGGCTGTTGCAGAAAATGCAGTGTGAAAACATTATTAGGTTGGTGTTTGTACCTCTGCCAAACAATCCCAGATCTCCGCCGTTCTTAGCCGAGCTGCAGTCGCTGAACTGAGACGCCAAGGATTCAAATTTCTCCTCTCCAGACTTGATCTGTTCTATGTACTCTACACAGAAAAGGGACATTGAGAACTTATGAAATCAGACGATCAGATCCATAGACCCTTTAAGCTTAATGATGCTTTACTCACTCTGAATGAGCTCCAGCGCCTCGTCTTTAGTCCTTGTGATGTTCTGTTCCCGCCATGACGATGGACGACGTGACTCTCTGTGCTTCACCAGGAGGTGAGAGCAGCGTACCTGAGTGAGTAAAGAAAAAACATGGGATCAAAATCTTTTTATGAGGCTTAATGGAAGAATTTTGATCAGGCTGGGTTGCAGTAGTCAGTCTTTTTTGTATTTTTTTCACACAAATGCAGTGAAACTTAAATGCATACACCTCCATTAAAAACGTGATAATCAAGAATGATACATTAAATAACTACACATAATAACCTTGTCTGCCTCTCCACGGCCGTCTCCTGTTGGACGTTCCCATTGGCTTGCATTGGTGATGCGGTTAAAGTAGTACACTTGGCCTGAGAGAGAAAGAGAGAGACATCACAGCTGCATGCATTGTTTTTTTGTTTTTTACTAGAGGGGTCCAACTTAAAAACTACAGAAACACCCATAAAAGAGATGATCAACTGGAGGCCACATCAGGCCCCCCACAGCTTCCCATTCAGCCCCCAGAGGATAATTAATTTCAGAAAATGTGAGAGGGCTGGTTAAATGATCATGATATTCCTGTGCTTGATTGGCCAGCAAACTCGCCAGACCTGTTCCCCATAGAGAATCTAAGAGGTACTGTCAAGAGGGAGATGAGAGACACTAGTCCCAAAAACACATACAAGCTGAAGGCTTTGATGAAGCAACCTAGGCTTCATAACACCCCAGCAGTGCCACAGGCTGATCGCCTCCATGCCACACTGCACTGATGCAGTAATTAATACGAGAGAAGCCCTGACCAAGTATTAAGTCTGTCTTATGTTAAATTCTAATTTTATGAATTACTGAATTTGATGTGCTTTTATCAGCTGGTGAATCAAACGTGCAATACATGTCTTTGTTTATAATTCAGGCTACTTATCCCTTTGCTGGATAAAATAAGAGTATACCCATTTCTCTAGGCACCTCTACACCACTGTAATAACTGATCCTAACTGTGCTGTAAGCTTGAAGTCAAACACCTGAAAGCTGAGAGGAGTCAGTGAGAAATAAAAGATGTATATTTGTAAGGTTATGCAGATAAATGTAAAAACTCTGAGGCTCGCGCACTGCAGGTGGGGCACAGGAGCAGAATGACGTCATGCACGGCCCTGCAGCAGCTAGGATGAATGAACCAGGAGTGGCGCGATAATGGAGAAACACTCATAAAAACAACCTAAAATCACTTTATAGGAAGAACTTATTTACAGCAGGGTTGCCCATCACCAGTGTCAGCTCATCTCAATAAAACCTGCAGTTTAATTAATCTCGTTGTGGGAGTAAACCACGATGCAGGGGCTGCTAGCTAGTAAGCTAACCACAAATAGCACTCAGCTAGTTAAAAAGCATAGTTCGTGTCTTAACGCTTCTGTTTCATTACCAGAACTACGACTCATTCGTTTCTCCCATCCAGGAGGTAGCTGCTCCTCGTCTGCCATTATTTCCTCTGCAGCAGCGTTTTAAAACTGGACTTCAATGTAACTACCGTGTGACAGCTTCAGCTGCAGTCAGGCAAATTACGACAGTTAGAAATATGTTTCCGACACAAGTTGTTGTCAGTTTAAGGCCCGCCTTGGTCCGGTTTCTCCAGTCTGCCATAGGTTAATTTTGGCTGTCAATCATAAAATCCTTTCATTTGATTGGTCGAGAGACTGAAACGTCAAAGACACTTTTACGGCAACCAGCACGGGGAGTATTGTAATACCAGTGAAAAGGGGAGAATAAAACACTCTGGGGTGAATTTCCAGGTAAGAATCGATCATTTAACACATCTCTTGTTGAAATGTCAGAGCACTGATGACACCATAAGGCTGAAAAGCTGTTTAAATGTTCGTTTTTAACACTGCGCACATGGTTAATGTACGAATTTGTTGTTAGCTTTAACTGATGTTAGCTAATTGTCTATTAAAACAGTGTTTCTTATTCTGCCTTCTGTTTTCTTATCTGTTCTCACTCTAAATGACCCACATTAGCACTGGATCACGTTTACGTGAACACGTCCCGAATAAAACGGTGTACTGGTTAAAATGGTCTCGCAGATGTTATGCTAACTGTGTCTTATTTCCTAGCTAACAGGACTAAAGATGATCGAGGTGGTTTGCAACGATCGCCTGGGCAAGAAAGTCCGGGTTAAATGCAAGTATCCTTTACCGAAACTCCTGTGAAAATACTGAAAATGCACACTGGCTTATGTTTAATACCTGGTGTTTTGATTTACCCTGTAACCGTGTTAACTGATGACCCACTTCCGAATGCATCAGGGATTTTCGTAGTTGCTAGCTGTCGAAACTTCAAGTATTAACGCAACTAAGAGCAGTGAAATAAAGTATTTTAAAACTTATATCTATGTATTTACAAAGGACATGTGGAATAAGACAATATCGTGTAAAACTATACTGTTTATATTGCTTTAAACAGAATGCCAGGCCTAATGATAGTAGAACGAGTATTTACAGTTAGAACAAGGAATAGAAATATGCTTTTTACCCAGTGGTGGAAAAGGACATTTTGTATTTTAAAGTGTCTCTATAGTTTACATACAGTTAAACTACAATTTGCTTAAATTCAATTCAAATGTCATTATGGACTTAAGGTCTAGATTTAAAAAAAAAACAATACGTAAAAGGACAGCACAAGAAATACAGGCACGAAAGTTCATAAATCAAATTTGGTATGAAATAAAGTTTACTCCTAAAAGAGGCATCTGTACCAGTGTTTCCATAACGGTGACATTTATCTTACAGTACTGTCTTTGATGCCACTCAGGGCCAAGATTATTTTGTTCCACAGTGAATCAAGTACGCAGATAAATTTATACACCAGATTTCTTAATACAGCATGCTGAGTATTAACTTCCTCACTTGCACTGCACCATCTCAGTCTCTTCAGTAGTAATCTCAGTGCATCGTTACAAGCTACTTGTAGCCTCTGCATATTTTATTTTTTATAGTTTGCACATAAGTATGCAGTACACAGAGGTGTATAATAGGCTTTAAAACAAAGCCATCTTCATATTTTCACACTTTTGAAAGTGTTATTACAATAATATTTTACAGTATGACAGAGCTGTAGTAACTTTTGAAAATCTGTGGCAAGGTGGGTCTCTTGGCAAGAACAAACAGAGAGTCATTATCATAGCATACATATTGATGAAGTATACACACTATGCTTCCTAAAGTCACAGGTGTTGATAATTTCACAAGCGGTGCAAAACTAACTAAAACATCAGTATACCAGGAACGGGCACAGGAACCCAAGCAGGGATCACTGTGTAACAGGCAACATCCAAGTACAACTAAACACATCTAAACACTCTGCCCAAGGGTATGATGAGGAAGTCTGCCCCTTTATCCCCTAAGATTTGAAACTGAAGTGGTCATAGCTTAGTTCTACTCTGTAGAGTCGCTTGATTTCAGATGAAAACATTTTAGTGGATGTCCTAGAGTTTGCTGAGTACTGGGCCTTTCCTTTGTTAGTATATTAAAGCAGATGAACTTCAACATCAAATGAATTTTTCCCACCCTATTCTGCATTTCCTTCCTTAACCCTCTGGTTTCAGTGCAGACGATACCATTGGAGATCTGAAGAAGCTCATTGCTGCTCAGACGGGAACAAAGAGTGATAAGATTGTATTAAAGAAATGGTAAGATGACTGTTGGAGTGCTTCCAAGTGGGATCATGACAAGTGTTTCTGTGGTTTTCTCCTAAATGTAACAACATTCTTTCTTTCAGGTATACCATATTCAAGGATCACGTAACTCTAAATGACTGTATCCTTTTAACAATCTGTTTACTTGAACTCACCATCTGTGTTTGTTTGTGATATTGTTGCACAAGAGTTTAAATATTCTTGATTTTCAAATATTTATTTGCCTTCAAATAGAGGTTTTGCAAAGAAATTAAGTGTAGAAAAGGACATTTTTACTTTCTTTTCTTCAAATAATGGGCCATTAATTCCATTAATATACGCTCTCTGACCATTTTATTAGGTACACCTGTTAAACGGCTCATTAATACATATCTAATCACCCAATCACATGGCAGCAATAAGTTGCATGCTTAAAATTACTGCTGGAGACCATTGTAATTAAGATAAACAATCATAGCAGGACTCTTTCTTTCGCCTTTTTGTGGAGATATCAAAGAATAAAAACTTGTACCAAGTAGAGCTATTATACTCAGTGTTTTTTCTTAACCAAAGCCTCTTCAGATGAAATCCACGATGGGATGAACCTGGAGCTTTACTACCAGTAGAGCAGCCCCACAGATCAATGCTACACAGATAAAATATTCACATCTTTATTCAAGACAGAGAAGATGGAGTCTGTCGCAGGAAACCACCGTGATTGGACGACACATCCACAGCAGAGATGGAGCTGTACCTCTAGAGCAGAAAACATGCAGATGAAACGTTATCTTCAGTTTGTCCTTTAAGTTTAATGCTCAGTTTTTATTATGTGAACGACATGTTGTAGTACAATGTTTGTTTTGATATTTTCAAATTAAAGCTGATATTTACCTAAACAGCAGAATACCGTTTATTTAATTTGAAATAAGCTCTTATTCTGTGTAGGCATCTTTGTTTGGGCATAGTAAGGCTGCTGTAGCTGTAGAGAAGATTGCCTATGACGTTTAGACACGTGGTTCTCACGTGGTGGACCCAAAAGAGGGTCATGAATGTATGCCAGAGAAAATTCTGTGTACAGAAGCCCTAAGTGGGCATACAGTAAATTCATACATGTATTTTTGAGGTTTTAATCCATGTAGGGTATGAGCTCTTTATTTTGTGTAGTATCTGTTGCACGATGTAGAAAACTCAAACCTTCTCAGCTGATGTAAGTTTGTTTCTGTTTGGCGCCCTCTTGTGGACGAATTAGCACAATTCACTGTTTTGCTGAATTTGTCCAGTGCATGTGTAACTCATGTTGTAATGTAGAGTGAAATAACGTGTCATGCTTCCTCAGTCAAATGAATCACACAAAGCCTGTTTTGGCTGTGTGCAGGTAAAGTCATCAGACAATAACCCAAAGCTTTAAAATTGCCTATATGTCTCTGCGGTCAGTTTGGATCTCGAATGTAATAAAATACATGACCGAAGAAAGAGACAGGGTCAAACTGACAACTTTACATGCCAGCTCTTCATGATTACCAATAAATTTTCCCAGATATCTTGAGAATTTACCTCACTAGTGTGAGAAAAGCACTTGTCATTGCAAGATTAAGAGATAAATGAGTGGAAATATTCAAAAATATATAAACTTACCCTTTGTAAAAAAATGTATAGATGCATGCCCATTAAGGAATTCAGTACTTTGTAGATTTTTTGCCCTCATTTCAGTCACACCTTGAGACCCACTGAAAAAAGCTCCATAAGCAGCTTTTGGGTCTCAACCCTCCAGTTGAGAACCACTGATCTAGATCAGTCATTCTCAAGTAGTCTGACTTCATCCCCCAACGCTGCCTCCTGAATGAGAACTCGTGGCCCAAATTGCTGAAAGATGTCAACTGCCTAAATTCAGCTGGTGACAAATGTTGCAATTTGAACCTTAGATGGAACAAAAAGTAGCAAAACTAACATGGTTCAAAAAAATTCTGTAGCCATACATTTTATTTTACTGTGTTCTTGAGAGTATGGGAAAATGTTGGCTGTTTTCTAGAGATCTTAATAATTTAACATATTGTCATGGTAAAACCAGCGATGGTATACCAAGATAATAAGTTAGATAAGTTGAAATAAGTGGAGAGAGAACAAAAACATAGTACTACTCACAAGGGCGAACTGTTGGGATTTTGGGCCCAAGAAAGAAAACTGCACAGAGCCCCCCTCAGCCAGGTAGTCAAACAAAAATGTTGCATCATTTTATGTATATCTATGAATTTGAATGTATTTATGAACAACAATTTTCCTATATTAATGAGCAATATTTTAGTATTGTTAAATTAAACATTTTATTTCCTTCACATTAGTTTATGTGTTTATTCCCCTATTCCAAAAGTATAAGACAATAACCCCCATATGTCTTGGCCGGGACACTTTTGCAACTGAGATTATTGATCTCGATGAGGTTTTCCTGGTTAAACAAATTTGATTAAAATGAATAAAACATTACAAAAATGCTCGCTATACTGCATAATGTATTTCTTCACCTCTAACTCAATGCATCTTACACTGATGTACTTTATAAAATAACAATCCTCCAGGCTCTTTCATGTTTAAACAACAATGCAACCATTCGGTTTTATTTACCTCTTGTTTCCTCATACCTGTTGACATTAAGTAACTTTTGATATATAAATGACACTAATGACAAGAAAATTTTTTAAAAAATCAATAAAAACATACTTTTTATTCCAGGTTTCTCAAGGGTTCCCTGTCTATGGTGGGCCCGGGTTATCAGTACCCTTTTTCCCCCTTGCTATGCCCATGACTACTCAAATAAATGTACAGTTACTGTGCAGCAGCACAATTTTACTCAATAACTGATGCTTTTTAAAAAGTAGTGAAGTATACTGAAGTATACTTCCATCAAATGATTCTCAAGTGAAAGTAAAATTTAAAAAAACACAAGTACACAAAAAGCTATTTAATTACAGTAACACGAGTAAGTGTCATTAGCTATTTGGTTTGGACATTTATGAGCAATATACTCTTCAAGTTTAGCAGGTCTACCAATGCTATTTTTTAAAATAGAAAAAAATCCCCGAAGCTCGGGTTTCAGCTGTCAAGGCTGACACAGCAGCAGGCTCAAATATTAAATTTATATTTGAGTTTAAGAGGATGTTTTTCTCCCATTTCTAGGTAAATATTAACCAGACACTCCTCTAGTCAGATTACCAAAAGTTTTATTCACATCACTGGACAGTCTTTAGATCACAGAGCACCTCTCTCTCTCTCACTCACAGCCACACTCGTGCATTAATGCAATAGCTGGAACCAGACTCCTCGCAGACCCCTGACACACTGAGGGTCTGCACATCTCTGGAGCCGTGTCAGCAGTAGTCGGAGTAATCCTCCTCCACATAGTTGGCTGGAAACAACCCCACCTAGAAGCACAAGGGCCGTTAATAAAAACCAGTAAAAATGTTTCTTCACTGAGCGGCTGTTTGTAAAATCCTCACCCGGCCGTACACCTCTCCCTTCCACCAGCCGCTGTGACCTTTCTTTGAGAGGATCTTGATAGTGTCTCCTTCCCGCAGTGACAGCTCTGAGCGGTCCCGGGCGGAGAAGTCGTACCTGGCCCTCGCTACGCCGAAACTCTTCATGCTGCCTCCTATCAGACGAAGCAAATAACTATTTATTTAACATGTTTCATACGTTAAAAACGGGAAGCCTGAAATGATTCAAAGAGGTCAACAGAAGGGAAATCAATACGGAAAGTGACAGCAATAGATCAAATTATAATAGATTAAATCAAAAAAGAAGACACACTTTTAAAAAAGTAATTTAAATCAAGAGAATAAACGCAGGAATTATAGGACAGTATGACAGCCTCAACTTACACAATCATATTTAGCTAACTTTATCAGCTGAGACTTGTGCAACCCCTATAAGCCCTTAGGAAAAGCAGATGAATATGGTTGGATTGCTGTTTTGAGCATGTGAAATTCAGGTTTGAGCTCAAAGCTCAGCTTTAAGGAGGCATCAGTGAAGTGTTTTACCTGGTGTTGTGTTTGGCGTGTGGTTTGGCGAGGCACTTTGCTCTGGTTGTTTGTACGGCGTACTTAACGTGGTGTCTACTTCCTTGAAGTACTCCTTCAAAGAGTTCTTCTGGTAAAACTCAATCAACTCCTAAAACAGAGAGAAGGCAGAGGAGGAGGAAGAGGGGAGACTGATTAGTCTGAGGAAGAATGAAAGGTTTTTTATGTATTTCTTCTGGACATTGCCTTTTTATTTTGAGTTCGTAAGACTTACCACTAAACCCTTGAACGCTTTCTTGTCATTGATACGATAAAGGCCTTCAGCGGACGTGATCTTTATGTGCCTGATGTCCATGTTGAACCTTAAGGAGAGAAGATTTAAAGGTTAGAAAGGTTAGTTTTTAGCAAAGTTTCTTAAAATTAATAGCATATGTTTTGTTAACATTTTAGATAAATAGTCTCTACCTGTTTTCTCAGAATATCAACAGACGCATTTAAAATCAAATTCCTCTAGGGATAAGTGGCTTTCATACAGTAACTTTTGTAGAAGTTTTCTATATAGATGGGATTACTTTCAAGGCCATTTGACTTTATTAGAGGACAACAGAGAGAGAGAGGGGGGCATGGAGAGGAGAAGAGAGGGTTGGGATTGACATGCATCGTTCAGGACTGCCTGCTGAAATTAGATCTGTTGAAACACTTAGTTCTTTCAAAAGTGACCTAAAACACTGCTTTTCTCTCAAGCCTTTGCCTGTTAGTTTAACATTATGTGCAGAATTGAGCATGGATTTGAGAATGCTACTTTGTGGGAGACCTCAACATTACTGTATGCAAAATGCTGCACAGATTGGTGAAACCTGTGTCCAGACTCAATTATTATGATGCCTGGAATTTTAGTTTTTCTTGACTCATTTGTGCGTCTTTGTTTCTTTGCATCTTTTGTAAAGCACATTGAGTTTACATCTGTATGAAATGTTCTAACAACTAAACAAAACTTCAAAATGTCCTCAGATAACTTATGAACCTTAGCGCTCCTCTCAATGAGCTTCCTTCTATTAGTAAATCTGTGAGCTCTTACTTGATGCTGATGGCGAACTCTCCTCCGTCTTTCTGCCTCACCAGGAAGGTCCCATCAGATCGAGACATCAGCATGTTTTTGGCAGCGTTTCTGTCCATGTTCCCTGCAAACCTGCAAACACAGTGAAAATGCAGACTTACTTTTTTGGTCAAAATAAGTGAGATTTTGCCTCTTATAAAAGTTTCCGATAAGTTATCTCTCTGTGAATTTCTATAAAAGTCCTGCCTTTAAAGTTTTAGCATTTAGCATCATCAGATCTGTAACTCAGAGGCAACAGTGGCTGTTAAAAGTTTTGCTTTCTCTGTAACACTGATGGAGCACCTAAGGCAGTGATCATCAAGTGGTGGCCCGGGGGCCACATCAGGCTCCCCACATCTTTCCATCCAGCCTCCAGAAGTATTGTCAAATTCAGAACATGTGCAGAGGAAAGCATATGTTGTGGGATTTAGGGTATCCTTTTTTATAAGTCCCTACAGCCATTAAACAATTTCAAAAACAATAGAAAGTTTAATCAGGAATGACTTTATGTTTCATCCATTTGCCAGAAATCCACCTGTCAGCCGTTAGTAGCAATTATGAGTCATATTAAACACATATTTATTAGTCCATTCTTGGTAAAAACTGATGTTTTCTGTGGAAACATTTGGCTGCAGATGTTTTGAGAGTGCAATGTTCCTGCTTGGGTTCTTCACTTGTCACTACACAGCATATTAGCATCAAACCCACTAACAGACAACATGACAACCACATAAATATTCAGCTAAAATATCTCAGTCGCCTCTGTGTTGATGGCTGTGATTTAAGGACTGATCTCACTGTTAGAACCTAAAAATTGTTCACATATGGAAGACAATAGAAATGTCTGAAAAAAATATGTTAATTAGACCATTCCAGAAATTTCTTGATGTGTGCCTCAGGTTTACCTGAGCATGGAAAATTATCTTTTATGCACCAGGAACAATCTAGGAGAAAGTTAAATTATCACAATAAAAATGTGTGTTTGCAACAGAAAAGTTCTGCCTTCATGGCCTTTGTCGTCTCTGTCAGCCAGAGATACCTCAGAGTTCACACACAATAACTTTCTCAGACGTGCAAGACATTTTCTTGTAAGCATGTGTACGTTTCTGGTGGTGGCTGGTGGTTGACCCTGTCCAACCACTACCGCTATATTGTTGAGTCTGGTGTCTTTCATCTTCCTCTTGACAATACCCAGAGGTTCCTCTGTGGGGTTCAGGTCAGACCAGTTGGCTGGTCAATCAAACACAGTACTATCATGGTCAGCAAACCAGTTTCTGGTAGTTTTGGTTTCACTGTGGGCAGGTGCCAAGTCCTACTGGAAAAGGAAATGGGTATCTCCATAAAACTCATGGAAGCATGAAGTGCTCTAAATCTCCTGGTAGCATATGACAGCGTTGACTCTGGACTTGATAAAGTACAGTAGACCAAGAACAACAGATGACATGGCACCCAAACCATCACTGACTATGGAAACTGAAAACACTGCATTCTGTGCCAGACTCTGGGACTTTGATTTCCAAATGAAATTCAAAACTTACTTTCATCTGAAAACAGGACTTTGGACCACTGAGCAACAGTTCAGATCTTTTTCTCTTTGGCCCAGGTGAGATGCTGATTATCTAGTCTGTGGTTCAGGATTGGCTTGAAACTAAGAGCATGACACTTGTTGCCTACATTTCCTGATGTGGTGATCCACTGACTCCAGCCTCAGTCCACTCCTTGTGAAAATCTTCTAAGTTCAGGAATCTGCTTTGTTTGACAGTCCTCTGAAGGCTGAGCTAAGCCTTATTGCTTGTGCTTCTTTTATTACCAAAATTTTCCCTTCCATTAAATTTTTTGTGAATATACTTTGATACAGTCTCTGAGAAGAGCCTGCCCTGTCAGCAGTGACCTTCTGTGGCTTACCCTCCCTGTGGAGGATGACAATGATTGTCCTCTGGACATCTGTCAAGTCAGCAGTCTCCCCCATGACTGTGGTTGTGTGAACTGAACCAGAGTGAGAGAATGAAGGCTCAGGAAACCTTTGCAAGTTGAACTTTTCAATAATATTCTTATGGTTTGAGAGTGATTTTTTTTGGTGCTGTAAGCTGTAATCATCAAGATTAAAATAAAAAAGGTTTAAAATGTTTCATTTTGTATGAGATTAATTAGAATATATGGGAGTTTAACTTTTTGAAGTGAATCAGAGGACAAAATTAACTTTTAGATAATATTCCAGTTTTTTGAGATGCACCTGTATATATGGGTGCTGGAGAGGTTAAAAGCAATAGTACAGCACTGGTGCAGATCAGAGCAGAGAGAAGGAAATCTTGCAGTTTTAACAGGCTGCAGATCGGGAGGATGTTTATTGGGTGATAAGATGATAACACGCACCAAGGGCATGTGAAGTGCTGCTCCATATCTTAGTTTTATATGTTTAGTCCTGAGCGTTAATCTTCTGCTTTGAGAAGAAGAAAACATGCTGAACTTGCCTCCCAACATACTCTTTAATTTAACTATATTTCCCCTTTACAGAATGGATATTATAATCCAGCAAAAGATGCATATTACTATAAAAAGAAGGGAAGAAATAGGGTGCAAAAAGCATTTTTTTGTCAAGAAGACTATGCTCTCTGTAGCTGCACTGCTGTATTTGTCTACAATTCAAGAAAAATGTTATTATCATGGAGTCAGGGCAGAAAACACTCACACTAGAAGGTGACTAAAGGCTGTTTTACAAACAAATCTGATCTGTACTAGCTCAAAGTGTCACTCAGCTTTTGTTGCAGTGCTTTTGCAAGAAGTAAGGCATACATCTGTGAGGTCAGGAGTGGTTTGGTAAGTAACCGAGTTCCTGCACATACTCACCAGTGGAAGCCAGATAGGTCAGGGGTTGGCCTCTGTGAAAAAGGTGAGATTACACAGAGGTTAGATTTAAAACTTGCAGAAGTGTGTGATCGTAGTGGTTGACGGTCATCTCTTACTTAAACTGCTAACGTGAGTGTAAGTGCATTGCAGCAAGCATGTGCTAGTTGCCACATACTACAGGAACTAAACATGACTTTGTAGTTTCTTTGTCCCTTGATGGAGGATGTTTGTTGTTTACGTATGTCTTGTTTGTTTAGGGATCATACTCACAGAGATGTAGGGCTGAACTTTCTGGCAAGGGAACCATCCCATCTGTCCGACTGTCAGATTTCTTCCCTGAAAAACAAACGCAACATAAATCACACAGCAGGTGCTGGTTTAGCTCCGATCCCTTTGCAGTACAGTGTGGCATCATTGCAACACATCAGTGAATCACCTTGGTGACAAATAATAAATGCAGGAACAAACACAAAGCAGCTGATATAAATACTAGATGATTAAAACAAATTTGTATGCAGTCAGAAGTGTTGTCTTGGTGTAACAGTTTATTTTTTTTATATAATTCTAGTAAACAATGATACCTGTTCCACAGCAACAAAATAAGAAGTCATAGGTACGGTTTGGTGGGAACAGGGTAAAACCATACCCCTGGTATTTAAAACACCCACATTGGTGCTTTAGTTACTGTCGTGAAAAAATGTGCCCTAAGAGTGTTTGTCTATTTTCAGCAGCAGCACTGTCTGTTTGAAATGCTGTGCAAATAAATAAAGAACTCAGGTAGGCCTTACCTAACCCTGTAAATGCAATTAAGCCTTGCTATATTCTTCTACAAAGTCAAACTGGAAATGTTCTCTGCTGTTTGTAACGGCTATATAAGTGTAAAAACAAGTCAGTTCTTCTTTCTGGGGGTGAATCAGTGGTGAGAAATGATCTGAAGTTTAACTCTATTTACCATATTTGCTGCAGCACATTAGGCACAGCTAAAACCTTCAACAGTTTTAAAATATTTAAATTAATTTTATCCCCGTTTTCATGGGACATGTTGATGAATATGTTACTTTGGGAACTAAAGTAGTCTCTAACTCTTTATAAGCTTCCTGTAGAGCAGTAGGGCTTGAATTGATGATGAAGGGGCTCAGCAAAGCAGAAGAAAAATGATGTATACCATTCTGCACTGCTGGCAAAGCATGGCAAACTTTGTGAGAACTTCCAAATATATGTAGGGCTAACAATGAATCTATAACAGGCATCATGATGACAAAGAAAGAGGAATGAAACTATGATGAGTCATATCTTGCCATCTGCTTCACTGATGCAACAGTGGGTTTTAATAAGAGAGGCACACTCCTCTCTTCTGCCATATTCTACCTGTGTTAGACAAGTTTCTCTATGTGTTTCAATTAGGGCTGCAAGATTAGTCGCATTAATCGCGACTGATGAAGTTTCACAATTAGTGCACTTTTTTTAGATTTTATTTTTGGGCTTTTTATGCCTTTATTGACAGCAGACGGCAGAATTGGAAACAGGGATAAGAGAGCTGGGGAGAGACATGCAGGAAAGTGACACAGGCCAGATTCAAACCTGGGCCACCCGAGTACATGGGCCACCTGTGCCCCCACTTTTTTTCTCAAATTCCGATTAATCTCATGCTTTATTGGGCCTTTTAGCACTCTTTCGTTAAGCCACGCCTATATCTACCTGCAGCAACAGAGAAGTAAAATAAGTCGACCCTTTATGCCGCATTTCACTTAAAAAACTTACAGACAGCTCAGTGGACAAGTCAGAAGTCATTTGCACCTTGTATTTCCTTTTCAGTCCATACCAAGTTCTTTTTTCCGTGGTTCAGTTCATGTTCAAATTTTTGATCGCCCTATAAAAGCAGGTCTGTGTCCAAACAGGAAGTCATTTACCTTTGGGTTAAGGCAGTAGAAAAAAACCCAAATCACATTAAAACAGTTTTGGTTGCAAAAAAAATGCCATTTTAAAACGGGATAAAATGGATGTGATTAATTGCAATTAACTGCAGAATCCTGAGATTAATTGCAATTAAAAATTTTAATCTTTTGACATTAGGACTGGGCATTTAATTAAGTTTTAATTCTAATTGCGATTTTGGCTTACCATGATCATGAAAATGAGATATGCTAATTAAATAATTACTGCGCCTCGTTCATTGTTATACCCATTTTGTCCGTAGATATTGTCATGGGGTAAATGTTTCATTGTTGCTTTTTTATTTTCGCCTTTAAGTAATTCTTTTCGTTTATTCATTATTATGATGTATTATGATTGTCATATATGTATGTTTCTGTCATTGATTTTCATTTATTGATTGTTTTTTATAAGTATTTTAAGTGTTGAAGTTCGCTAAATATGTGTGATGCAAGTGTTGCAAAATCAATTACATCATGTTTAATAATGGTGATCTCAATACCAATCAAAATAATCATAATAATTAATTTTTGCCAGAATCAAGCAGCTCTAATATGTCTATACTTATTATGATGTGTGAGGGGGCTTGAGAACATTTTCATCTGTCAAAGGGGGCTTAGCAGAAAATGTTTGGGAACCTCTGCTTTAGAGCAAACTTGTGGCTGATGGAGCTCACTGTTGTGCAATGTGAGAAAAATAAATTTACAGCCTCTTATCTGTTTAAAGTACACACATCATTACAGGACAATCTTCGATCCTGACTGATAATGGTTGTGGATTATTTTATAAAGTAATCGTTGAGCAAGGGAGGAAACGCTACTGTGCAGAAAGGGGGAGGAAAAAGGGACAAAATTTCATTTGCTCCTCTGTCCTGACTGTTTATCTGCAACGTGTTAAAACAATCCTGCAACTATTCCTTTTCCTCCAGTGGCTGCTAATAAACTTTCTTCCATTAAGTGTTTTTTTAGACTTACAGAATTGCGGTTGAATGAAGTCTGTAGAGGTGCATGCTCCGCTCCCACATGCGTGTATTCACTGTGCTGCTCTGAACTGCTTCTTGTTTAAAGCAGAGCTTCTCAAACTTTCCAAGCCACAAAAATAAGGGTGCCAGAGACCAGAAAAACCCCTACTGTACCTGAGGGTGGTTGAAGCATAGTTGCACACAGCCATGCACATTCAAGAATTCATGTGCAGACTGACATTTTAAGGGTTTTTTAAACCTTACTTTAATTAGAATGTAAATCCTGTTAAATGATGAATGTTATTATTTCACATTTAACTAATTCTATGCATATATTTTTATTAAAAAGGGTAAACTGTACTATCTGAAATCATTTAAAAACATACTTTATTTTTTGGAAGGTATCTGTCAACATCCTCTCAGTGTCTTGTGACCCCCAGGTTGAGAGCCACTGCTTTAAATTGTGTGTGAAGTGATTAAAAAGTATTTTAGGGCAGAAAGCTGTGTTAGTAACCACCAGGCTGAATTTAAGCAATGAAAACATCTTAAAGTATAAAATAATGAAAAATGAGGCTGTTATATCTGCTCTAGGATGCTGCAGGCGCACTGGTTGACTGAGCCAAAACCACTCCAACTCAGGAGAAAGATGATCCTCTCGCAAATTAAAAAAAGCAACAACCTGCATGGCAGACTCATCTGTGTGCTCTACTGAACCTGTCAGCTCTATATTCGAGCCACCAGACTCCCTTTTATGTCATGGGAGGCAGAAAGTTTAGTGCTAAGAAGTCTGAGTTTCATTTACTCATCCTGCATTTTAACACTTCAGTTATTCTTGTTGTGTTATTTTTCTATGAGAGATATAAAGTTACATTTTTCTTGCACATTTAAGCTTTTTGAGTTGCTGCAGAATACGTTCCATTTCTTGATGTTGCTCCTTAAAATAAAAGTCCTCCATGATATTAAGAAGATTGCGACAAACTTGGCAGAAACAGAATGTTTACAGGTATATTGTCTGATGCTCCACTGGACTTAAGCATAGCAGAGAGCAGGAAGTAACAGATATTTGTTAAAATACATCTCAGCATGTACAGGTGTTAGGTCCTGCTGCGCCTAGTTCAGGGTTGCAATGTCCATGGTTTTCCCACAGAATTGGGCTACTTTTTATGTACTGCTGCAGGCAAATTTTTTTTGTCTGCAGGTTTAGCTGATGCATTTTGATGCCTTGTTTATGTGTATTTAATATCCCAAGCAGGATAAGCTACTTTATTTACCCTCAAATACAACTAATGCCAGCCTTACACCAGCAGACTTTGCTAAAACTCTTAAAAGACTCTAAAAAGACTTACACCGGACGGCTCGGTTCTCAACTAATCCTCCAGTTTGCTGTGACAGGGTTACAATCCCAAAAAACCTAAAGCCAGAGGAGCTAAGTAGAATTCAGTCATTAGATTACATTATTCTCCAAATCAAAGCCTGTATCCCACAGTAGGAGCAGAAAAGTGATGAGCAGCAGGGGGGAAATGGAAGAAAGAGGAAGATATGTACATGGCCGAAAAATAACCGAAGAGACTGAAAAGATAAGAGCAACTCAACCCAACACATTAACCACAGGAAATGAAGCTCAAAAAAGGCCAACTAATGTGTGAGCTTCCCCCCAGCCTTTAGACTACAGAGTGTATAAGCTCATATCAAAGTTTTCAACTCTACCTCCCACCACGCCAGGTCAGCATCAGCCCGACTCAGCTCAATGATGTCACCCCTGGACAGGTGGAGGGGTTGGCCGAAGCCTACAGGGGGCGGAGGAAGGCCGTAGTATTCCTGACACACCTCCATTTTAGGAAATCCTGAAGAAGAGAGAAAGCAAGAATAAGGAGGGAAATCTGACACCTCATTTAAGCACTTTGACTCTGCCACTAGTGTTTTTTTTTCTTTTTAGAATAAACAACCCTGGCATCAACTGGCTCTTATAATCTTATACTATACTCTTGTATTTTGGATTACTTACCAATGTTTGAATGTGCAGAAGATCTATTAGCTTTAGCCTAAAAGACATAAAGAAATACAAAAAGACATTGAAAAGTGAGAAGATTTATCCGAATGTTTCTAGCACATGTCGTAGAACGAAACATCCTGTTGCCTGTCATAACCGCTCTTTCCTGTCTGCATATTTACTTCAAAAACAGGCCAAGAAAGGCAAAAAGCCCTGTGCAAAAGTAAGTCAAACAAGTAACATGTAAGAAAAAGTCCACATGTGCTTATGCATCCAATGTGGGCTTTTTCATTTCAAACCATATACACACTGCCAAACATAAATACAGTCTTACCTTTCGTACAGTGCCAGTATGATCTGGAAAAAAAAAAACAGAAAACAAAATGTGATTTGTATTTGATACCAGATTGCTCAATACAACACTTCTTTGGGAAAATGCCGCTCAACTACATGAGATATCATGTTCACATGAGTGGCCTTGATGGACAAATGGACAGACCATAGACATATTGTCTTCAGCTGTGGCTATCAGCAACAGACAGGGTTGGTTTGGTAACTTGGATGTCCCAGTCAAGGACCACTGAGGCCCTCCTATTTAGCTGAAAGTAGCCACCATGGGTCAAGATGTTTTGAAGCATTTCTTTTTAGGTAACAACGCCAAAGAACTCCAGAACCCCAAATAGAACATAGAAATACCCATCATCTTGTAGATCAGCATTATAACTCAAACTCACTATATCTGCATTTTTTAGCATCTCCATGACAGGTGTAACTTATAAAACAGCACTGTGCATAAGTTTTAGGCACATTAGGTGCTAAAGATTCACCACAGGACCCGAGGTGCTATAACCTGAGTCAAACTCGAAACATGTTGACACACGTGTTGAGTTTGGCCAACGTCAAGCTAGGCGGCATCTCTTCTGTCTGGGCCATTTCATCCAAGGCAATATGCTCAGAGACCGCTGGCAGTTTTGGAGCCCTTGGGACACCCACAGCACAGCCAGGGGCTTGTGCCAACCATACTCTCCGTAGGCCCCGTTTACTCACCACAGCCACACCTTACGCTACACATTATTTCCTCATGCCCCTGATAGTCTGCAAGGACATTCAGAGCATAACTGGGTTGTGTCAATCCTTCTTCCTGCCCTTAGGCTGCTTATTTGCCACATCTATTCCTTACTTCAGCCTCAGTGTTTCACCCAAAAATGCCTTAAAGGCCTACCCAGTACTGTATATGCCTACTGTTTATGCAATATCTGTTTTTCAGCCATAAATCATACATTTTATTTGCTGTTTCCAAATTTTGAAGACATTTTGGGACTTTTTGAGCTGCTTGGATTTTGCTGTTGGGACCAGAGTTCTTACCATCGACATTTTTAGATAATTGAAATCTATTTTGAAGCAATTTTATCCACTCTTGGCCCATTATCTTAATTTAAAACACATATTTTAATAATTGAAAGTAATTTTAAATGATTATATGAGGATTTTTGGAGCACGAGGCCCCAGACAGGTGTGGTCACCTACCTTTGCCTTATGGTAAAAATGCCTATGATTGCGGAGGCACAAAAACCGTGGAATGAAAAGCATTGAAAATTTTAACAACCTTAATTTAAACTCATACAAACACAGTTACTTTGTACTGACCTGAGTTCCGTCCACATGCAGGGACTCTGCCTAAACATTCTTTATGAGCTGCCATCTTACACCGCGTGCAGCGGTATCCCTGGAAAAATATCCCTCTGCAGAAGAGAGTTGTAGAGATTTAACCTCAGCGGACGAGAGACTTTTTAAAGTTGGAGCTCAGATGAACACTGATAGAAAATACCTTAACAGCATGGAGCAGGCTTTGCAGCAGGTGGTTTCCTCAAAGCAGTGCATCTGGAAGTCGTGGTTGTTGGCTGTGGAGTTTTCAGGACACATGTTTGACCTGCAACAGAGATGTACAACTGTTTTGACCATACTGTGATAACAAGCATTCCAAGAGTTGGCTTTTACTGGAAGTCTGACTGTGGCGATATTGGAAAAAAAAAAAAAAAACCTGAAAACAGTATTTGGTATTTTTGAGCCTTTAGAAACCAGCAGTAGCAGCAGCACAAACAAAATCTGATCCCTTTTTTCTTGGATGTGCTTTACCTTGTCTTAAACTCCTCACAGATCTTACAGATATTATTTCAAAAATTAAAAACTGGACATACATACCCTGTGTAAGAGTTAAGAGTGAACCTGACAGGGAAGTTACAGAAAAAACTGCTAAACTCAAATCTTGGCCTGTGTATTTCCCTTATTTCTAGCTAGAAAAACCATGGCACCTAAATTAAGTAACATTCACCCAGCATGTCCAGATATGTATTTTGTGGTATTCTAGACTGAAAGAGAAGTCTTTATTTTTACATGTAGGCAACTTTCTTAAAATGACTTTGCTATCTTGTTTCAAGAAACTTAAGGAAGCTTTGTCTAATGTTATTCTTAAAATGAAATTAGACAAACACACTTGCAAAGCTTTAAGTTTTTCCAGTAAAGTATCTGAAAGCGACAGTTACAGTGGCTCAGTAGGTAGAGTCAGTCGTCTCTCTACCAAAAGGTTGGAGGTCTGATCCCCAGCTCCACAGTCCACAGCCACATATCGACACCTTGCCCCAATTTGTGCCAATTGCCGCGTCAGTGGCATTTGAATATTTGTGATTAGTTAATACTGATAGCCACCCCACATAGCAGCCTCTGCCATGGGTAAGTGTGACCTAGGGTGTAAAAATCACTTTAGGTAGTCTGACAATTCGAAACGTGCTACAACCCCAGACTATGGAAAAATTTCTGAGACTTGTAATAACATCAAACGCTGTGGAGATGGCCACTTATTTCATATTACACACAGTTAACGTAGTCCATTATTATCACAGCATTATTGTTAGTAGTCTAAATGAAGATTCACAAAACTATGTCTTTTATTTGAGACAGTAAGGCTTTGATTTCACGAAAAAGGTCTTGTTTTTTGCTGAAAAGACATGTCACTGCCACTTTTTGTTTAAATTATGTTTAAATATATGCATGCGTCTTCTAAATGCCTTAAACATTATGTAAGATATACCATGGGGTGCTAAAGTTTAATCTAAAGGCCCTAACTCATCATTGTATTCAGTTTGATCCAGTTGGATGGCCTTTATCGACCACCCATGGGCAAAATCACTAGCACAACCTTTTTTATAAGGATATACTTAGGGTGAATCCCATTTCTACCTCTTAGCCCATATCTTAGCCCTTCCCCTTGGTTTTACACATTCACGCCAGGTGAAGGGGTGTCCTAATTCTCTTTTGAATTGAGGGCTAGGGGTAAGGGCTACATAGCCCTTGAAACGAAGATTTTCCAGGACCACACTTGAAACCAAGGAGTATGATTAACTGTATAAATATATATGGAGAAGATCAACACAGAGATCCATGGTGTGAACGAGATGGTCGAATCTTTATTGTCACCTCTGATAACAATGTGTGATGATGTGGCGCCTCGTTTCTTAAGGAAGGGTTTTCAACCCCACCCCTTACCACTCTGTTTTGAGGAGCAAGGGAAGAGGTAGATGAAGGGGAAGAGCTAAAGGGTAGAAATGGGATCGGCCCTTAGCCTGCTTCCCTCATACAAGAGCAATTTTTTTTCATGTGTAAAGTGCTGGAAGCTACAGTTTTTGTTCTGTGACTCAGTCACAACATTTACTTTTGACTCTCTGTCCCCAAAGTGTGTCTGGAAGTGGTTTTAAGGTACACTGTTCCTGCAGCCTGCAGGAGGTTCTGTGTACTGGGGAGCTGGTCTCTTTTTAAAAATGAATGAAAGATGTTGGAGAGACGTTAGATGTCTTGACTTAGGACTTTCTGCTCTGTGACCTGGGAAATGGTTGATCTGTGTTTGTTATAGGTTTTATATTTTATGCCTGTAACTCAATCGTGCTGTTGCCTGTCTTGGTGAGGACACTCTATTGAATGACTTTCTTAAATAGAGAAGTAAAATGATGATTAGAGTCTGCATCCATCAGTAGATGCTGTTCAACTATTTTGGAGCTTATCCCAGCAAAATACAGAATAAGTACAGCTGAATAAGATTATAAAATGAAATGCTGAGCATCTCGGAGTATTTTCTCATGTAAATGAAGTGTTTACAGATGAAAATTAGCCTTTTTCTTGTTTTTCATCTGCTTTTTAACTGTTTTTGTTTTTATCCACTTATTAGGAATCGAGACATCAATCTATCAAAGCGTCCTTGCTTCTGCCTTTGGCAGTCTGTGTGTGTGCTTCTATGTGTGCATAAACTTTGTATGTGTGTGATAACTCACAGAGCCATCTCAAACTGCTCCAGCCATTTCTTCTTCAGTTCTCTGGTTTTGAAATATAAATCGTACCCATACTTCCCGTAGCAGTCAAGTAGAAGGAACAAATAAGACCACTGTTCACAAACAGAAAGAGACACTCTGTTAGAGTCACCAAGGCTTCTAGACGTCTTAATAGATGAACAATAAGGTATAAATGGTGCTGCAGAGATGTAGATGGACCTTCTTTTTGTCCTTTTCTCCCGTTGGTTCATCTCGTATCTGGTAGTGCTGCAGTTCAATGATCTCCTTAAGTTCAAAAGACTCTCCCCCCTTCTTCTTACAGACAAACATGGCCTTATCGAAGAGGAAGGCATACCTGATGAGCAGAAAAACACACAAAATCATGTCAGACAAATGCCATATAAGCAAGAAACAAGCAAAGAGACATTACTGATACATACCTGTCCTGTTTGGACTTTTTCTCCGGGGTGCAGATCTTTAGCTCTCCGTCGATTTTGGGGCGACCGAACAAGGCTAGAGACTGTGTCTAATGAGAAGACAACAAAATATTGAAAATAATGATGATGATAAAGGCCTTAAAGAAGCAGATAAAATGTGAATCATATGACCTCACCATGTTTTCTATGGACAGCTGGAAGGAGGTGATCTGTCTCATGATCTCATTGTCTCGCTTCACCTCGTTCACACACTGTGCCAAGTCCTGCAGACACAAAAATAAAGACAAATTTCTTTTTTAGAACATACACAAAATATTGATTAAGAAAATTATTTATAATGTTTGTTCTTACTCTCATGGCATCTAAAGCAGAGCGGAGGTTCTCTTTATCTGCAGGGTCAGTTGTATGCTTCATTAGCTCCTAGAGGGACAAACAAACCAAAGAATTACAAGAAATAATAAAGATGTATAATAAAGCTTCAGACATAAAACAACTTTAACATACCTGTAACAGCAGGTGATACTTTAGGACCCTCTGCATTGGCACCATGAGTAAATCTCTGAGAGAAAAACGTCCACTGTTTGCTCGATTTGAACACTCCTGAGAGAGAAAGTGAAAAAGGGAAGTGATCATGAACAGAAAACCAGGGTTATGTGAAGAGGATGTTGTGAGGAAGGCTCAGCCAACCTGCCCGTTTCCCCTCGTGAACCAATAAAAAAGAGTCACCTCAAGGCCAAGAAATCTATAAATGAAAATGAAACGGCTGACCAAGCATCTTAAACAGCAAAACAAGGTCAGATTTTAATTTTACTCCCTGGGATTTTTCTTCTTACTCTAATTTAACATCATGATGCACAGTTGCAGGCAAGAGCTCAGCCTGCATGGCCAGGCCAGGGTAAGAGACACTGAAGCACAAGGTTAGAAATGCAGGAGAAATCACACAAGAATATAAAAACAGAACTGCAGAACTGTCACGAGGCAGGAAAACAAGATTACAATACTGATAAGGACCTGAAATGATAACATTAAAAAAAATACTGTGAGTTTAAAGCCACACAGGATAGTATGAATCATCCTTAGGCCCAGTATATAGCTCAGTTTGATGTGAATGTTAGCAGTTTTGCAGGTACACAACCTTAATCAGCCCTATTACCACAGGTGTATAAAAACAAGCACCTCACCATGCAGTCTCCATTTGCAAACATTTGTGATACAAAATGCACCATTCTGAAGAGCTCAGACTTCAAGCGTGGTGCTGTGATGGATGCCACCTTTGCAATAAGATGGTCTGCTACTGGATATTTCACAGTCAACTGTAAGTTATATTCTTAGAAGGTGAATGCATTTAGGGACAACAGAAATTCAGCTACAAGATTGGGTGTAAACGTCAGCAACACTGCTGAGTCCATAGCCAAAGAGATCTGAATTTCCACTGGCATTGATGTAAGCACAAAGACTGTGCAGGGGGAGCTTCAGGGAATGGGTTTCCATGGCCGAGCAGCTGCATGCAAGCCTAACACTACCAAGTCAATGTAAAGTTCACTGACACTGGACTCAGAGAGGTGGAAATATGTTCTGTGGAGTGACGAATCATGCTTCTCAATTTTGCTGACAGTTTGGCAAGCCTGGGGTTGGCGGATGCAAGGAGAATGTTACCGGTCTGACTGGACTGGCCAACTGTGAAGTTTGGTGGAAGAGGGATAATGGTATGGGGCTGTTTTTCAGGGTTTGGGCTTGGCCTCTTATCCCCAGTGAAGAGCAATCTCAATGCTTCAGCATACCAAGACATTTTGCACGATGCTATGCTTCCAACTTTGTGGCCGGACTCTCAGATCTTCATCTTCCATCAGCCTCACTATCCCTCTGGCACGTATGACCGCCATGGGGTCCAGAGCCGTCAGCCGCTCTGCCCCCTGCCTCCCACCAGACATCCGAAACATCGACACATTGACTATTATTAAATCACACCTCAAAACCCACCTGTTCAGACAAGCATTCTCACCCTGACTGTCACTCTGCAGATCTCCCCTCTTTTTAACTGTTACATCTTTTCAACTTGTTTTTTCACTGTTTGTTTTTATCTGTTTTGTGTGTGTCCTTGGGTGTTTTGAAATGGCGCCTATAAATAAAATGTATTATTATTGTTATTATTATTATTATTATTATTATTATTAACAGTTTGGGGAAGGCCCCTTTCGATTCCAACATGACTGTGCTCCAGTGCACAAAGCAATGACTATGAAGACGTGGTTTGATGAGTTTGGTGTGTAGGAACTTGACTGACCTGCCCAGAGCCCTGACCACAACCTTGTCTAGTACTTTTAGGATGAACTGGAACAGAGATTAAGAGCCAGGCTTTCTAGTCCAACATCAGTGCCTGACCTCATAAATGCTCTACAGAATGAATGGGCGCACTCCAGAGTTGAAGCTGTTATAGCAGCAAAAGGGGGAGCAACTCTATATTACAATACATGTATTTGAATACAATGCCATTACAGTTGGTGTAATGATCAGGTGGCCAAATACTTTTGACCATATGGTGGGATAATGGAGTGAAATGAAATGCATGGGTGTTTATTTGTTTGCTTCGTCCTTATATCATTGACTTCTTGCCACACTTTACCACATTTGTGACCCACTGAAAATGGCATTGTGACCCTCTTTGTGGTCCTGACCCACCAGTTTAGAACCATAAATGAATGTTGAATTATGTTGTCACTAAATCAGTGATTCTCCTTAGTGGACATGCAACCCTACATTTTATTTTACTCTGTTTTGCTGTGATAATGGGTGTATTTAAAAGTTTTCCCGGCATTTCAACTCTTCTTTTTTGAGATAACAAAAGTGCTTTCCCTATGATAATGAGGTAATTCCTCAGTCTCTGGAAAACTGGCAAACCCTTTATCATGGGAAAGAGATTGTAAAACATGTCAGTTTTGACCTGTCTCTTTTTTCAGTCATATATTTTGTTCCATCCAAACTGCATAATTTGTCATTAAATAAACATGCCATGGTAAACTTTTGGGTTATTCGAGTCACAATCTGCCATTAAAGAGAATGGGGGGTCCTGAGGCTAGACCAGTTGTAAAGCATTGCTCTATGGACAATAAATTAATGTCAAATAAAGTTGTCAAGGTATACAATTAAAGTTCTCCAATCTCTGTGCACGAAATAATGCCTAACAAGTGCTCATGTGGACTCAAAGTCTTCAAGATTAGCTAACTCCTCTGTTACTTCCTGCTGCTCAACTCCTTTCTTCGAGTTTAGATTATGAGTACTTTACAAGACTGCAGGTATTTAAAAATAAAATCTTTAGGTTGAGAATAAACAGCTGAACGTCCTGTCTCTTCCTGCACTATTTTTAGATGTGCAGGCCCTTAAAGGTGTTTATTAATTTGTCTCTTGGCCTTACCCACACTCGCTGACTCTTGACACTCATTAAAACAAACTTTTAAGCTTCTGGGGAAATTCCCATAAGATGAAAGATGAAAAACATCCTTGTATGACATTACATTCCACCAGCTTGATTTTTATCTTTTCTTGCTGCTGCAGCGTAGAAATTCACGGGTAAAATGATGACTGTGCAAACAGATATTTGGCTTACTTTGCACAAAAAGAACAATGAACAAATGACAACCAGTAGGTGTCAATAAAGATGCCACCACATCATGATCCCTCACAGGCTTCCATTTGCATTTTGGGCCCAGATACTCAAGAGACACATCAGTGGCTCGACCCCTTGTTCACATATATTCACAATAATTTGACCCTCAAATTACAAAACAAGCCCTCTGCTAAATATGTGCACATTTACACTGAATCAGGGACAAACCTATTCACACTGCCTCCCTTCACCTCCTCCTCACCTCCAGTTTCATCCTGATATCCTCTCTCATACAGGAGAGCTTGTCTAGATGTTTCGTCGCCGTCTCCACCTGGCTGCAGTAACGTCCGTACAGTAGGAGCCTAAGGAGAGTAAACATTTTGGTACACCTCACAACACTCATGTATTGTTAGTCAGAATATATCAAATAAAAATTAAAGTTTAATTTTGTACCTCTCTTTGTAGCTCATAAACACCTGGTGCAAGTTTTTGGCTCCATAAGTTAAGACTGATGTCCGAACCTCTTCCAACAAATTACGATGAGTGATCGCTAACTCCTGCACATACAAAGAAAATATGTAAATATGGCTAAAAACATGGTACTCATGCACAACTGCAGGTGTGTAGATAATCTCCTCCTGTACCTTAATATTGATGAAGATAGTCTCGATGTCCTGAACTTGAAGAAACTTTTCAAGAGGCTTCATAAAGTGCTGAAAAAAGAAGATTAAGTTATTTTTCTCTTTAAATATGTGTGTGAAGGTCTCTGCTAGTCACTTTCTCTGTGTAACTGAAGGATTTATCTGGGATTAATGTGTAAATAAATGAATAATACATTGGCATATTTTAAATGTGTGCACACCTGTAATATCGATTCGAGTGTATCTGTGTATTTCTCCTCCGTCTGTCTGATCTCCTGCAGGCAGCACTCTCGTTTGTCCACCCCGACCTTCTGCTGCTGCAGAAACATAAAAAGTGAAATTATAAATTGAAGGACGCTTTCATTTTCAGTTGCATATCCTGTTTTCTTCCCCCTTGTGGCTGTGTTATTTTCTGACCCTGCCTGAGGCTTCCTTAACACCAGCTGTGTCAGTCAGATTGTGTCTTTATGAGCTGAGCAGCTGAGTGACATTTACACATAATACCTATCTGATTCTATCTGAATCCATCTGTTAATGCTGCTTCTTTCAGTTAATAAAGACACAAGTCACTGCAGTAATTCCAAACTCAAGAGGTCAAAAAATTCAGACAGGGTCATGAAATTCATCTTAAAGGGTCTAACCTTGACAGGGGAGATAATAAAACAGAACCACACATTTATGCTTCATAAGATTTCACAAATTCTTAGGCTGCTTTCTCATCAAATAGTTCCGTTCTCTTGTGGCCGACCTGGAGGTACCCCACAAACCCTTTAAGAAGAATAAATGGCACAAATATCTAATATTTAGATTGACCATGTTCTAGATCAAGAAAGATACTGATCTAGGAAAGAGGACATTTGTGTTGTTCAGAAACCGAGTGCAAATTTTTGTTACTTTATTTTTTAATCAAAAGTTGTAACTAGCTCTGCAAACACTTACCTGCGTTTTCCCTTCATAAATGTAATTGTTCATCCAATATTTTAGCCACTTATTTTACACTTTAGTTAAGCCAAGTATCCATCTTACTATTGCATCTGTGAATCTATTACTGTTGACTGATTATTTACCCATTAATTAAGCCAGTGCTTCTCAAAGTGACCGCTGGGGCCCACAGGTGGGCCCTGCAGGTGGGCTGCAAGCAACCCTTTACCCCACATAAAAGCTCTAAACATTATTTTGAAAATTAAAATAAAGTTGAAATGATCATAAAATACTAGTTAAGTACTTGACGTCCAAGAAGTAACAAAACACAGACAGAAGATTTAACTACCATGTCACCTTTTCAACATCTATTTTGTCTGATGAACAAAACGGGTGTTATGGTTTGATTGGTGCTGAATTAACCAATGATGCTCCATTAAACATTCGACTGTGCTGAATTAACGTTACTAGGAAAGGTTTTCTGGAATCACAATGTACATTTTAAGACATTAATATTAGAAAAGAAAATAAAGGCGACTTTGCAGATGCTAATTTAAACAAATTAAATGCTGGTGGCTCATTAATAAAATAAAAATGAATGAAAAAGGAGGTAAATACTCTGAGTGTTATGTTATGGTTGTATTAAAATATTGGTGGAAGATTTTCAGGTCTCAAATTGGACCACAGTGCACTAACGTTTGGCAAAGGCTGAGTTAGGCTTACTATCATAAGCTTTTCCTAATTTTTGTCTTACTATTTCAACAATTTCTTCATGTATTTAAACAAACTAGTACATATTTAGTAAAATAATAATTTATGGATACCCACAGGAGAATTTCTGGATTTTGTCTGAATTCACTGGATTAATTATTACTTTAGAATTTCAACTGTTTATCCAGTATTGTTTTCCATCTACTTTAGCATTTAGCCATCAGATAAGGCTAACTATTTCAGATTATTATTTATTTTTCACATATATTTGTTTAATGTAAATGAGTGCAGTATGGTTGTTATCCCCATTGTTCTATAAACCATCACCTGAAGAAGACGCCTGGTATAAACACTGAGATTTTTTAAACATTATTGTGGCACTGAGCGACTGTGTAGGCATACACCATCTCTCGCTTTAGAGCTGCTATTTTTGAATTGCCTAAAACCTGCCTGATATGGGATTAGTGTATAACCACCTTTTTAAACAGCAGTGTTTGACATTTATCTGAACTGTTTGGCCATTAGTTTGAGCTGAGTATTTCAGATAATTTATTTGTCAAAATGATTTTGAAGATTCATCCATTACTTAAGCCTCTGTTTCTCAAAAGGTGTGGTGAGACACACTGTGCCTTCAGGCATGTCTAGGTGTGCCGTAGGAATCTGTCCAACCATACATTATTACTACAACCATACAACAGAAAATATTCAATCACATGTTACAGCAGCTATTTGCATGGATATGAATATGATGTGCCTTGAGATTTTGGCTTGATCTTAGGTGTACCTGAGAAAAAAGCGTTGAAAATCACCAACTATTAGTTTTTTCTGCCACCTAACCATTTATTCATGATTTAGGCTGTGTCTAATCTTAAAAGCAAATCCAGCAGTCTGAAGAGATAGAAAATGCTCTCTGTTATATAAACTGTTGTGTAAAGTGCACTCACAGCTCCTGATTGTTCATCTGTCCTCATCAAATCTTCGTAGATCTCGTCTCCTTCGTTCTCCTCGTCCTCCACAAAGTCGTACAAGTCGTCATCATCGTCCACCGTGTCACTGATTTAAACAAAATACTTAATTATTTACTTTTGCTTAAGGTTTTTATGAAAGCAGTTTGATATTTCTTCACCAGGAGATTTTGAAAAGTTATATTTTAACTTCTAAATATATTTACGCTTAAGACTGAGCACAAGATTTGCTTCAGTTTCTGGTCTCTAAAATGTCTTAAAAAAAACACAAAATTTCTCTTGGAAGCAAACAAGAGAAAGATAAGTAGATGGGGGAAGAAAGATAATGCATGCAGAAAACATCTAATTTAATGATATGTTTTTAGGTTGCACATTCAGTGTCCATATTTTGCATATTTTGTAGAATAATTACCTTTTCATGCACAAAATAGATGGGTTGGGGTTGGGATACTGTATGTTTTGCTGTTTTGTGTTCTCTTTATGTCGTTTTCACCTGGGTAAAGTTGCAGCTGACCCCTCTCACCCCGGACATGGACATGGAGACTGAGGTCCAAAACCTCCTGCTCTACGAACAGTGTCTTTCCCTCTACTGTCAGTCTAATAAACAGTTCTACAGACCTCCCCTCTTTCCCACAGACTCTCACTAAACTCCGGAACCAGTAGACAAAAATGCTGCATGTTCATACAGATTACTTTGTTACATTAACACACACCTAACTTATCTCTCCTGTCAACAACTGCACACTGTGTGTGTTATACTCCTCTAGAACACTGCACTATAACAACCAATATACCTGCACATCTGTACAGTTTCTCCTTTTGCACCTTTGTGCATACTTTGTGATGTTTATACTGTATTTTACATCTTTTATTTTCCATAATTATCTATTTAATTTTCTAGGCTCTTGATATTTCTGTCAGTCAAATTCCTTATATGTGAAAATGTAATTGTTAATAAAACTTGACTCTGATTATACTTGTTTTAAGGGATGTTTTTTTAATACCTGGTTGATCAATATGTTGCATCATAAAAAGGAAAGCCTGCCTTTCCTGATGTTTTATTGATAAACCCTTAGAAAAAAAATCATACCCTGCTATGTATTGTAAAAGATAAATACAGGAATGTATCATGGTCTAATTAGTTTAACATCATTAAAGTAATACAAACACTACCGTGACAATTATAACTAACAAACTGTGAGCTTACTAAAACTGTAACTCCTCATCCTCCATATGAATATTTTAACACAATAATAAACATTATAAATCTTACTCTATCAGGTCAGAAAGGCCGCTGTAGATCTCATCATCAGCAGTGCATCCCTCTGAAGGAAAAGGCCTGGAGATGTAGGTAGAGTAAAAACACATCAATATAGTTACCAAGAAAAAACACTCCCTCAAGTGCAAGGGTGTCAAACTCAAGGCCTGTAGCAGTTATACACGGCCCACAAGATCATACTGTATTCTTATCATAACTGGCCCATTGGTATGAGGTCTGCAGATTTCCTCCAGTATGCAAACGAAAATGTAACCTTGTTGATTTACGATACCCTTTTTATATCGTATAAATTTGATAAAGAGTAAAAAAAGTTACATAAAAAGTCAGTATTATAAAATTAGATTAATTTGTGTTTTCATTTCATATTTTTAATTCTGCATCTCACAATAATGACTAAAAGTTATGATTGAATTTATCTCATATTTTGTCCTTTAAAATGAATAACTTTGACCTTTCATCTCATATTTTGACCTTTTACATTCATGATTTTAAATTTTAAGTCCTACTTAGATTTTTTTAACTCATTATTTTGAATTTTATCCCACATTTGACCTTTTCAACTCTTAAATCTGACTTTTAGACTCAAAAATTAAAATTTTATCTCACATTTTGACCTTTAAAATGAATAATTTTGACATTTTATCTCATATTTTGACCTTTAAGAGTAAAAATTTTGACTTTTTATCTCATATTCTAAACTTTTACATTCACAATTTTAAATTTTAAGTCTTATTTTGACTTTTTAAACTCATTATTTTGAATATTATCCCCAGTTTTGACCTTTTCTACTTTTAACTCTGACTTTTAGACTCACAAATTAAAATTCCATCTCATATTTTGACGTTTAAATCTTTGAGTGTTATCATATATTTTGTCACATTATTTCACATACTTTTAAGTCACTATTTTGACCTTCTACATCAGGTATTTGCCTTTTAAAAAATGTTTTACTTTTAAATTTGTGTTTTGACCTTCTGAACAAATAAGTTTGCCTTTTTATCTCAGATTTTGAGCCTTTAAACTTAGCATTTTGACTTTTTTTGTAATCTCAAAATCCTTTCATCTGGTGAAAATGAGGTTGATAGTTTATGGTTAAATGTTGACCCTGATGAGCCCTCAGGTTAGAACTAAATTCAGTTTCCAGCCCCTGCTGTGATTGAGTTTGACACCCCTGCTCTAGTGTGATAATGCTTAATTAATAAGACTGAAATGTCATATTTTGATTCTGAATTTATTTATTTGATAGGGATGGTGCATTTTAACATAGTTTCATAACAGAGCATGAATCTAATGTGCTGCACAATTGCTAATTTCCAACTCTTTGTGCACTACCACAAAATCATTTATTGTCTGTTCAAAATCATTTATTAAATGTTAACAAACTTCTTTAACAGTATACTTGTTGTACTAAATGTCAATGGTGCCATAAAAGTTACTGTAATAGTAAAATGATGTAACAGTGAAAGCAAATTACTTACTGTATTCCTCTTTGTAGAGCAACAGTCGTATGAGAGAGGATGGACAAAGTGTCTATGACCTGTTACACACACAAACACACAAACACAAAAATTAACAGGGGAATAGCTAGTATGTTTAAGTGTCAAACAGACGGTCAGAGAGAGCAACTCTACATTTCACAGTGACATTACATGATTTTCCTTTGACCTTGTTTCCTCCTGTCTAATCGAGCACTGTCTAAGTACTCAACCTCAGAGCTGCGGTGTCATGATGACTGATCTCAAAACCAATGAATACCATGAGAGATGTGGTCAGAGACAAACTCAAACATGTCACACAGACACCGGTGAAATTCACAGTAAGCTAAAACTCCCTCAGCTTCTTACTTTTAAGCATGTTAATGCTTTGTAACAACAATATGGTTGTCAGGGTTACTGATACTTTGATACTTCTGATCCTATTCCATTCAGTCTTTGGTATTTCGATGATCAATACTGTCAAAAAGTACCAAAAAAACCCAGATGTTCAGTTACATTTATAACCAAAATATGTGGTGACAGAAAGAGGAAGAGAAAGTGATTTTGCATTCAGGTTTACAGGTCAGTAAATAAAGACATTTCTTAACTCTTTTTTAATGTCACATAAATAAAGAACAGTTTCCTTTATTCCTCTTACAAACAAGAAAAAGAGGAGGTGGTGCTGTTGTGCCATTTAGACAGTGTGCAGGAGTTTTTCTTAGATTTTTGTTCATTGAAAATAAAAAACTACCACATACTGGAAGCTTAGGTGGGCATTGTGGGCCTGGTCAAAATGATCAGGAGAAAACTGGATTTCCTTTTCTTTCTTTCCTCCCACATGGATCCACAACGGTAGAGAAGGCTACATGTAAAGGACAGTAGCTGAACTTTCACTCGGGTAAACGTCAGACAGCAAACCTGAATAACATTTCTTGTTAACACTGTAAAAACTGACAAAGGGACTGACTAAGGGATTTAACTTTACCCAAGTTAAACAACTTCTCCTCTATTGCTCTCATCCACAGTGATGGACACTGCTTCTGCGCAGCCATGTCTTATTTCAGTGTATTAATTTAACTGTAAAACATTTACAAATAAGACTGAAAAATCCAAATCGGAGTAGGTAAAATAGGAGATAGATGCAGCAGAACTCCACATCAAATCTAACCAAACACTTACACAGGCAGCATGTTAACACAAAGTTATAGTCTGCCAGAGTGAGTCTCAGGATAACTGCAGGATGCCAACACCTTCCAAGCAGCCAAAGCTTGATTTTCAACAGCAGCATCAGTTAACCACAAAAGCTGAGACAATCAGGCTTGTGGCAGCAGATATGGTGGAGGAAAAGTTACCACAGTCTTGTACGGTAGGCACAAGGCATGATGGGTGCACAGTAGGACACACTGCGATTTAATCTAAATTTGGATTAATTGCCCAGCCCTAGTAATTATATTCAATTTCAGCTAGTTTTGTAAGTACACATTAGAGTTTCAGTTAGCCATCGTTTTTTGGTGAATCTTTGTTGCAGTTGAAAACATTTTACATCTTAGCTTTTGTTACTCTGTTAGTTTTGGTCACCTATAATAACCCTGCTCTATACTATTAATTTTTTTAAAAGAATCATCTGGAGAAACAGCTTTAAAAGTAATTGGTGAGCCACAGTTCTATCCAGCATCCCAGCATACGAGGCAGTTAAAGCAGATGGCTGACTCTGTTTCAAATGATGATTATCATCATTTTAATCTGTGATATCAAACCTTTTTAATCTCTGATATTAAACAATTTAATCTCTGATATGAAAACATTTAAATCTCTGATATTAAATCGTTTTAATTTCTGATATTAAACCGCTTTAATCTCTGGTATTAAACTGTCTAATCTCTGATATTAAACCGTTTTAATCTCTGATATTAAACCATTTAATCTCTGATATTAAACCATGTTAATATCTGATATAAAACCATTTAATCTCTTATATTAAACCATTTTAATCTCTGATATTAAACAATTTAATCTGTGATATTTAAACGTTTTAATCTCTCATATTAAACCTTTTGAATCTCTCATATTAAACCTTTTTAATCTGTGATATTAAACCATTAAATCTTTGATATTAAACCTTTTTAATCACTGATATTTAAACGTTTTAACCTCTTATATTAAACGATTTAATCTCTGATATTAAACCGTTTTAATCTCTGATATTAAACCATTTTAATCTCTGATATAAAACCATTAATCTCTGATATTAAACCATTTTAATCAATGATATTAAACAATTTAATCTGTGATATTAAAATGTTTTAATCTCTGATATTAAACCTTTTGAATCTCTGATATTAAACCTTTTTAATCTGTGATATTAAACCATTAAATCTTTGATATTAAACCTTTTTAATCACTGATATTTACACGTTTAAACCTCTTATATTAAACGATTTAATCTCTGATATTAACCCGTTTTAATCTCTGATATTAAACCGTTTTAATCTCTGATATTAAAACATTTTTATCTCTGATATTCACTGGCCAAGCCAAAATTATTTGGGCCTATCTAAAATTCTAATCCTTGCACTGTGCTCACCTTGGACCTCTATTTCTGTTACTATGGTATCAAAGCTTTTATTAATATAATTGATTTTAGTGGCATTTAGATATTTAAAATTATGTTACTATGACAACCTCAGGCTACAGTAAAATAAAGAGTTTAATGGATTTTTGATAGGGATGCACTGATTACAGTAGCACTTTTGTGCCAAACAGGGATGGAAATCAAGAACCAGTTTCAGTTGAGAAACGGTGCCAATTGGTTCAATCCATCAACATCATTTTCATTTAATCCTAATGATTCCCTTAAAGATGCCTTACTTCCATGTACCTTTAAAAAACTCGCAAGAGGCAGTCAGCACAAACAAGAACAGAGACCTCGAGGAAGTAAACGTCACAAAACAGGCTAAAGCGGTCAAAGGTGTGGCTTCATTTCTCAAAAAAATGGCATGAACAGTGTGACGTGCAAGGCATGCATCTTTTGCACAAGAGCTGTTAATTTTGTACAAGATATTAATTTATTTTTTACATCCAGACATCTAGGATCCAGAGATTAGGGTTATAATTATTTCAAGATTTTATCTTTTAAAGAAAATAAGCAGTAGTTTTGTTTTCTAATTCAGGTTCAGAGACTGAAGATCCAGAGAGCAGCTGTTTTAACTGAGACATTTCCAACAAAAAAAAGCTAACTTTTGTATATTTTAGCACGTTCTCCTCTGAAACACTTATCAAAACTGTTTATTATAGCAGTAATTGAAGTGTGCCTGTCATTGAATCTCCCTGGAGGGGGGTACTTCTTGTTCAGTGTTCAGAGAAAAAGAGACTCAATAAAATTTGAGTTGTTAACAGTAAAAACCTATGTAGTCTATTGATTCAAAAAGGAAAATTCATAGGAAGGAATAGCTAAAGAACTGAATTGATAAAAAGAATCGAAAATGGCTTTGATATCAATAAAATCGTATAATTTTCCATCCCTAGTGCTGAAACTAAGCCTAAGTACTCCAGCTCATACTCATAAAACTCTGCTGATACAGCACTGGATTTTATTTAACAGCATGATATGAGCCTCTCATTATTTGAGCAGATGGGCAAAGTTGGATTTATGTCTGGTGATATTTTAACATAAATCAAAGTTAAGGTAAACTATGAACTACTAAACTGTCAACAGAGGAGGTGATGAAACAATATGTGTTTTCAAAATAATCTTAAGAACTGTAAAATATTATTAAAAATCCGATTTGCGTCTGTCCGTAAAAGTACCCAAAAAAATTAGTACTTATACTTGGTTTAAAAATGTGATCTAATTTTTGACTAGTGTTTTACTAAAAACTAAAAAAAAATCAAACAAAAGAGTTGGCTCTCTTTTGGACAGAGCTGAAACAAGCAGTCTGCCATCATATCTTGGCTGTAAATCACATAAACTGTCCACATTTAGGGACAGAATTCTGAGTTTGCACAACTGATGTTTCAGTTTTGTTCTCGTCTTTCACACCGGACAGAGAAGGGCGAGAGTCGTAACAGGAAGTGAAAATCTATAGGAGAAGTTCAGAGAAAGAAACACATGAATGGACTCATTTTTAAGGGCTCACATTTGACTTGCAGGATTTAGATTCACCATGGAGTATTTTCAGGGTGGTATTTTAATAACTTAAGTGAAACGTCTGAATTATTTACCCAGGTATCTCCATTATTTCTCCACCATAACTAGACTTGTGTGTGCATTCTATTTTATGGATGACTGACTGGAAGTAGTGAAGTGAAACAAGAAGCTCAGTAACTGTAAAACGCTGCTATCTAAACAAAGACAACAAATGCAAAAATGCTCCACTTTTGGGTTGAGGTCTGCTCTTTGTGCATTCATTAAAGAAACAGGTCCCCCTTTAAAAACCTAGCAAACAGGTGTCTTTACAAATCTGCATATTTCTCACCAAGGTCTGCTAGCAGAAGGGCATCGAAAGTGAAAGTTTACTGTGAAACACTGAATTCATTCGTTTACTCAGACGCTTCATGCAGAAAATCATCAAAGTACTTCCTGTCAGGGGTATGTGGGTGTCTGCAAGCTGCAGTGAGCACCCAGTTCACACATCTAATACCGTAATGACTAGAGGATGAGTGCACTGTGCTCACCCGATGTAGGAGGCGTGATTACTGTACTAAATTACAATAGATACACAAAGATAGACAGGCAGACAGACAGGTAGATAGATAGACAAGCGGATGGACAGGTAGATAAATGGACGGACGGACAGACAGACAGTTAAATAAAGTGTTGATACCTTTCCAAAGTCTCGGACATCAAACAGGTCGAAGGCTTCAAACAGCTCACTCTTCTTCAGACGAAACTTCTCCTGACAAACTCCCAGAAACATCCGGATGTTCTTCAGACACAGGAACTTAAAACAAAAAGGAGAACAAACATTGGATCACTTTCACTGAAAGGTTCTTTGAGGACGTTTTCACTGGATTTGAAACAGGCTGAAACCAATTTCAATGAACCTATCTGATGTTCTAAAGCAAACAGAACCACAAGCAACAACACTGATTATTTCCTCAAGGGTTGATGACAGATTTAGTTATTGGAAGAAATCAGATCTGCTGATCAAAAAATTAGCACAGCTGACTGTAAATCCTTTTATTCAGAAAGGCTCACACCTCCCTACAGAAGGCCTCACAGCTGACAATGCATATCAGAGCAAAAACCAAGCCATGAGGTCATGGGAACTGCCTGCAGAGCTCAGAGACAGGGTTTTGTGAAGCACAGATCTGGGGAAGGCTACAAAAAATTTCTGCAGCACTGGAGGTTCCCAAGAGCACAGTGGCCTCCATGATTCTAACACAACCAGGACTCTTCCAGGAGCTGGTGGCCTAGCCAAACTGAGCAATCAGGGAAAAAGGCCTTAGTAAGAGAGGTGATCAAGAACCCAATGGTCACTCTAACTGAGCTTCAGAGATTCTGTGTGGGGATGGGACAAAGTTTCAGAGGGACAACTATCACTGCAGCCCTCCATCGATCTGGGCTTTATGGCAGAGAGGCTGGACAGAAGCCTCTCCTTAGTGCAAAACACACAAAAGCTCAGCTGGAGTTTGCAAAAAACTCCATTAAAGTCAAGTGGACTTTCATGTATTTTACAGTTTATGATATGAGACGATATGATACAATAGAAAATACAGTATGATACCATAAAGAGCAAAATAGGAGCACACTCGAATGTTCCACCCTCTTAGGGTGCATGACCAACAAAGACTTACAAGGACACTGAAGAGTCGGCACACAAAAAAATGTCCTTTTGAGTTATTGTTACCCATTGTTGGAGGTTGGAGTGCCCAGAGAGAACCCAGACATGCACGGGGAGAACATGCAAACTCCACACAGAAAGGCCCTGACCGGGAAGCACCATTTGATACAGCATGATATAATATAATTTGATTCAATACCATATGGTATGATACAGTATGATACCAGACTCTGGGTACTGTTAACAGTACCCAGAGTTAGAACTTAAACATACGGTGAGGCATCTTTTTATTACTGGGGGCAGCAACTAATGTTAATGTTTTTGTTTTTGTATGTTAATGCATACATGGGGAGCACCTTTAACTACTAGGCCACCTGCTCTCCAATGTTTCAAGTAATATTTAGTTTATCATCTTATTTTTTTGTGTGTTTTAGGTTTTATTTCACTCTATTTTAATTTCAGGATTGCCATTTAGTAGTTTATCCTCTTATCACAATTTACCTAATTCTCCTTTTGTGTTCAAACTTATTTTATAAAGTTTTATTAAGCTATATTTGATTGTTTTTATTCTTATTTTAGTATCCTCTTATTCTGTTTTCTGTTTACTGTCACTTTATGTCAAGATTTTAACCTAACTTCCAGTGTTTCCTCATTCTGAATTTTAAGAGAGCGTTTCCTCAGTACACATTTTCCTGTTTGTAAGGGATCCATTATTTGAGATATGATATGATATGATACAATTTGATATGGTATTATTATTATGATTTCACACAATATAATATGATGCAATAGTTATGATATCATAAGATTGATACAATACAATACAATAACCTATGATAAGATACGAAACAATACAATAGGATACCATAAAGTATGAATATAGTACGGAGCCATTTGAGATGGTACAATTCAATATGATTTTATTCAATATGACAGAATAGTTCAAATATGATACTATTTGATACAATCAGTATTATACAATTAGTTACAGTAAGACGGGATTAATCCAATATGATACATAACACAATGATAAGATACAGTACATTTTAAATTGATACGGTAGGATTTTATATGGTTTGATATGTTCCGTTCAGTCACAGTGTGATACAATAAGTTGTAGTGAGATTTGATTAGTATGATACGGTACCATTCTTAACCTTCATGAGGCTTTCCTGGTTTCATTTTTCTAGTTTAGTTTATTATGGTCATTTTAAACAAGCAGACTCAATTAAACTAGTAAAGTGAAAATGAAAAAGCAAACAAACGTTGAGTTAATACTATTTCCGCATTAACACCAATCAACATAAAGAAATAACAAAACAGGACCGAAAAGGTGTATGCTGAAGCCTTCGCTTATTTCACCACCCCTTTTCATATTCATCTTTTACTCAGCTTCCTTTAGATTTATATAAAAAATTAAGATAAACACAACTAAAAACATATTCATCATATATAGACCCTTTGTCTATCCAAAATCTCAGACACATTATGTGCTCATACCATAGTTCGGTACTTTACAATCATCTTTTGTTTAAATATTGTTTTTAGCCTACTGTGTGTTTTTCATTCTTTCATTTCTGTTTCTAATCCATTCCACAGACTAACTCCATACACTGAAACACATCTTAATTTAACATTTGCTCTGCTCTGTTTTTGTGAACATACTGCTCCCCCTCAGTTCATACTCACATTCTCTAATCTGAAACAACCTCTGGATACAGTCTGGTAACATCTTATTGTATGCTTTGTACATCAGTGAGGCTATTCTCAAATCTACAAGTTCACAAAATTTGAGAGCCTGTAGATTTATAAATATTTTGTTTGCTGGTTCTCAATTTTCACTCATTCTGCTCATAATCCGTTTATGAGCCTGATCGCTTTCTTTTGAAGCAAAAAAATGGGATTTGTGATTGTTTTGTATGTTCTTCCCCTACCTTTCACCCAGTAAGTTATGTATGGAAGTATGAAAGAACAATACAACATATGCAACTAATTCAAGAACATCTGATAAAGTTCAGTCAGTATGATACAATATGTAATGTAATACATGACAGTATGATAGGATAGGGGAAATTTCTCTCTTGCACTCCAGTGCTGGACAAATCAAGCTTCTTTTAAAGTAGATTTAATTAATAAAAACAACAGTAAAAAACAACAATCTACATTTAAACTGCATTATTCTATCCATTTCCTACATTGCCTAAGAACCACATGTAAAACACAACCATGTACAGTAAACATCATTAACATATTTCATTTATTTTTGTCATCTCTTCATATTTACTGTATTTCCTTGTTTCTTCAAATTTCCTTCTGAGGAAGCATCATACTAACTGAAGTGTTCATCTGTACTCAGACCACATAAATAGGAACAGAAATGAATCAACACATAAATAATGTCTGATAAAAGATGCAACGTGAAGGGTCGGCTTTTTTGACTTACAGTAAATATAACTACACAAGAAACCACAGAGAGCAGAGCTCACAGAGCAAGTGACATGTTGGCCAGACATTTTTGGTTTTACTTAACTTCCTGAACCAGCTGCTGTCGCTTGCTCTTTCTGTGCGTCTGTCTGCTCAGCAGTGGGAAATGCAGAACTCTAAATTGAGAAAAAGGGGAAATGGTGACTTCTAACTGATACTGCTGTGCCTAGCACATGGCTCTGGAAGGATTTTTCACAAACTAATGGTTAACTCATGATTCATTGTACGTGATTATGTTTGAGAGTTTATTGTAAGAGCACAGTGCATGTGAGTGCACGTCAGACTAGACCCCGTTTTTTTAAGTCAGTCACAGGATGTTTCTTCACACTGCTTGACCATACAGGATTTCCCAGAGTTTCATACACACGTGACAAAGAATATGAACTTCTGCATACACGCTCACAACCCGTTTTAGGACATCACGGTGAGTCCTTTCAGACACAACTCAAGGACTTCCCTCAAGATGTCTTGGTCAACCATGTGTCAATCCAACTCTTTCTTTGTAACGCTGTCTCAGCCTTTGTCTTTAACATATCTAACCTCCTATTTCACTCTCATCCTCCCTACTAATAATCCGTGGGAAAAAGTTGGTCCATGATCCATGCAACAAGATCATCTACTTAAGAATAAGTTAGATGCTTTAAAGGAATCTGCCCATTGCTTTTTTTCCCCCTAGAGTTAGAACAGATTGCTGCCAGTGTCACATTTGTCTGATTAACACTGCATTATTACTACACCTGAGTTTAGCTTAACCAAAACAGCTAGCCTTGGTCTGTCAGGCTGTAACACAATCCATTTACGAGCAGCTGTCCAGATCACTGATTTACATGTTATTTCATCAGCATTTATGTAGAAATGGTAATGTGATACAGCATTTCTCTTATGCATGACTATGTTACAAGATATTTTTGCTGAGTGCAGTTACCATGGAACTACCCGATCCAACAGAAACAAACTGATGACTGGAAATATAACAATATAACATCTATATTTTTACATAGCTGTTTCACAGTCTTTGTGCCATATTACATTACCCTTCAACTGGAAACTAAAGTGATAACTGTCTTCTTATGCAGATTAGGTTCATAACTACATGTCAAGTATTAAACATCTGCTTTAAAAAGAAGTGATTTTTATCCAATCTTCCAATAAATGCATACATTTGAGGAAATATTATAGAATCTGTTTTAATAATCCAGCATTTTTGTGCATTCCTTTGCATTTTCCTGTCTACTTCTCAGATGCAGCTCTTAGAGATTTAAAAGAGGTACTTTTGAAAGTTTTTATTTTGCAGTCTTAGTGTGTTAAAAGATGTTTCCTTTTGGCTGACCTTCATCATCCCCCCTCACACTCAGCATTAGTTTTCCAGATATGGACAGAATTCACCAAATGAATCTGGATGCTTGTGTTTGTGCAGAGGACGCCTGCACCTGTTATGGTACGGTTACACAGCAAGTATGATCAATGTAACCTGCACAATCAGAACCCTTCCACCCCCCTTCTTCACCTTTCAGAAAATGTGTGCTGAAACAAGCCGTTCTCAGATTTCCCCCTCATGATGCCATGTGGGGAGTTAGCCCCGCCCCCAGGTTCGGTTGGCCCTCCAAGCTTGGAAGAAGTCCTGCCCTCCTCTACTGATCCAATCAGGAGAAGAGCCACATCCATTAAGCTACATCCATTTCCTGAGAGGGGTGGGGTCAGGGGCGGAGTCAGACAGCTCAGTAACATTTAAAGCTACAGACACAGAAACAGCTCATTCTGAGCAGGTCTTAAACAAACGGGTGTTTAGACATGCACAAATCCAATACTGGAGTGTTTCTTCAGCAACAACCTTCACAAGCATGTTTTGGGGACCTTTGAAACCGGTATAAACTTGTCTTAAAGGAGTAAAACAGGTGACACTGAACATTGCTCTCACAAAACTATCTTTAAATAACTCCATATATATTATTAGAAAGACAAAAAATTCAGTGTATTTTGCAATAAAGTCATCAAGTCATCAAGGGTAACAAAGGGTAGCAAATAACACCACAGACCTGTATTTTTCAGCAAAACCCTTATCTGTAAAAAAGTCATAAAATGATCATTGCTTTTAGTGTTGATATTCCTTGTTGCAAAAATGGAGATAATATCTTTATCTATTTTTACTTTTTTATTGGGTTTTCAGAGAGATACAATGTTTACATTGCTTGAAATTGTAAGTAATTTTATACATTTTTATTTTGAAAATGGTCACAACTCTATTATTTTCATCATAACATTATACCAAATTTATAAGCTACCTGCTTTATGCAATATGTTTTCTTCTTCTTTATTCATGTCTTTTCTTCAAAATAAAACAAACCTAAATCATCTCATCTTGCCCTCACACACCCCTGCACCCCTCTCCTTTCCTCATACACACAGCAGCTCATCCTTTTTGCTTCTTTCTCTTCCTCCATGTTTCTGCTTTAGTGTTATCATCAGTAACCTTTCTTTTATTAGGCAATCTCAAAATATACAACGTCATTATCTGTTTTCATATGCGAGCTGATTTTAAAACAGCTGACTGGGGTGAGGAAGTTCGATGTTTATTAATTTCTGATCAGCAACAGCGCGGGAAATGTACAGACTTTTATCATAAATTTACTAATTAAGCAATGACAGAAGCTGGCGTTTGACAAGAGAGGATGAAGAACAACAGGTGAATTTAGGGGACAGACTTGAGAGTCTCTGTGAGAGTGCGTCAGTGAGCAGGAGAGAGAGAGAAGCAGAGCAAGGGGACACAGCGCACTTTATTGATCACGGATGGCACTGATCTCCAAAAATAGATATCTTAAGGGTTCGTTTACAAATGTATGAAGCCCAGGTAAAGTTTATATTTGGTTAATGTTGTTTATACATTACCTAGATCATATTCATCATACAAATGTTGGCCTGATATGCAGATAGAGAGAAAGAAGAAGAAAAAAAAACTCAAAACGGGGCCCCCCTGTGTGGTCTGCATACGGAGGAGTCTGGTATCATTTCACTAACTCTAAATCTATCAGCGACTGAAAAGACAAAGGTCATAACCCAGAATCTTTTTTTCAAAAAGTCATTATTAACAAGCAGATGGCAGCTAATCTCAACATCCAAGCATTACCTAGGTATCATTACTTTTAGAGAGCTGCACTTTTAATAAGGGCTTAATGATTAGGAGGAAATCTAAGTGCGATATTCTTTCCCAACATTGCAATTCAATGTATTTTTGGGTCTTCTTTTCTAAAGTTTTAAACTAAGGGTAATTGATATCCTGTTTGGATACAAACCTGCTTTTATTGGTAGATCAAAGATTCTAACATGAACTTAACCACAGAAAAAGGAACTTGTTATAGATTGAAAATGAAATAAGAGAGCATTAAAAAAGTGAAATGAGACATTGAGGAGCAGTGGTGGACTTATTTTATGTCACTGTGGCTGCAGGGAGACACTGACGTTCCTTAACTAAAGTGTTTTGAAGGGGACAATAAAGCATGTGATTAAAAGCGATTAAAAAAATAATGAGTACACTAATTGTGGGCCTTGATTAATTGTAATTGACTCGATTAATCTTGACACCCCTAGAAAAAAATGAAATTGTGATTATATTTACTCATATTGCAAATTTGATATGAATTGTTGTGTTGAAGGGAATGATTATTTTTATGTCATTCTTGTTTCAATTAAGAAAACATACAGAAATAAGGAAAGTACGATATTTTGTACACTACTTGAAAAAAAAAGACACTCATAGGTTTACATCATGTGCCGAGCATAACATCTCTGCTGCAAAAAAGGTATTAAACTGGTATTCTGATAAACATTTCAGGTTAAAGAAATATTGCAGCTTCTGAAATTTGAGGTTTGCAGCAGGCCATGTTGCGACTTAATCAAAATTTCAATCTACTGCCCAGCCCTTCTTTTAATACATTGTTTTCCCATCTAAAAATTGCAGTTTATCTACCAGGCCAATTTATATGCCAGCACAAAGGGCATGTGATGTTTTTACATGTGTGTGTGTGTGTGTGTGTGTGTGTGCAGCTGCCACCATCACACACTGCACGAAAGCTACTGTGACTAAAAAAATTCACCTCAATCATTGTGTTTTGCAAGCGGCTGCTTCACTGCTCAGAATACGCTGGAAATATGTAATGACACAGACCAAGTCGGCAGTGTTTGACTGCTTTTCTCCCTCATTAGGTCAAAGAAATTGAAAACCATTTAATTAGTAAACATCGTGAAGAGATGGTTTGACTGAAAACACTTCTCAGTAAGGACAACAAGTGGCAGACAGAGTAGGGTATACTGAGCTGTGAGTCTGTCTCTCAACAATCACCACAAGATGAGAGCTGAACTTCCCTACTTCTGCTTGTAGATGGACAAACTCCATACTGAGAAAACAGATGGTACTAAAAGAGTGGCCAGATTCCATGTCTGTCATCAGGCAGATTGATCTTGCAAAGCTCCAATCTGAAACAAACGTGCCTAGTCTGAGAACGGACTGGACTTATCAGCATCATTTGAGGAGAAAAGATGGTAGCTAAAGGTGGGGTTTAGTTGTACTACAAACTGGTAGTAATGGTTGCTGTCAGTGTAGCGATTAGCTTGAATGTAGCTGTAGTAAAGCAGCAGTTTTATTAGAACTAGACCACATTTCTTTACCGAGAAAGAGCAAAGAAGAGCACTGAATTCTTTTCATGGCAGTAAAGATGTTTTCAATCTTTCCCTGACCTGCTTCAGGAGTTTATATAGTTACTGCTGGTGTTTTGTTGTAATGTAAGCTGGTATATGCAATGACCGCTGGTGGAACGATTAGCTCTGATGTAGCTACAGCAGCAGTTATACCGCAACTTTGTTTTATCAAAACAAGAACAAGAGCAGAGTTTTTGCATGTCTTTCAACCAGCCTCGGCATGAGTTTTATCCACCAACAAGCCTCATTGTTTGTAAACTAAAACAACAGAAAAAATAGAGTCCAGCTTTTATATTGGAGTGACTTATATTTTGGATTTGACAGTAAGTGAAAATCTTGAGAAAAAGGACTGATAACTCCTTATTATCACTGCAAAATGGCATTAAATAAAATCTATAGTTATTTCTCCTCAATGAACTTCTGTATTAATCAAGATTTCTTTAGTTTTAGTTGCTGATCAATTAAAAGCAAATCAATACAGCTATAAGACATAGTGACAGACCTCTGAATTTCCTATTTTGATGGGCGCTGGAGAAATGCCACAAGATGACTGTTAAACTGGCAGTCATTTCTGGACGTTTTAGAATAAGAGGATATTTTGTAAGAAATCAAATCATTTACAGCTTTTAAAACAGTGATTTAAAAGTTTTGCATTCAGAACGTGTTATGGTTGTTTCCCTCTGACTAATGTTCTTCTTCGTCACTCTCTGCACTCATTTCCCCGATATCGCCAGATAAAAATCACAGAATTTCCATATAAGTCCAGGGGCCTCAGTGCTGCCTCCTGGTCTCTATGGAAATGTCTTATGGAAATGCAGCAGGAAAAAGGTGTCTGTGCGAGTGTGTTACCTGGGACATCTGTGGGCGCAGGTTGATCTCTCTCAGGTTGACGGCCTGAGGAAGCAGGTTGTTGAGCAACTGGCAGAGCAGCACACCGTCTCTCAGAGCTTGAGCCAGGTCACACACCTGGGACACCAGCACACGCAACAAACAGGGTATTAAACAGAGGAAATAGGCCGTGGGTCCATGTGCGTGTATGTGAGTCTGTATGACAGCTGGTTTACCTGAGCGCCTTCACATGTGACCCGGTGGTTGTCAGGAAGAACTCGACAGTCGATCAGCCACATTGCACACTGCCGCCACAACTCCATCTTTGTTTTCTGAAGAACAAAAAATAAAATTTTAGATATAAATGAGAATTAAGGCATGATTTCTGTTACATCATATTACTCCTGCTGTGCACGACCTCAAGTAACCTGTGATGACTATTGTTCTCTAACACCCACAGGTAAATCACTGGAGCTGATTTTGAAGCGCTAAAGCAATCCTGATAATCAGTCATGAGTTAGCAGCGTTAAAGCAAAAACCAGCATGTTTTACATCATTTATAGAGTTCACAATGATTGGAAAAGGAATGTTTTATATGGGGATAAGCAATACCAGAGTTTAAACATCAATACTAGAGAATCATATGATAGCAATGCACATTTCAGAACCATAGGGACAAAAAATAGAAGGCCTAGGGACCACATATATGGTAAATCCTGTTTAAACTACAAGAGCATGTAAGTAAAATCCTGCTCACTGTCCAAATAACTCAAAAACACTGCAATATTTCAGTATCTCAGTTAAGGTAAATGAATTGTCTGAAGTTTTGGAGCTTTTTTTAAGCATTCGTTCTCTTCCACACGATCTATCAAGACAATAATACCAATTTTATCCTGTTGAAACATGTACGCAAAAGGCATCAAAAATAGACATTTCCAACCACCAGCCTTGACAAAAATGCTCTTCAAGCATGACCTTTTAGCCAACTTCTCTATGGATTACAGTAGCATTTAACTTAACTTTGTCAAGATTTAACCTATTTTTTCCTTCAAGTTAAAAATTTGAAGTGAAAAGTCAGATCAGCTGGCCGAGAGTGAAAAACGAGCAATCATCCTCACTTTTTTGTTTCATTTATTCCTAGCATTCCTAGCTCTGTAATGCATTAAATGAATCAAAAAGGCCGCTGTTCTTCTTTAAATCTTAGACGTTTATTAACAATACATCAGTGTAGGATGGCATCAACACTCACCTTCAGTTTGTACTCTTAGTATTATGTCGTCTTTCTCGTTGTTCACCCCTCTGCCTTCCTCTCATTATCTCATTGTCAGACCAGTGCTCTTGTTCTGCCTTTCTTCCGTGGTGGGTGTTCTGCAAAGTGTTCTGCACTGTGTCGAATGCTTTAAACTTCATCCCGCAACTTCCTTTTTCCTCTGACGCACCCTCACACAGACGCATTCACACTCATTTACACAAACACGCACACACAGACACACAAAGCTGTTGCTGTGCTGCTGCAGCCATGAGAGGTTCAGGTTGACAAAACCATAGCATTATATTTATGTGAGGTGGGGCTTTATATGCAGGCCTGGAGTAGAAGACACATTTATATGTGTGAAATAGACATGCAGCAACATACAAATACACCTGGCAGCCCACAACAAACTTCTAAATCGACAAAATAATCTTATTAGAGGGAGGTCCCCCTGTGCATAATGTGCGTTTAATAAACCTTTAGAGGTAAAATAAATAAGTGGAATATATTAAAAAATCAGAGATTTTTTTTATCTACTTTATACGCCACTAAAACAATTTTTAAAAAATTACACAAGAAACAGAAAACCTGTTGCAGCATCTTGGGCAACATAACTAAAAAAAGGCCCAACATTTCTGTAGTCTGCACCAACCCAGATTCCCTTTATGCCATGAGGCTTAAAACCAGAGAGCAGACTAGTTGGAGACAGGTAGATGTCATGATGCAATTTAAGGAAAAATCCAGCTAAATGAATAATGGAGAAGCTGCTTGGACACTGACAGCAGCAGTGGGGCTTTCACTGGGCTGTGGGTGCAATTGTTGCCTCAAAACTTCTACGTGGACATATGTGGAAAGCCTCAAAATAAAACCCTATGGTCTCAATCGATCAATCAAAGTGTTTAAATAGTGATGACAGGAAGCCATCAAGTTTTGATGTAAAATAAGAACACAGCTGTGAAACATATATTTATCAAAGTCAGTTTACTAAAATTAACTGCAGGCATCTTTAGAGAGTACATCCATTACACACAAATTCAATGTAGACATAAACATTGTTCTTTAAAGTTTAAACAATAAATATGTGAGAGTGTATCACATATTTAAAGATGACTGCTTAAAGTTTACACAAGACCTAAATAGTCAGACTAATATGGGTAGAGATAATGATTAATTTAACTCCTCATACAGCGAGAGCATTCAGATTATGACTCTTCAGTAGAACTATCTTAGTAACGTGTTTGTAACAATTTAGGCCAGTAAAAGGTCTGCATACTTCTGTCCACAAACAGACAGGGCCTATCCAAAGTGTTCACCCACTTGGATGTTTTACCTTTATATTGATTTTATGACTTTTTTTTTCTAGTTTTTTTTTTTTTTTAATCTCCCAGGCCATTGTTTTCTTGCAGGTTTTCTTCAAGGATTTTCCAATATTTTACCACATTCATTTTAACCTCTACCTTTACAAGGTAGGCAGCATCCCCACAGCATGATGCTGCCACCACCGTGCTTCACAGTGGTGATGGTGTGATTGTAGTGATGTGCAGTGTTTGGTGTCAGCCAAACATACTGTCTTCTCTGATGGCCAAAAAGCACCACTTTGATCACATCAGACCAAAGAATTTTCTTCCACTTGACCATGGAGTCTCCCACGTGTCTTTAGGAAAACTAGCCAAGATTTAATGTAAGTTTTCTTCAACAGTGGCTTTCTCTTTGCCACTCTCCCATAAAGCTTTGACTGGTGAGCACCAATTGGCTGGACCTCTGTTGAATTAGTTCAGTCATTTTAAAGGGGGTAAATATTTATGCAATCACTTACAGTGCCGTGAAAAAGTATTTGCCACCTTTCTGATTCTTGACTTTTTCGCATATTTATCACACTTAAATTTTTCAGATCATCAAACCAATTTTTATATTTCACAAAGAAACCCCAAGTAAATACAAAATGCAGTGTTTGAATGATTATTTAGAATTTTTAAGGGGGGAAAAGTACAAACCTATCTTGCCCTATGTGAAAAAGTACCCCCCCCTCCCCCCCGTTAAATCATGAGTTAACTGTGATTAATCACAGTCTTTGAAAAGCTGGGTTCAATTTCACGGCCACATCCAGGCCTGATTACCTATTGAATCAAGAAATTACTTAAATAGAAGCTGTCAGACAAAGTGAAGTAGGCTACAAGATCTCAAAAAGAAACGCATCATGCCACGATCCAAAGAAATTCAAGAACAAATGAGAAACAAAGTGATTGAAATCTATCAGTTTGGAAAAGGTTACAAAGATATTTCCAAGGCTTTGGAACTCCAGCAAACCACAGTCAGAGCCATTATCCACAAATGGAGAAAACTGGGAACAGTGGTGAACCTTCCCAGGAGTGGTCAGCCAACCAAAATGACTCCAAGAGTGCAACAACGACTCATCCAGGAGGCCACATGAGAACCCAGAACAACATCCAAAGAACTGCAGGCCTCACTGGCCTAAGTTAAGGTCAGAGTTCATGACTCAACCATAAGAAAGAAACTGGGCAAAAATGGCATCCATAGGAGAGTTCCAAGGCCAAAACCACTGCTGACAGAAAAGAACACAAAGACTTGTCTCACATTTGCCAAGAAACATCTTGATGATCCCCAAGAAATATTCTGACCAGACAAAAGTTGAACTTTTTGGACGGTGTGCGGCTGTTACATCTGGTGTAAAAATGACAGCATTTGACAAAAAGAACATCATGCCAACAGTCAAACATGGTGGTGACAGTGTGATGGTCTGGGACTGCTTTGCTGCTTCAGGACCTGGACCACTTGCTGTGATTGATGTCTACCAGAAAATCCTGAAGGCCAACGTCTGGCCATCAGTTCATGACCTCAAGCTCAAGAGCTCTTGGTTTATGCAGCAGGACAACAACCCGAAATACACCTGCAAGTCCACCTCTGAATGGCTCAAGAAAAACAAAGTAAGGGTTTTGGAGTGGCCAAGTCAAATTCTGGTCTTAAATCCAACTGAGATGCTGTGGTGTGACCTTAAACGGGCAGTTCACGCTTGAAAATCCTCCAATATGGCTGAGTTTAAACAATTCTGTGAAGAAGAGTGGGCAAAAATTCCTCAACAGTGATGCAAAAGACTCATCACCAGTTATCATAAACACTTGATTTTGGTTATTCCTGCAAAAGGTTGCACAACTAGTTATTAGGTTCAGGGGGCAATTACTTTTTCACACAGGGCCAGATAGGTCTGGATTTTTACTCCCAAATCATTCAGACATAAGGTGATAAGGTCAGAATTTTGTTGCTAATTTAGTTTGATTGAAGATTATAATGGGATTTAAACCAAGGACAAAGGAACCTGTTATGGATTGAAAAGGAAAAGGGAAATACAAAAGGATAAATTTTTGAAATCACAAGGTGCAGATAACTTTTGACTTGTCTGCTGTGCTGTCTGAGAGTTTTTAAAAGTGAAATGAGACATTGTATACTTCTTCTACAATGCTGTTGCTGCAGATAGACACTGCAGTGGCTGAACCAAAGTGTGCTAAAAGGGACAGTGATTCATCGCAATTAAAACATAATCAATGCACTAATTATGGACCTTAATTGTGATTAATGCAGTACTGCTGACAGCCTTAGTCAAAACTTAGTATCATCTGAGTCACGACTCTGCTGTAAATTTTGACTTAACTGCTGCTAATCCTCTTTTATGACTACAGTGCATCCATATTTCCCCTCATTTTTAAGGATTTATGCAGTTAAAGTGTATGACTTTACGAAATACCCCTTTAACTGCAGCTGTGCTACTCTAATTCAACACTAGGTGTCAGCCTTGTACGCATCACGTCTTCCTCCAGATACTGTATCTGCTGACAGATCACCTGAGGAGGCAGGTTGCCACACACACCTCTGAGCATGCATGCCTGTCTCTGACTTGACATGTTGACAGCTGCTTTAACAGCCTCACATTTTCATACCCCCCCTCTTGTTTTTCTTAACTCTTCCTCTCTGTCATGACATGCCTGGGTTTGCACTCTCCACCTCCTGAGAGCTCATGCTAATTCCTGTGCTCTGATTTGCTGCTGTCAGTGGGGTACTGTGAGCCCACTGTACAATCTGATTGGCTTTTTGAGTGACCCTGCAGGTTTGATGGGGAGCGGGCTCGTGCTGTAACCACAAACAGAAAGTGAGAGAATTAAAAACACAGTTTGAGACTTAGATGGGAGCAGCTGTGAAGAAAAGAGGGAAAACAGGGAAGAAAGGCGCATAATGAACTAAATATCCTAGAAGAGGAGAGAGGAGTGATATCCCAGTGTGCCTTGGTGGATTCTGTGCGCAGGTAGGTGTTACATACTGGAGCTATTTCAAGGCAAATAATACAGGAGCCCTCTGTTTGTGAGTCTAGTTGGTTGGGTTTTTTTTTTTTTTAACTAACCTGATTTTTTTACTTTATGTTCTTTTCTCAGTAACTCTTGAAGAATAAAACATGTCCAAACAAGTGTGTACATGTGTGTTGGAATGTAATTATTATCTCCTTCTAGCTTCAGATATGAATAATCGCTCCATCGCCTGGTGGCTGAGACAGATCGGCCTGTCCCAGTACACCAAAACATTAGAGAGTGAATACTATGGTCTGGAGGTATGTGAACGTGCAAATAAAGCATCTGAGAGTGCTTCTCGATGCCTGCTTTTTCTTTTGTGTTGCAATGCAGTCTGTTTCGTCCTTAATATCCATTGTTGTCATCTGCTTTCTCTCTCCAGGGTTTACTGAATGTGACTGATGGGGAGCTGAAGGATGCAGGGATAGAAGACGCAGCTCACAGAGAAACCATCCTCAGTCAGCTTTCGAGACAGCGACAGAGACTGGACCCACACTCTGGTGACACTCATGCACATGCACAATAGACCTATATTCAAACTGTCTTTATATTAATCACGGTTATCAAAATAGCCTAAAACTCAGTTTTATAAATGACTGGGGCCTTTACCAAGAGTTTTTAAAAGTTCTTGAAGAGTTTAGTTGCTACATCTGCTGATTTTTAGTATGTAATGCACGTATTTAAGTAGCTCTATGGTGAAACTTGTTCCAAAAGGCAACTGGACTTGGTTGAAATTCTTAAAGATGTTTCACCTCTCCCCCTCTTCCTCTAGAAGCCTTTCGGTGAATATGTGAGACATCCTTAAGAATTTTAACCAAGTTTACTTTTCTTTTGGATAAAGCCTTGAATAACTATGACCTAGATGACTGAAAATCTTCACAGATACGTGGCAAAACAGTCATATCCTAGACCTGATCAGTATTAATTTCATCCACCAGTGCTGCGACTAAAAATACGAGTTGATTTTTTTTTTTTTATTAGAAGGATGCAGGGGTGGAAAGAAACTAATTACATTTACTGAAATTACTGTAACTGAACAGTGTTTTTAGGTACTTGAACTTTTTTGAGTCAATTTTGAAATCTGTACTTTTACTTCTACTTAAATGTGTTTTAACCAGAGTAACTGTACTTTTACTTGAGTACTATACTCTTACTTTTTCCACCTCTGCTGACTACACAGTAGCACATAGAGAGGGCATGATTCTACATCACATCCCAAGACAGCTGTTGTTCTCCCTCATGCCCTCGGGCCGAGTGTTAAGATGTATTTGTCTTTGGATGTTGCCTGTTATACAGCGGCCCCTGCAGGGGTTCCTTTGCTCATGTTTATGGTGGATTGTTGTTGTTTTTGATGTGAGACACATTTGCACCACGAGTGAAGTTATCCACCAAGTTAGCATCCCCACCCTTGACTTTAGGGGTTCCTATAAGATGCATAGTGTGTCTTCATCTGAATTACCTTGCTTCGAGCTTAACTCTCTGCTTTGTTCTTGCCAGAGGAGACCCACCTTGCCACATATTCAAGATACAGCTCTGTCATACTGTGAAATACTCAACACTTTAAAGCTGTAGTTTAACTAAATGTAGTGTGGACCAATATATACACTTTTAAAGTTTTAAATTTAACTCTATATGAGTAATTAACACTGTCATTTTTGCTGTGTATTTTACTTTATTATAGAGGTGTGACTTTACCTGAACAACCTGGGTGAAGATATAATCTCTTACTGTTTTTGCCCTTAAAAAAAATCCTATTTTACTGTACAACTCTTTGGTAGCTACTCAGTACTCATTACTAAAAGTAAACTTCAAGTTAAATACTTTTTACTTTTACTTAAGTAGATTTTACTTTGAATTCAGTTAATTTTGACCAGAGTAACTGTACTTTTACTTGACTACAAAGCCATATACATTTTCCACCTCTGGGAATATGGCAGTAAAATTGGCTAAAAACAGATCTGGTGATAAAAACTCTGTCAAAAAGTAAGTTTAGTTTCCATTAAGGAGTCTAGAACACACTAAAATGTTAGTGCTGGACTGTTACTGGACAGGACAGGCTGGTTGGAGAGATGCAGCAGATTTAGAAATATTTCACTGGATAATTTGCGTGCCAGCTGACCTAGCACATTGAAGTTATTTGTGAACAAAAACTAAAATAAGTTTCAGAATTTGGCCCAAGTGACAAAAAATAATTTTAACTACAATTATCCTTTGATAGTGTTGGTTTAAATCCTTTATGCTCAAGTGGTGGATCCATACCTAAAAGAGGGTTGCAGAGCCATTTTCACTAGGTCATAGAAGTATGCCTGGAAAGAAATATGAGGCAAAAAGTCTTTGTACTTTTATTTTGAAGGATATGTATATTGCTTTATTCCATCACACCTTTTGCTTCATCTCAAGTTTAAACTACCTCATTTTTCCTTAAAACATCTAGTTATGATTGAAAAATGTGAGCAACTTTGGTTGCATTTTCTCATTAAAGAAGTGTTGGTGAGTCCTGACTTTACAGCTTTTGAGAACCCCTGATTTAACAAAAGAAAACTTTGTACTTAACATTGATATTCAGTACAATAAAAATACAGTGTTATTCCCCATGCACCTTTAAAGACAAGTTTAGAGTTTACACTTTAACCCCAAAAGGGAAACTTAGATTACTTTAGTGAAATTCTATTGATCATTTTATTGAGTCATTTATTATGATAATTTGTTAAAAAAAGAAGAAAGCACTTCCTAGGGTACTGTTTGGGTGAGTGGAGTGACCACAAGCTGCTTGTTGTGCTGCTGGTGCAGGCAGTCTCCAGGTGTAGACAGATAAATAGATACTTTATTAATCCCGTGGGAAATTCAAGGGAACACTAGGGGGGGGAGGTCAAAAGAAATGCCGTTGAGCTTGACCTTGGCTGCCAAGTGACATGCATCTGTGTCGAGATGTATCGAGCTTGACTCAAGCTGCCCCCCTCCCTCTCCAGTCCTGGGTTGAGGCACATCAGGCCCTGTTATGATTCCTTAGCACCCCACATGCTTAGAACTTAAGCACATGACTATACTTCTACCCTATAATCAACCTCATCCCTGATTACCTTTTCAGTGTACTAGCTTGCCAGCTTTAAATTGATGTGCAGCAACAGATACAGATCGGCTGCTGGCATCATGCCTCATTATGTAGAGATGGGCCAATATTAGCCGATACTGACATTCAGCTGATACACCAGTGAAGCCCTATCATCACGACTTAATTAAAATGTTCAAGTCTACCAGAACCCATGCAACTCACTAATAAAAATGTTGAATTTTGTTGTTTTTCAGCTCCTTATTTAACAGATGGACAAGGCAGTGGTATGGATCATCACTTCTTCAACTCAGCAATAATAATCAACATGCATTTTCTCTAAAATGTCAAACTATTCAATTTAAATGTCCCTTCTTACTCTCTCAGATGTTCAAGTGAAGCGCAGAGTAAGCCGGAAATACTCCCTGGGGTCGTCTATGGACTTGGTGAGACCATATAGTCTGCATAGCTTTATCATCACAAGATTATGATCACACAGAGACACAGAGCAGCAGTCAAGTCTCTTCAGAATAAGAACACCACAATCATCAGCTGCACACTACTTGGCTCTTCTACTGTTTCCTGCAGGTGAAGCCAAAGAAAGACCTATTTCGTCAGAGCGTTCTGCCCCGCCTTCAGCGCGCTGATAAGAAACACCGCCTTTCCGCTTCCTGCTCCCAGCTCCGCCCCCTAAATGAGGACAATACTATCAGTGAGGCGGAGGGCTGTCAGGACAGCAAACACAGGTGAGCTGACCCGTAATAAGTGTTTTGCATGTAAAGAGCTAATAGTGGTTTTGTGGGAGTGAAGGGACAGGTCTACTTTCTCTTGGTTGGATGGATACACATTTCTGGCTAATGATTCACTTTTGCTTCATAAAACATATGTCATGGTGTGTGAGGGAGTGTCAGCAAGATGGGTGTACTGAAAAATCACGCATCTATAAAAATGTTGTATATAAAGAATTACATCATGATCCTACTTATCTATTTTCCCCAACATAGAGAGCCGCTGCTCTTAGATGACTACCATTATAAACAACACCCCTCAGGACTTTGATATTTTGGTCACACTTCCCTCTCACAGAGAGGTGAAGGACTCAGTGACAAAGGCCACTGTGTGTTTGCAACTACTTAATCCTGAAGTCAAGGCCTTCACAAAGGAGACGGTTGTAAAGCAGGCTCATTTCCTGCATTACAGGGCCAGTTCGACTAATTCAAAAAGAGGGAATTCTCATTTCACTCTCAAGTTTTATGAAATCATCAGGACAGAAAAGGATCTAGGACTATGGTTTTGAATGTATGTGAGACTGAAATGATCAGCCAAAGAGGACAAATGGAGATTTGTTTGTGAAGTTGGAAAAAAGCCCTGAAATGTATATTTAAAAACCTCAACAGCTACAGTCATGGACGGAAGTATTGGCACCCCTGAAATTTTTCCTGGAAATACACCATTTTTCCCAGAAATTGTTGCAATTACAAGTGTTTTTGGTATTCACATGTTTATTTCATTTATGTGCATTTGAACAACACTAAAAAGCAGTTAATCAGCCCCCCCTTACCATAAACATGGCCCTCTTAAACGTCCGCTCTCTGCTGAACAAGACTTTTATTATAAATGACCTGATTTTAGAGCACAAACTTGACTGCTTATTTTTAACTGAAACATGGCTGGGTGCAGATGCACCAGTTGTTCTCACTGAGGCCTCCCCACCTGATTTTAAGTTTGTATTTTCAACTAGGAGTGGTAAAAGGGGAGGTGGCACTGCTTCTATTAGTACAAACACTTTGCCAACCAAACCTATTTTATTTGAACATTACACAAGTTTTGAATACCACTCTATTGTTTTTAACAACCCTACAATTTTATGTGTGACAGTGTACAGACCACCAAAAAGGTGCAGTCTTTTTATCCCACAGTTTTCAGAGTTTTTATCAATTTTACACAATTCTTACAATATGATTATTTTAATCGGTGATTTTAACCTGCACATAGATAACATTTTAGACCCTGTTGCAAGTGAATTTTTAAATATTCTTAACTATATGGATTTTACTCAGCACGTCATGCAGCCAACTCACAACAGAGGACACACTCTGGACCTGGTCATCACCTATGGCCTGTCCACCAGTGTGTCGTCTGTTGTTGACTTGGCTGTCTCTGACCACTACTGTGTGTTTTTAATATCACCGCTTTTTATCCAGCGGAGACCTCTGTGAGAACTGTGAGGAAGCGTCATCTGACCCCTGAAGTGGCTGCAAATTTTATTCAAGTTTTAGAAAATATCCTCCAGTTGTTTTACCTGCCCCTGTGATTTTATCGTTGATAATTTTACCAGTAGACTTCAATACGCACTTAATTCAGTTGCTCCACTTAAATTGAAAAAGGCTCGCCTAAGCCTATAGCCCCATGGAGAAATGAAGTCAAAAACTGAAAAGAACCTGCAGAGCGGCAGAAAGAAAATGGAGGAAAAGTAAAATAACAGTAAATTTTCAAATATACAATGAACATCTAAAAGCCTACAATTTTGCAGTCAGAAATGCCAGAAATTCATACTTTGCTAAAATAATCACAAACCATAAAAATAACCCAAAAGTTCTCTTCTCCACCATTGACCATCTTTTTAACCCTGATTTTATTCAACTTCAAATAACCCCCACAAACACTCTCTGTGAGGAGTTTGCAGCCCACTTCGGGGGAAAGATTGACACTATCAGATGTGATATTTTATCCAGCCGAACCTCTGCTTTTAACACGTCTGAGTTTTTATCTTTACCAGAGGAAACACTGGACAGTTTTGTCCTGGTTAATGCTGAGATGCTTGATGAAGTTTTCTCCTCAGTGAAGCCCACCACATGTCTTTTAGATCCAATTCCAACCTCATTTTTTAAGTCATTTTATGGATCTTTTAGAGATGAGCTTTTAAACATGATGAACTGTTCACTTCAGACGGGGGTCTTTCCCGCTGCCTTTAAAGCGGCAGTGGTGAGGCCTCTGTTGAAGAAGAGCAATTTAGATTTTAATGACTTTAACAATTACAGACCAGTGTCTAACTTACCATTTTTAAGTAAAATTTTAGAGAAACATGTTTTTATTCAGCTGAATTATTTTTTAGACACACATGGTATTCATGAAGAATGTCAGTCTGGTTTTAGGGTAAACCACAGTACAGAGACGGCCTTGACAAAGATTTTAAATGATTTTAGATTAAATTATGATTCACAAAAGGTGACGGTGTTGGTTCTGCTGGATCTAAGTGCTGCCTTCGATACAGTAGACCACACTATTCTTTTAAATAGACTCAAACATCTGGTCGGCCTCTCTGGTACTGTACACAAATGGTTTACTTCCTACCTCACAGACAGAACATTCATGGTGAGTGTAGACACATGCTCCTCCAAAGTCCATAAAATCACATGTGGTGTGCCCCAGGGTTCGATTTTAGGTCCTGTGCTTTTTAACCTGTACATGCTCCCTCTTGGCGGTGTCATCAGGAGACATGGAATCAACTTCCACAGTTATGCTGATGATACACAGCTTTACATCTCCATGTCTCCTGATGACACCAGGCCAATGGATGCTCTTTTTAACTGCATTTTAGATATCAAATCCTGGATGGCAGAAAACTTTCTCCAGCTTAACCAGGACAAAACTGAGGTTTTAGTCATTGGTCCTGAGGCCTTGAGAGAGAAAATTTTACCCAAACTACAAGCACTGTCTTTTAATCCATCATCACAAGTGAAAAACCTGGGTGTAATTTTTGACTCTGAGCTGACTTTTATTCCACACATTAAGAATGTAACAAAAATAGGTTTTTATCATCTAAAGAACATCGCCAGAGTCCGCCCCATTCTCTCTCAAGCCAACACGGAGACGCTGATGCATGCTTTTATCACTAGTCGGATAGACTACTGTAATGCCCTGCTCTCTGGTCTTCCCAAAAGAATATTTCAGGTCTACAGTTACTCCAAAATTCAGCAGCACGTGTCCTGACTAGGACCAGAGGGCGGCCCACATTACACGGTTTTAGAATCACTGCATTGGCTCCCGTGTTTTAGGATCAATTTTAAAGTTCTTTTACTGGTTTTTAAATGTCTTAATGGTCTTGGGCCTTCTTATCTTTCAGAACTGCTTTTACCTTATGAACCCTCGCCGACCCTGCGCTCCTCTGGCAGCAGGCTCTTAGTCATTCCCAAAGTCAGGACACACACTCATGGCGAGGCGTCTTTCCAGCACTACGGCCCTCGTCTATGGAACAGCCTGCCAGAGGAGCTCAGGGCCGCAGAGAACGTTCATGTTTTTAAGAGCAGGCTCAAGACACACCTTTTTAGCTTAGCTTTTGATTAATATTTATCTATTTCATTTATGATATTTATTTATTTTAGGCCTTCAATCTGTATTTATTTATGAATTTTATTCTTTTCCTACCTTAATTTCTTAGTTATGCTATTTTATATTTTAGTTCTTAGGTTTTATTTGTACTGAGGTTTTACTTATTTTTATCCTTTTATCATTTTTAGGATCTCCAGTGTTTCCTCTGGGGGAGCCCTCTGCACCGGGAGCGGTGGTCGGCTATGGCTGCAGGGGTCTGTCTCGTGGGTTCCTGGTGGAGGTTTGGTGTCTCTGCCTCATCCCTCCTCTGGGTCCTGCGTCGGTGTCCTGTAGCTGTGGGTGACTCGCTGCTCCTGGTGCAGACGGCCCCTCTGATGGCGCTTTCTCAACTGGTTCATCTGTACTCAGCCTCTTGTACTCAGCCTAATGTCCACTATTTTTGTGTGTGTTTGTGAAACAGTGTGTGTGAGTGGGTGTAAGTGGGTGCACATGTAACTGTTGTCTGTAGGGTGGTTGCGGGTGTGTGGGTGTGAGGGAATGACTCTAATTGTCTATATTACGCAAAAGGTGGGGGTGGGTGGGTTTGAGGGAATGTTTTTAATTTGTCCATGTACAGCACTTTGAGTTACATGTCATGTATGAAAAGCGCTTTATAAATAAAGTTTGATTGATTGATTGATTGATAAAAAGCAGAAGAAAAAAGCCAAAATGGACATAATCTTACACAATGACCTCTGATGCAGACCCAGCTTTCTGACACTAGGCCCTACATCGCAGCCCAAAATCTCTTGATAGTCTCCAGAGTTCCTGTTTCCTTGTACACAGTCAAGGCACCCAGTGCCAGAGGCAGCAAAACAACCACAAAACATCCTTGAACATCCAACATGTTTAACTGTGGGTACTGTGCTCTGTTCTTTGTAGGCCTCATTGCGTTTTCTGTAAACAGTAGAATGACATGCTTTTCCAAAAAGCTCTACCTTAGTCTCGTCTGTCCACAAAATGTTCTCCCAGAAGGATTGAGGCTTACTCAGGTACATTTTTGCAAACTCCAGTCTGGCTTTTTTATGTCTCTTTGTCAGCAGTGGGGTTCTCCTCAGTCTCCTGCCATAGCGCTTCATCTCATTCAGATAACCACGTATGGTCCGAGCTGACACTTTTGCACCCTGAGTCTGCAGGACAGCCTGAATTTGTGTGGAAGTTGACTGAGGATGTTTATCCACCATTCCAACTATCCTGTGTTGCATACTTTTGTCAATTTTTCTCTTCTGCCCACGTCCAGGGAGATGAGCCACAGATCCATGGGTTATAAACTTCTTGATTATATTACACACAGTGGACAAAGGAATTTCAAGATCTCCAGAGATGGTCTTGTAACCTTAAGATTGTTCATATTTTTCCACAATTTTGCTTCCTTTTTTTTTTTTTTGGAAAATTCTGTTTTTTCATTTTGTTGTTATAAATGACAAAACAGAACATAACACAATGCAACAAAGAACAGCAGTACCTAACAATTCACCAGAGCCATGACAGGATACATCATATCTTCAGCAATGTAGAATACAACACACTTACACACATACACATATACATCTTCCCCCCTCCCAGAATGGCCCAGAATTGTCTGGGGACTTCTTAAGTTCCCAGACAATTCTGGGCACTTCTTTCTCATCTCCATGCTTGGTGTGACACACACAGGCATACAGCACAAAAGCTGAGTCAACTTTTAGACATTCTAACTGGCTTCAGGTGGGATTCCTACATTGCCAGCACCTGTTACTGCCACAGGTGAGTTTAAATGAGCTTGCTCACATGCTTGAAATAAAATGATTTATCCACAGTTTTAAAAGGGTGCCAATAATTTTGTCCGGCCCATTTTTGAGTTTTATGTAAAATTATGTCCATTTTGTCCTTTTTCTTGTGTTTTTGTTGTGTTGTTCCAATGCACATAAATGAAATAAACATGTGTATACCTAAAACATTTGTAATTGCAACAATTTCTGGGAGAAATGGTGTATTTTCTGGAAAAATTTCAGGGGTGCCAATACTTTCATCCATGACTGCACTAGTTTTTTTCCACGAACACTGCTCCAGATCAAACACTGCAAAACTTATTAGTTTATGATGGCAAAGATTCATAAAATTAAGGGGATTCAGATGGTTGAACCACTTTACATACTGCATGTAGCATCTGCTTTTCTTTCTCTTTCTTAGAGCTATTGTTAGGCTTTTTACATCTTTATCCATAGAGGAGAACAGAGGATAGAGTGGAAACAGGGATGATAGAGGGTGAAGGAGTCAACGACCAGATTTGAACCAAGGTCACCTGAGCACACAGGGCGGTGACCTAACTGCTGGTCCATCTGTGTCCCATGTAGCATCTACTTTAATAAGAAAAAGCAGCACAATATTGTGGCTTTGATAATAGATCTAGAGAACATCTTTGTCATTGATCTTAAAAAGCCCTAGGGTAGTTTCTCATCAGGGACCAGGGCTGGATCTGAGCACACTAGACCCTAAAGCTGGGCTGGACAATTTTGAAAAAAATGGCGAATTGTGATTATTCTAAACTACACTGCAATTTGAAATGATCCGTGGTATGACTATTTTTACATCATTGCTCTCTATTAATTGAAAAAAACATATTGATTATTCAGAGTATAATTTTTGCTATTTCTGCACAAAAAGGGTGATTTAAACTTACATCTGTGTATAAAATGTGCACCAGGACGTCTCTGCTGAAAAACATCTAAATTAAAATGGTACTTGAAATTGATTTCTGACAGCTTAAAAAGCCTGTGATTTTGATAACTGCAGAAGGCCATATTTTGATTGCAACAAAATCTAGATTAATTGTTCGGCCCTAGCCCAAAGTCTGGCGCATTTTATCATTGTGAACTAATGGGGCCAGACCTGGGCACCATGCCAGAGTCCACCTAAATAGGTAGTCTCAGGCATGATTCATGCGTACTCAACCCAATGCACGGGAGATATGGATGTAACCAAGCTCGAGCATGTGGTAGTTTACGATAACTTGTAAAGGCACACCAAAAAGAGAAGAAGCCAAGCACTCTAACCATCAAAAATGAAAAATATGAGGAGAGCAATATCTAGCAAGCCCTAATTATAATACCAAACTAGAAAAGCACTTAGAGAGCGCAGACCTCCGCCATCAGTCCTATCTCCCAATAGTGAAGAATCCTTTAAAAACATTCCTGGATCCAGATGGTAATCCGGATCACTCCCAAAACCTAATTTGCCGATTACTCCCTCCCCGGTGGGGTGGAGACACAGTGAGGCAAAGCACTGGCTTCGCTACGTGTGAAAGTCATGGCAGAGGGTGAATATTCCTCTATTCCTCCCAGCATTGTGAGTATTCTCGATACAATTCGCTGTCTTTCTCTCTGTTATGCTCCGACTCGTTTCCTCGACCGGGCGTGTGTCTTTCAAACTCTACAAACTCCAAAACTTTGATAGAAACACACCAAAAATGCTGCTGGGATTGAAGTTACTCATGTCCGCCATCTCCTGGTGTAAAGTGGTAACAGCGCAGACCTCCGCCATAGCCCTATCTCCCAATAGTACAGAATCCTTAAAAAAATTCCTGAATCCAGACGGTGATCCGGATCACTCCCAACATCTAATGAGTTCTTCCTTATGCCATTTCTGACATGTCCTGAAAATTTCATCAAAATCCGTCCGCAACTTTTTGAGTTATGTTGCTGACAAACTAACTAACTAACAAACAAACTAACAAACGAACAAACCCACCCAATCACATCCTTGGCGGAGGTCATAAAGTGGTATGGATTAATAGAGTTGTGCCTAATGTGAAAATACCTGCAAGTACTTATCTGGTCAACCATAAAAGTTAGTATTGTGATCTCCATCTCCTTTTCTTATTGTGAACAAGTCATGCTTGCATCTCTGCAATAGCTTTATCTTTTTTGCCAAATTACTTGTTGTAATATAATTTTTTAAAATCATATCTGTACTTTTTCAATAGCTTTAGTATACTGTTGAGATAGGGAACAGAAAAACCCAATCCCCATTTTCTGACTGGTGATTTGACAAACCAAGTCAGCAGTAAATGAAACATTACAGATTTTGTGTCTCAGTATTTTGTTTGGAACTAATCCCTTTATCAAGCTGACTTGATAAGCGAGTTATGCAACTGACAATACTCAGTGTACAAAAAGATGCCGTCAAGTTCAGGCACATCTCTGCTCACCATTCAGCATGTGTCGACTGCTAAAAGCCTCGAGAGTTGTAATAAAACAAATATGAAGGAATCAATTAAGCAGATAGGTAGTTCCGGTCCTGCGCGCTGATTGGCTGGGACACGTTTGAATCTAACAGATATCAATACCCCAAAATCACTTATTATGGAACCTTTTCAATGGATGTGAATTTTTGATTAATAAATTTCTGTGGTAGCTCAGGACAATCACTCTTCTCTTGAGTACATGTTTCAAAAGCTTGCTGCTGGTCATAATATTAATGTTGTGCAATGAAAGAAAACACAGGCAGGCCAAGCACTAGATCCATACCATATGTGGGGTTTACAATCACATTCCACTTTGTACATCTACTTACCTTGACAAACAGACTGTGGCCAGGTGATGCTTTAGCTCGGTCTGTGTCGGTATCCGAGGAATGCCGGGGCAGATAGCGGTGTTTCAGCACCGGGCCCCGGGGCGGGGAAGAGGAGAAGGAGGAGGGCTCGGGAGAACTTGTTCGAACTCGTCCGAAACAGCGCAGGGAGGAGGGCGAGAAGGAGAAAGGGGGGCTGGGAGGGACTGCAGTGGTGAAGGACTGAAGTTTACAGCTTCACAGCTGTTGTTTGGCGGTGTTAGCTTGGACCACAAACCATAAAACATGTCTGAGAAGCGCGAGCTGTAAGGAGGACTGACAGGTAGGACCGTTGACCGTTGCCAAAAGAACGTTGGTGAGTTTTTGAGAACTTCGTAAATTAACGCGAGACTTGTGGGTCGGGTATCTATTTAATGTTTAATATGCTAGCTTTCGAAACATTTATTCAAACTTCTGAAAACGTTTTTATGCCTCTTTCTTCACCAAAAACGTCGACTGTCGTCATCTTGACTGCCGCTACCTGTAGCTTCTTCAGCTAACCTGTTGCACAATTTTGAGACGCTGACACTCGAAATACCCTTTTCCCTGAATATTAACAAACGAAAACAGTTGGGGGGGGGGCGTTTCTAACACGTATACCAACTGAACTGTATCACCTTTCACAGAGCACTACAAATGGGCCGGTGAAGCTCAATAAAATAGTCTGAAATATGGTTAAATGTGGTGTCAGGTTGCATTTCTCAATAGGGGCTCTCAGCACATTGCACAGGTGTTTCTGTTGTGCTCGTGGGCCAACGCCCCTCAGACAGGATGTACACCTTCTTACCTGAGTAAATGTTGAAACTGTGATTTATCTGGTTGTTTGCGTATTTTTGTGTATAATTATCTTCTTCCGTGAGTCTCTTACATTAGAGCTGGCCGTTTCAGCAGCTGCCATTAAAGTACACATTTTTATTCTCACAAAAAGTGCCTTTAATGAAATTCATGATGCAAGATTTTGTTTAGTGGGTTTAAGAGAGAATATAATTAAACATTTAAGGAGAATTTGGATGCTGTTATGTGCTTTGAATTATTACAAGTGTTTCTGATATTTTGGCACTGTTTTTCTAAGGTGTGCAGTGCCTAAAAAACATATTCGCCCCTTGGATGTTTTAGCCTTTCTGTGGTTTTATAAGTCAATCAAGGTCGATATAATATGGCTTTAAAAAATACAAGAAAACCTTCATAAATATTAACCCCTTTTAAAGTGACTGACCTAATACAATAGAGATCCAGCCAGTTGGTGCTAGTAGTCTCACAGTTAGTGTAATGGGGAATCCCTGAGTGCAGTGAATGTGTCTCAAATGATTGAAGTATAAATACACCTGTGTCTGGAAAGTCCAGCACTGGTTAATCAGTATTCCTGGCTACAATTACACCATGGAAGCAAAAGAACACTCTAAGCAGCTCAGAGAAAAGGTTGCTGAAAATTATAAGACAGGGGATGGATGGAAAAAAATCCCAAGGCGCTGAACATCCCCTGGATTTCAGTTAAATCAATCATCGGGAAATGGAAGGACAATGGCATATGTGCAAATCTGGGTCAGGCTGTCCTCGCAAAGTGAGTGACCATGCAAGAAGGAGACTAGTGAGAGCCACCAAGGCACCTACTCTACAACTACTACTACTACTCTAAAGAAGTTACAAGCTTCAACAGCTGAGATGGGAGACACTCTGCATACAGCATCTGTTGCTGTTGCCCTGCTTTTACAAGTCAAAGCTTTATGGGAGAGTGGCAAAGAGAAAGCCACTGTTTGAAGAAAACTCATTAAATCGGGACTAGAGTTCACCAAATAGCATGTGGGGGACTACATAATCAATTGGAAGACAGTTCTTTAGTCTGATGAGACCAAACTGGTGCTTGTTGGCAATCGGACAAGATGCTGTGGTGGACGCACCATCCCCACTGTCAAGCATGGTGGTGGCAGCATCATGCTGTGAGGAAGTAGTGTCCAGATTTGCAAGCCTGATTGAGACCTATCCATGCAGACTCAGTGCAGTGATTGCAGCCAAAGGTTCATCTACTTAACAGTGACTTGAATGGCTGAATTTTTATGCAGTTCCTTATTTTGTTTGTGTTTTTATTCAATTGACAGTACTTGGTATATATCAGTTTTCACTTTGACATCAGAGCTTTTTTTTTGGTAATTTTATTTGTCAAAAACGCAGAATAATATTAAACATGGTTGATTCATAAAACCAATTAAAAGGTATAACATCCAAGGGGGTGAAAACTTTTTATAGGCACTGTACATATAAATATTTTTGCCATTGAATACAAAACCTTGATTAAACGAAAACCAGGACAAGAAGCAGCTAAAAGGCCAAAATAAAGCCCACATCACTGTTAAGACTAGAGCCAAACAACTAGTTGATTAATCAACTAATCAATCAACAGATGGTTGACCCACAGCTTTCTTTTTTAGGAAAGCAGATTGTACTTTTCAGAAAGCGCTAGTTTTTGTCTTTTGTGATATTAAACTGAATATTTTATTGTTTTCAGGCTTTTAGTCAGACAAAACAAGCAATTTGAAGATGCACTCAGGGTGCATTCAATTTTAATGCTGAAAAGAAACATCAGATGTATGCTGAGAAAATGAGATGAGACAATAAGACTTTTTAGAATTACAAGTATTTTAAAGAAGTTAAGTAGTTTTTGAATATTTAAGTGTGTCAGTTGGGGTCAAAGCTGCAGAAAGTACAACTAAAGAAAATGAAGTCAAGTTGTTTATTTCTGTGCAAGGTTTTTTGAAATTTTCTAACCTTGAAGGATGTCAAAATTTACAACTAAAACCTTCGACGTCATTGTTACTTAATAAAAAACTTAGAATGCTTTTTTAAACATTTTCCCTCACTATTTAGGATGAACCTTGAAAGTCAAATTGACATTTTGTGGCAAGATGTATGCTTTTTTGAAGCAATATTGGCTACAATAACACTTTCTTTAAATAAAATCTGGAACATATTCAATCTACTAGAGTTATCAAATGTGGAGCCTTTGGTTGTGTTTATGCCTTTACCTAGCACAATACTGATTACATTTTTGGAGTCAACTTCAAGATAAATCTTGCTTGAAAAAAATGAGCTCTGAACACACTATTATGAAGCTAAATTATTATTATTTTTGATATAAGGACATTTTGGAGTAATTTTGGTATCTTTGTGGTAGTTTTGAGGTACTTTGAGTCATAACATTCTAATTCTGCTGCAGTCTTCACTGCGACCCTGAATTGGATAAGCGGTGTAGATAATGGATGGATGGTGCAGTCTTGTTTGTTTAATGTGAAGAGGCAAGGTTATTTTTTATTTCTTTTGTTTAAGCTTTACAACAAGCTACAGCCTCTAAATTGAGCAAAGAGTCCAGCATTTCCAGCCTTTGTAGATGGTGATTATTGAACACAATCACTCCTTGATTTCAATGCATCTGCATCACATACATTATCAAACTTTAACACTACAACACACATTTCTAAAAAAGGAAGATATATAGTAAGAACTAACAAAAATAATTAATTTTATATCAAAATATAACAAACACTGAAACACTTAAAATGACCTAACCTGTGGATAAAACAAGCGTAACACAGTATGTGACCCAGTAATCATTTAATCGCGACTGTCAAGTTTTCATCAGGGATGCACAATATCAGATGTTTGCCACTATCTGGTATGCTGATATTTACAAATTGTTTTTTTCTAGTACTGATATCAAATACTGATATTCCAGTGAGGTTTAGACATAACACTTTAGGCCTTATAACACACTTTAAAGTGCAAGAAATGATGATGAATAAAGACAAAAACTTCAGCTGACTTGAGTCTTTTGGTTCAGCCTAAAACTAAATTAATTACTAAATTAAGATCGTACATATGGCCAATATTTACTAGGGATGCACAATATTGGATTTTTGCCATTATCCAATATGTCGATATTTGCAGATTCATTTTAGTCGATATATCGATACCAATATTTAAATGTTTTACATAACTAAAAATTCAGCCCCTTGAACACATTTTAAGGTTTGAGGATGAAAAAAGAACCTAACTTTTTCTTAAAACACACTGAAAAGTTTTAAAGAATGAGGATGAATAAAGAAAAAGATCTCAAATTATAGGTCCGTTTGTCCAGCCTAAAACACCTCTAATTCATTAGTATATATGGCCAGATTTCACAATCGATATGCTGATATTCCAAAATATCAAATGTATATCCCACAGAAATTCTGATATCTGCTGATACCGATATTTGCTTTTTTAGCTTATATCTGCAGATACCGATATCAGGCTGATAATATCTGCATCCCTAATACTTACAGTTGGTATAGGCAGTTTTTGGAGCCAAAATATTGGTTGCAAATATCAGCAGAAATTTCTATACCTTCCAATACCAATAGTTTACATTTTCAGCTGCTATCTGCTGATACCGATATCATATGGATGCACAGGTGGGGCCATAATTGCTCAAAGGTTCAGTCATTCACAATCAACAATGGCGTGAGGATTCACTTAACGAAAAACTGCATGTTCAAATAGTTTATGAACAACATTCCCCAACATGCAATTACAAGGAATTTAGAGATTTCACAATCAACATTTTATAGTGTATCAAAAGATGCAAAGAATCTGGAGAAATGTCTGCTCAGAAGGGGAAATGCTGAAAAACCAGCATTGAATTGCCATGATCTTCAATCCATCAGGTAGCACTAAAATATCTGTGATGGATGTTACAGCATAGGCTCAGGAGGACTTTAGAAAACTGTTTTCAGTCAACATAGTATGACACTGCATCTACAGATGTGATGGTGGTAGCATTATGCTGTGGGGATGCTTCTCGACAGCTGCCCTGGGAAGCTTGCAAAGGTAGAGGGTGAAACAAATTTGGCAAAATATGTGAAAATCCTGGAGGACAATCTTATTCAGTCTGCGAGTGTGACTATGTATAAGGAGAAGATTTATTTTCCTGCAAGATAACAACCCGAAGTATACAGAGGAAACTACACTGAAATGGTTTAAAGAGAACATGGTGAATGTTCTGGAGAGGCCAAGTCTACGCCCAGACCTCAATTCAATAGAGAATTTGTCACTTGACTTGAAAAGCGCTATTCACGGTTGATCCCTGTGCAACCTGAAAGAGGTTGAGCGGTTTTGCAAAGGAGAGTGGAGTAAAATTGCAGTGCCCAGATGTGCGTGCCTGATTACAACCTATCCACACAGACTCATCTACTAAATACTGACTTAAGGGAGGTGATTATTTATGCAGTCACTTATTTTCCATTACATATATTTTTTATTTGATTTACATTACTTTGTAGACACTTGGTTCCACTTTGACATTGAAGATTTTCTTTGGTCATTTTTTCTTCAAATAAGCTGAATTATATTGACTATGATTGATTTATAAAATCAATCAGAGGGTAAAACATCCAAGGGGACGAATACTGTATCAACAACAAGGACCATCAACTTCTCTGGGATTTGATGTTATCTGAGATGGACGGGCCTAAAGATAGCCAGTATTTACAGCTGATATAGGCTGATTTTTATAGACAAAATATTGATTGTAGGGGAGCAGGTGGCCTGCTGGTTAAAGGCACTCCCCATGTACGCGGGTGGCCCGGGTTCGAATCCAGCCCGAGGCCCTTTACTGCATGTCTCTCCCCCACTCTTGACCCTGTTTCCGATTCTATCCACTGTCCTCCCCTATCTAATAAAGGCACAAAATGCCCAAAAATAAATCTTAGAAAAAAAAAAAATATTGATTGTAAATGCTGGCAGAAACCGATAACTCATACCAGTAATATTGTGCATCCCTAGTTTGTTTCTTTGTAGTCTGTAATCATAGCAGGTGAGCTGTATGTGTGAATGCCTACTGTAGATGTTGTAGCATAACACAACCATCATCCTAGAGTGCAGGAGTACAAGATGATGTGGGCAGCAAGAAGCTGATGAAAAACATTTAAAAAGCAGCATACAGGTGCTTTTTTGAACATTAGATGTGGCAAGTAAATTGATGCCTTTATGGGAAGGATGTACTGGTGGATGTCTCTCTTGTGATGGCAATTAAATACAAATTAAGACATAAAAGCAAAGGGAGGCAGAAAAAGAGATAATGCTTCTGTACTAGGGTGGCTGTAAATATACCTGGGTGGCCCATTTAAATATTAACTGTGTGTGGGAAACACTGGAGATGAATCAGCAGGTCTAAAAAATGATTTTTTTTTTAACATCAGTATCAAAGCTTTCATTAAATAAAGGACAGGCACATATTAACTGACTTTCTGATAATAAATGAAACATTAAGAATCAGTAGAAATAGCAGTGTGGGTGTAGTGTGCAACAGTGGTGTAATAGTAATATTCAGGGTCAGTGCAGGGTAAACAAGTAAACCTCTCCACATTGTTTGTGCACATCCCTCCAGCAGTCCCTGTACGCATGACTTGTTCCACAATGTTTCCGCGCGTCCACACACACAGAGAGAGGCAAGCATGGATGCAGATTTGCTTGAGTGGGTGCAGTTGAGCCTTGTTGTGAATCCTCTTGAGCTGTCCATCTGTGAGCTCTGAGTCTGCAGCAGCAGGAAGGTGGAAGCTCAGGGAGGAAGGAAGAAGGAAGAAGAGGCAGGCTATTAAAAGTTTGTGTTTTCGTTAATGACAGAGCCAGACCTTGGCAGTGGCCTTCTCTCGTTGTACTGTTCATGTTCAAAGGAAAGCCATGGCACCATCATGTGTGGCTCCCTGGGGTTTCAGTTTAGTACCTCTAAATCACCCTTTCTCTCTTGTTTTTTCAGCAAGAGAAGGAGTGTCAGCGCATACCTCAGCCAGCTGAAGGTAAGAGGTTAAGCAAACTGTCTCTGTGTCACTCATTTGCTCCCTTTGGCTTCCTGGTTTTAACCATATTTTCCATCCTCGCCCATTAAAAATCTGAGTACAGGAAACATGCAGAGTAACAATGATCTCTGGGGGGCTGCTGCTGTGTGTTTTGCAGATATTTGGTGGTCGGAAAGACATGGACTCATTAAAGAAGGAGCTGGAGGAGGAGCTGAAGCTCAGCACTGAAGATCCAAAGAGCCATGCATGGTACCACGGACCGCTGAGCCGAGAGGTGCTCAATGGACCATACTGTTCTTGCTGTATTTAAACATTTCTCCACATGCATATTTGAATGAAAATGTTTGATTTAAATCAGTGAATAGGACTTCTTCTCAAAAAAGGTTGGGAAAAAAAATCAAAATAGAGGCTGCTTAAAAAGTTCAGATAAACGACCTGATGACAGCTGGGATTGGCACCAGCCATCTGCAACCCTGATGTATGGATATGTATGTTGTACAAAGAAACATGGTGGATGTCAACATTTTGATCAAACTTAAGGAATCACATGTAGGCTGCTATTATTGTGCAGTGCATTCTGAGACATGTCAAATGGTTGCATAATTCTTATGCTTTCCTTGATCTATAAAAGAAGAACTTCTTTTTTATTGCCCTCTTTAATGAAGCTGCACTCTTGGTAAAATATAAAAGGATTTAAGGATAACACCCCGCAGGAAAAGATGTGGGAAGAAGAACAATGCTTCCATTTGACATCAGCACTCAGAGTGCGTTGCACAACAATGGCTGCCTACATGAGAATCAATTCTCTGTTTCTTTGTACAGCATAAGTATGAAGGACACTTTATCTAACAAGTCAGTAGGTCTTGATATGGAGGGTTTCTTTTAAAGTGGAGGACTGGTGAGGAAAAAAAAACTCATATTTAAAGACGCAGTGATAAATAACATCTAAAATACATATTATGATATAAATAATAGTAATAATTTACACTTATTTTCCCCTCTCTTCCCTGTAGAAGTCTCCTCTAGCTCTCTTTGGCTACCCTCAGGGGGTCAGGACCCTCCTTTTGAAAAACACTGTTCTAAACAAACCCAGTTCCACATTATCTAACTACTGCTTAGCCTTTTTTGCACTAGTGCCAGATTACACTTGACCGTAGCTATATACGGGAAAATGTCAGTGCAACTGCATGGTTGACCTTCATGTGTGGCTTAACCTCTCCCTCCTTGTCTCTCCAGGCTGCAGAGTCTCTGTTTGAGAGGGACGGAGACTTCCTGGTGCGAGACTCAAGCTCTGCTCCTGGTGACTACGTTTTGAGCTGTTTTTGGAAGAATGTGCCCCTGCACTTTAAGATCATAAAAGTGGTCCTTCGTCCCAAAAAGGTGTGTGTATGTTGTGTGTTTTAGTAGATTAATGTTTAAATCTTTCAAATTAATAAAATGTATCTATGAATAGAGAATTTATGCTTCTGTTTTATAGCTTCATAGATATCCAAAATCCAATATGCATCCCCACTTGAATGTTCTAGGTGGTTTTTTTTGTTTTTTTGTTTTTTTTTTAGTATTTCACAAATGTCAATGTCTTTTCTTGCCCCTCTTCCAACTTTTCTGGAATTGTTTGTAAACCAATTGCAGTTTTTGCTGAATCAAATCTTGGGCCACTGACATTTGATTGTTTTAGTGTTTGATTAATTGATAAAGTAATGATAGTTTGAAACCTATAATATGCTGAAGAAAAGGATAAAAATATTTTTAGCCTCTGTGGGTCTGGGTCGCTGTTTTTCTGCTGTGAATCCAACCTGATCAATGCAGCAATAACCTCTTGCCTTTCTAGCATTTCCAGCCTCTTGGAGCTGAATGTCATGCACCTTAAAGATAGATTTTTGTTGTACTTTTCCTTTAAAGGCTCTGGCTGTTATAATGTGTGCTCCTCTATCTGTGTGACAGGGCTACTCACGGGAGCTGTTCCAGTTTGAGGAGGATCGCTTTGACAATGTTCCCGCTCTAATCCGATTCTATGTGGGCGATCGTAGGCCTATCTCCCAGGCCTCAGGCGCTGTGATCTTCCACCCAATCACACGGACCCTTCCTCTGCGTGTCATCAATGAGCGACATGCTGAGCACAAAAACAGCAGCGGCAGAGGTGCAGGGGAAAAAAAACGACGCAGCTTCAGCTCTACTCACATGGAAACTCTGCAGGTCATCAATCCACTGCTGAGGTGGGAGGAAGAGGAGCACACTCATGTATAGAGCTGAATCAGGATGTACACAGAAAAGCACAAACAAAGTTTCTAAAAAATGACCTTTATTCTATTATTCATGGCAGGAGTGGAAGTCAGCCTGCAAACTTGGAGAATGTTGGGAGGAGACCTTCACTGCAGTCTGCACAATCTGACAGCAACCTAAGGACTGGTACATCATCATAAATATTCAGAATGTACAGTATAGAAACGTGTCTGTGACCCCTACCACGTAATGTCTGCTGGGTGCAGCTCTCTCACAGCTATTAGAGACAATCCACTCTCATTTCAGCTGCTGTGCTGTCAGTCAGACAAGTGAGCAAAGTGTGTTGCTTGCGGCTCATGTGGGGATCTCTTTAACAGTCCTCAGTCTTGTTTTTTTGCGAACAGCATATATCTCAGATCATGATTTTCAGTAGGAAATGCATTTAAATGCGTACGTTTTCATCGACTTTTTGTCCTTTGGACTTAAAGCAAAACAAGTCCTCATCTTGAATGTAAGGTATACCCCACACATTGTTTAGAAATGATGGTGGAGACAGCCAGCTGTGAGTTTTGAATAGCCACAGAGGATATGTTGCTACATAAATTATAAATGAGCTGCAAGGTTGTTTCAGTGAGCTTGTAAAACAAAAACATCCAAAAAAAGAGCTACATAATGCTGTACATGCAGCTGCTGAGGACAAGAGGGATTAAGGCACTGAGTTTCTGAACTCATTTTAACAAACTTTACAGGACATTCAAACCACAACAGGGAAGAGACTTCATAGAACTCATCTAATGAAAATTAACTCCAGAATGAATAACCTATAGTTAATCTTTTAATTCAATACAACTCTGGAAAAAATAACTATATGCATGCCTGTATCAACATCACAGTAAGAAAATGCAAGTTCTAGACTCACAGTATTGTGAAGTTTCTCATTTTTGATTACCAAAACAGAAACTGAGCAGAAAAGGGCCAAGGTTGATACGGCAAAGTGCTGAACCAGCATACACTCCTATACCTGACCTCACCTGGCCTGTGTATTTGATGCCTTTGCATAGGTGTTGGTTATAATTAAAACATTAATAATTAATATTATAATTATTTATGTGAATTTAATAGGAATTTTTAATCCTGGTTAATAAATAATGAGGCACCACACTGAAATCAGGGAAAAACAAACCAAAAAAGTGCAAGAATCAGCCTCGGAGTTAAAACACTTATATAAAGATATTTAATAAATATTGTTATTTAAATGAATTGAAAGTTTGACTTGGTACATGAGCCTCTCGACCTAGAGATTATTACAATGGGTATGCCCAGTAATCACAGACAATTTCTGTGTAAATATATAATAGAATTTATTTAACAAAGCAGGGTCAACCATAATCAATGACACTTAATCAAATAACTATTATAAAAATAAACTACAACAAATTATTTACAAAGCAAACCAAAGTGTGGTGAATGTATAAGAGATAGAGAACAAGGTGGCTGAGTCACATAGTTATTCATGATTTTAAATCCAGTGGCTGGATTTTGATCCTATAGCAGTCACTCTAATGTTTGAAGGTGATGGCACTGAACTGGATATAAATGTATGCAGCAAAGTAAATCAACAATGCATACGCAGAGACAACAGGACAACAAATGCAGCTTTCAAAAAATGAACACGAAACACTTCCCACAGCTACTTCTGCCCAGATCAAAGCCTCTTACTTGTGATCACTGTGCGTTATTGGAGTCTGGTGTCCAGCTAGGTTAGTCAATGAATGTTTCGTCCACTGGTTGGATGCGTGAAAAGTCACACACAAGTGAAAAGCAAGTGAGAAGTCTTTGGCTGGCAGGATTCAACTCCTGGCCGAGAGCTGGGCTGACATCGTCCTACTAGCGCTTCTTTGGGTAACTTCTGCAGCACTCCTGTCCAGATGGAGTCAAAGGAAGGACAGAAACTCTTTGTGCTCAAACAGCCAGTGGCTGACTCTGCCAAACTTTCAGATGATGCTGGAACACCAAACACACAGTGGGAGACAGCTGCTATGGTGGTGGAATGGCATTGGAGGAGGGGTCACTGGGGCTTTTTTACCTGCTGACACCCTGCTGTTGTCTTTGGGTCTCCTTCTATCAGAGAGGAGAATGGGTCCTCTCTAAATATGATGCAAGAGCACCTGCCCAGATGATTCCCTCAGGCTTTATGGGCCATAGTCCTGTTTCCCTCCAAACTACCAAGACTCAAGCATGAAATTGCCATGTAGGCCGAGTCTTGTTTCCCACATGGCTGATTCTCAACGCAATCAAGAACAGAGGCATGATGTTTTCGGGTTGTTCCTCCAGGCCATTGTTATGAACATGATGACTCAAGAACTCTTCGAGGAGTTTTCTTCAAAATTTGGACAACTGGTCCCTCTTACTCAAGGATGAATTCATTGCCATTGTATACAAGAGGGATAGATCCTTCCCACTTATTAAAATTGTTAATGTGGAAACAGTTATGCACTTCTACAACAACATACTCAAACACATATGGCACATCCATGCGGCATATAGGCTGGCAGTTAGTATACGTAAATGCACAGAAAGTAAAATTACACCACCAGGGAGCTCTCAACCAAAACAATAAAACAATATGGCGACCAGTGCTGTCCAACTCTACCCATCACCACTTCTTACTTCCTGTTTCGAATTGAGGACTATGTTCAGTAAAATAGAAATGGCACCTCATAAGGCATATTTACTAAACAGAAAACTGACATTTTGTATTCATTCATAAATTTCTCATAATGCGAGAGGAATGTAATGAAACAGGCACTTCCAAGATTTGCGCTGGAAGCGCTCCCAGAATGTGCATGTGTGCTCCAGGTGACACTAATGTGAGCTTTCTTTTTTGTTCTAGGAGAGTGGATTTGAAAGTGGGTGTACCACAACATATAATCATCAGGGTGTAGTTCTAGTTAGAACTGATTAGAGAAAATATAGGAGTCAAGAGCATAAAAAGGCCAAGTACAGACTCTTTCGTAACAGTGTTGTCTCTGCTTTAATATCCTGCTGTTTCTTTTTTTTTTTATCCAGTTGCTCCACAGAAAACCGAATCAGAGGACACTGGCCCCACCCCCATCTCTCCTGTGTTTCGTACAGGCAGCGAACCCCTGCTGAGCCCACGACCACGACACACACGGCCCTTGCCTCCAGGTAACATGCACACACTTGGAATGTTTTATTCATGTTCTGATTCGAGCAAATACAGCATCTAAATATAGAACAGAAACTTCCCCGTGCCCTCCTGCTCTGATATAATACACAGCTCCAGCAAGGCAGAAAACCATTTAAATCTTTTGGAAGCATTGCCTCCTCGCTGAGAAATAATTTACACCTTGACACCAGACTGTTGCACAGAATAGAAAACTGCAGATAACAACACAGGGTGTCCCTTTACAAGAAGCTGTGTCAGTCATTATTTCTCAAAGCCCACAACTCTGAAAAAGCATTGCCACTGTATTGAAATGTTTGACAAAAGGAACAAACAACCAAGAAGGAAAGGGCAAGCAGACAACAACTTTGAACTCTGTGCAGAAACTTTTATTGAGAGAACTACAAAGTCCTAAAAGTTGCCTAAAAGCCAATTTCACACATGTACTCCTGAATATTTCTTAAAAATTTCAGACTGGCTACCCCTGTAATCTTCCTGAGTTGGTTGTTCACACATGCACCTTACAAAGTAAGATGATCCCTGCCTGACTGGAGGAGTGGGGGGTCTCAGAGGCAAGACATGATGTAAACAGAACAATGCAGACAAAGTAATGAGGTCCACTGTACAATATAGTAATGACAATATTTGCTACAGTACTACATGTAGCTCAGCACGTTCACTGCATCGACAAAGAGTAGAGAATTACAGACCTGTGACCAGAAAACATGATGAAGCAGTTTTAATAAATGCACAGAAATCACACTATTTGTTCGCTATACCATCTATAGCACATGCTGGTAGCAGGATATAAATGTCATCACTCCGGTCTAGCTTGCGGTGGATTTCCCCTTCATGTTTCCTGCTGCATTCTCACATTGACTCACCCAGACTTCACACAGAAAATTAGTAAGGAAGCTGACAGGAAAAGTTAAGGTAAAGGTAAAGTTGGAGGGAAAGTTAGGCCATCTACGTACATCTATGCATGCAGCTGAACCTGAAAATTTCAGGACATTTTCAGAAGTTTTGTGCTAACGCATCACATTTCACAGGGCTGCAATGACATGGGATGATTAGGTCATGTCCTGTGTGGATTTAAAAAGCCAGATTTCAATTTTTGTATTTAGGAAAACTGATAAAAGTTTTAACCTATTTCTCCATCATAACATTTATGCCTCTGTGCAGTGGTGTAGTGCAGGATATACACTGGTATAGAGTATACATATACATTTTGGTCCCCATAATATATAGCCTCCTCTAAATCTCCTCTGATACTCACTCTGATTGGCTAGTGCGCATTGTTGCCTTTCTGTTAAGCTGGGTAAGCCAGTTAGAGGCATACTGGGATGGGTCATTCTTTGCTCCTCTCTGGTATATCTAGGGATGCAAACAGAGCTGGCAGCCTCACTTCTATCAACTTGCTTCCCCCTATCCTGCTGCACTGAAGGTTCCCAAGAGCACAGTGGCCCCTGTAATTCTCAAATGGAAGAAGTTTGGCACAACCAGGTTTCACAGCACTAGCCCTTCATATGCGTAGATCCTTTTTTCAGAAAATCGCCCCCTTCCAAACTAATTGAATAGCCCTGTTGTACTGTATTGTAGTTTTTTAGAAGGTGTACCCTCTATAAATAGTTGTCTTTTGATACTTTATACTTCATTGTGACTCCCATGAACATAACTAGCTCTGAAATATTACATTAAAAAGAAATATGATTCATTCCAATCACACCACCACAAAAACCAAACCAGCTCTTCTTCGTGATCCACCTCTGTACTTTAACTATCCAGCAATTGTATTTCTTGTGGAGGCATATATCCACCTGGCAGTAGTTGTAGTTTTCCTGGCAGTGTAGAGAGAGATTGTCATCAAGCATTGGGCTTCAATTTTTCTAAATAAAGAGGTTGTTTTTCTGTCATTTGTGATGTCTGTTGTTTTCTTATTTTTCATGGCATTTACCTTGGGTGTGTTCTGGTAAAGCTGTCAATTTTTGCACTGATTACCGGTGTTAAAGGAGACAAAATTTCAATTTTTGAGATAAGGAAGTCAAAAGTTTTTAATTATTAGAAGCATTTCCCTTAAAGAAAAAAAGTGGTATTAAGCCAGCAGAAATATAAAGTCTATCAAATTTCTATAGGAAATATGAGGAAATTCAAGAGAAATTTAGAGATAGCTGTTATAGGACATCCTCTTTTGAGCTGTGATAAGATCCTGGTGATGGCCGGAGAAGACCTGTTATAGTTCAAGGGCAGACTTCTAGTATAAGAGTCTGAGTGAGAGATTGACAGTTGTGTCAAGGGCTGCCATTGAACATCCCACCTCTTTCACTGCAGGTGGTGGTGTAACTTTGCGAGGTTCAGACGGACAGCTGCACCCCAGAGCTCCTCCTAAACCTCTCCGGGTCTCCGCTGTCTTCCAAAACGCCGTCCCTCCCCCACCCACAGACTTAGACCATGATCCCTCCTCTTTCTACGATGAGCTGGTCGTCCAGGTAAACAAATCCTCTTAGAGTCACTTTTGTTCTGTCATCTGTTTATTGAAAAAGAGGAAAAGCTTGCTTTTGCTCTATGTTTGTGTCAGGTTCCAGAGTCCAGGAATAGAGGCCATGTGGACAGACTTCGAGCAGAGGAGAAGTGGCAGAGCCGAGCTCGCCTCACTGAGACTTCTTTTGGTTTTCTGGAGGCTCATAGAGAAGCAGCGGCACCAGAGCTGCCATTACTACCACAGAAGAAGAGGGCAGTAGAAGACTGGCATTTTGAAAAGCCACAAGTAAGTCCAAATCATAGTTTATTTTTTTGCACTGTACAGTTAAAAGACCTTTTCTGTTCTAACTAAAGTAATGGTGATTCAACCTTTAGAGATAAGCACATAAATACTAAAAAAAATTGATTTTGTTCTTCCTCTGTGGGCAGTTTTCTATTTATTATCATCTAATATAAAAGCAGAGTTTTAAAATTTGTTGCTATGTCAAATCAATTGCACAAATGTAATTTCTGCAGCCTTCTTTGTCCAGTAAAAAGCAGGCCAGAGATTTTAAAGCAATTTGCAGTTATAATAAGGCACCATGGTGAGCTGAAATCTACCGAGTATTGCAAACTACACGTTATATCACAAAGGGTCAGCTTTGCACTAATGTTATGTCTTCCCTACACAATCGAAGGTGGAGTCCGAGTCGTGCTTCCAGTTGGATCAGTTTGAGTCGCTGCTCTTACCGGAGAACAACCGACCTCTTGATCCCAACGTCCTTCTTTCCCTCAAAGAAGTCTTCAATCGCTCAAATGCAGACGCCATGGCACTGCACATGCTCAGTGTGGACTGCCAGGTAGGACATCATCAGAATTAATGTATGCTTTATTTTGTCATTTGCACCAGGGGTGGAGAGCAACTAATTACATTTACTCTGATTACTGTGATTGAGTAGTATTTTGGGGTACTTTTCCTTTTTTTTAGTACATTTTGAAATCAGTGCTTTTACTTCTACTTCTAAGTTTTAACCAGAGTAACTGTACGTTAACTGGAGTAAAATACTCGTGTATTGAAGTTTAAAAGATGATTTAGAGGACATATCCACAGAAAAAACTGTCACAGGAGTCATTTTTTGTTGTGCAATGGACCAACACTTGCTGCATCTTCATCAGAGTTAAGCAGTAGAGGTGTAAAACACTGACTGGTTGCTAAGAGTGGGAAATAAGCACACAATAAACCAATACCGTGACAGTACTCAAATATAGCGCTCTTGCTCAACCCCAGAAGTGTGAAAGTATTTACAGACTTTTTAAAACTGGTCCAAGGACACAACTTTGGGGACCACTGTTGTAAAAGATGAAACCTTGTTTGCCACTGATTGCTTGTTGTTGTTCTGCAGGTTGCACGCATCGTAGGGGTGACTGATGAACAGAAGAGGATTATGGGAGTTGAATCCGGGCTGGAGCTTGTCACTTTGCCACATGGACACCAATTACGACAGGATTTGTTAGAAAGGTGAACAGACAAAAAATGCATCTCCTAAACTCTCTTTGACAGTGTCTGGCCATGCAAATACATGTTTTTAAAGCTACAGTGCTTATAAAAAGTGTTCATCTCCTTAGATGTTTCACTCTTTCATTGATTTTATAAATCAATCATGGTCAATATAATGTGGCTTTTTAGACAAAAAACAGAACACCTCTTAATGTCAAAGTGAAAACATTTCTTAGTAATTATATAAAATTATGTAATATCAAAAAAGTGACTGCATTAATGTTTAACTCCTTCAAGTCAATATTTAATAGATGCACCTTTTGCTGCAATCACAGCATCTGGATGGGATGTGAACAGCCCTTTTAAAGTCCAGCCACAAATTCTCTACTGGACTTTGCCACTCCAGAAAATTCCTCTTGTTGTCTTTGAGCCATTTCTGTGTAGCTTTTTCTATATGTTTAGGGTCACTGTCTTGTCTCATAAATCTTCTCCCAAGTCGTACTTGGGAGTCGTACTCCTGCAGACTGAATCTGATTGTCCTCGAGGATTTGGTTTTATTTGCTGCATTCATTTTATCCTCTATCTTTACAAGCCTTCTAGGGCCGGCTGCTGAGAGGCATACCCACAGCATGATGCTGCCACTACAATGCTTCACAGTGGGGATGGTGTGTTTGTAGTAATGTGCAGTGATATACCGTCTTGTCTAAAGGCCAAAAAGCACCATTTTTGTCTCATCAGACCAAGAAACTTTCTCCCACTTGATGATGGAGTTTCCCACATGCCTTTGCCGAACTGTAGTCCAGATTTGATTTTGAGTTTTCAACATTGGCTTTCTCCTGCCACTCTCCTATAAAGCTTTGTTTGGTGAAGAACCCAACCAACATTTGTTGTATGCAGAGTCTCTACCCTCTCATCTGCTGAGGCTTATAACTCCTTCAGAGTAGTCATAGGTGTCTTGGTGGCCTCACTCACTAGTCTCCTTCTTGCATGGTCACTCAGTTTGTGAGGACGTCCTGATCTGGATACATGTGCCATATTCCTTCCATTTCTCGATGATGGATTTAACTGAACTCCTGGGGATGTTCAGTGCCTTGAACATTTTTTATATCCATCTCCTGATTTATGCTTTTCTATAACCTTTATTTAATTGACATTAAATTGAAGAAATCTGTTTTCACTTTGACATTGAAGATTTGCTTCTTTTGTCAAAAAAGCCATATTATATTAACATGATTGATTTCTAAAATCAATAAAAGGGTACAGCTGATATTTAAAGCTAATTTATGGATGGTAAATATTGGCAGAAAAGTTCATATCCGTGAATAACAATAATTCACTTCTTGAGCTAATATCTACTGATACCAATATCATGCTGATTATATTAAGCATCCCGTGTTCATGCAAGTGCTAATAGTTGATACAATTTCCAGATTATTGTCTTGTTACTGTGGATATGATTCACTAAAGCTTTATTAACATTTTTTGTTTCATAAAACTAATTATTCCATTTTGCATGCACTACAAACTTCCATTCAGCCCTTCTGTGTTATAGGGAACTTTATCAGGGTGGAAAACTGCCTCTAACAAACTCTTTATCAAATTTCCTTCCCACACACTCCTCTAATCCATTAATCTTTCATTTTGTAGGCATCATCTAATAGCTCTGGGAGTCGCGGTGGACATCCTGGGCTGCACGGGGACTGTGAGCCAGAGGGCAGCTGTTTTACATAAACTAATCTCATTGGCTCAGGCCCTAAAAGAACATGCACACGACCTCTACTCCTTCTCAGCTGTGATGAAGGCTCTGGAGATGCCTCAGGTGGTGTTATCTTCGCAAAGATAGGCTTACTCTATGCAAACTCAGGCAAAGTAGTAGTTGGATGAAGCTTTCCGGCACACTTGGTATTAATGTGCCTGTGTGTGCAGATAATGCGGCTGGAGATGACGTGGCGAGCGCTGAGAAGGAACCACACGGAGACTGCTGTATTATTTGAGAAGAAACTCAAACCATTCATGAATCAGCTGAATGATGGAGACGGTGAGTGCTGTGTTCTCAGAGACAGACACATTTCATCACATTACATTCATGGTGCATATTTTCATGCAGAATTATCATTATTATTGGTTTTATGCAAGAATTTGTCAAGCGTGTCTATTGTTACAAATTGGAAATGAAGCTCTTCTAAATGAACAGCCAAAAATAATCCAGTGCCAAAGGCTTCTGTAAAGAGTTTAGATTAAAGTAAACCCTAATCTTTCATGTCATTGTGCTGAAACAACTCAAGCTGCAGACAGAGGTATTGAGTTCACAAAGCATCAGTCAAAAAATAAGATTTATAATACAGAAATGCTGACACTGGAAAATTATGCTCATTTATACGCTCAGTAATTGTTTGGAGCTCTTTGCACAAATTACTGCATCTATGGGATGGAGTCAATCAGTCTATGGCACTACTTGGGTGTTATGAAGCCCAGGTTGCTTTGATAGCAGCCTTCAGCTCGTCTGTATTGTGGCGTCTGGTGTCTCATCTTCCTCTTGACATTTCCACGGGGATTCTCTATGGGGTTCTGGTCAGACCAGTTGGCTGGCCAAGCAAACACAGTAATACCACAGTAAGCAAACCAGTTTCTGGTAGTTTTGGTTTCACTGTGCTAAGTGCTAAGTCCTGCTGGCAAAGGAAATCAGTATCTCCACAAAGATACTAAGCAGATGGAAGCATGAAGTGCTATGCTTCTCTGATCTTCCTCCAGATTTTGGGAACTTGATTTCCAAATGAAATTCAAAATTTACTTTCATCTGAAAGTAGGACTTTGGATCACTGAGCAATGGTCCAGTTCTTTTTCTTCGTCACCCAGGTGAGGCCCTTATTACATTGTGGTTCAGGAGTGGCTTGACACCAAGAACACAACACTGTGGCCCATTTCCTGGACCTGTCTGTGTGTGGTGACTCTTGATCTACTGCCTCCTGCCTCAGTCTACTCCTTGTAAAGTTCCCCTAAATTCCTGAATCTGCTTTGTTTGACAATCCTCTGAAGGCTGAGCTCTCCCCTGTTGCTTGTGCACCTTTTCTTACCACACCTTTCCTTTCTAGTCAACTTTCTATGAATATGCTTTGATACAGAACTCTGAGAACTGCATGCCAACAGAATGACATTAATTAAGTCAGATGTAGCATAAAGGAGGAGTTGGGGTGGAGGAGGGTTGTGAAAAGCAGCTTGTAGAGGGACCAGCAAATCATAACCAGGCTAGAGCAGGTTAAATATGGCAGCTTAAGTACAATTAGCCAACGACAAGCTTAGAGTCAATCAGCTGGCCGTCAGTTGATGGGAGCTTGTATAAGAGCAGCATGTCTCCGATGTATAGTCACTCAACTCTGTGGCCCGCCTGAACTAACGCTATATGCTTGTTTTTATGAAGGATAAGAATGATTAAAAGTGGGGGATGAGGCTTATTTGAAAAACATCAGTGACCTTCAGTTTTCACATACAACAGCTACGCCGCAATCAGCACTGTAGAGCAGATATCTACTTCTTCGCCCGTCCCTAAAGCACCAACCCGCCAGAGATATGTGCCAGGTCTATCTTTAAGTGCTAGCCCCTGCCAAACCGTATTAATCCACATGGAGCAGATTGATACAAACAGCTGGAAAAACGTGCAAAGCATCTGGTCAACTTCAAAATGTACATAATGCACAGACTCCTGGCAGTAAATCATCAGTATATCAACATTACGTCTCATCCTGTGGCAGCAGTAAAAAGTCAGCAGGAGGTCAGTGGGTCATTGAACTACTATGACACCATTGAGGAAGGATTGTTGGAAACCACAGAACTTCACATGAAACTAGGCATCCTCTGTAGCAAACTTAAACCTTTTAACTTCCTAACATACTCACCCATAGTAGAAAGCAAAAAAACATGGAATCATGTCAAAATGAATGTCGATTCAACCCCCAAAAGGCAAAATAATCTGCTGTTCACCTGCGTACGTTCTGGTGTGCAAGGTTGCTCGCTTTCGTTCAGAGCAAAGCTGCTGCATGTCTGATCATGGCGCAGGTGGAGATGTGCTTCAGAAACTAATGGGTGATTGAGACTGTGTCTATGAATCTATAATCTCTTATCAATACCAAGCAGATAATGCACATTTCTACTGCAGAACTGAACACGTTTATATCTTGGATCAAAAATGACATGGTCATTGCTTTATTGGTTCACACTGTGCAGATGGGATTTTTTCTGTTACTATATCATTGTGATTTATTTACTAACTTTCCTTTACTGTCTGCCTCAGCTCCAAGTCTCTGCTGCATCTAGACTGATCCAAAGTTAGATTAAGTTAGAATTCCCATTACTGCGACTGCCATCATTGGGCTTTATGTCTCACAGAAACCCATGGGTGGTGTCACTGAGACTACATGCCATCTTTTATACAGATAATGGTCAGCCTCTAGAGAGAGTTTTCTTAAAAAGCCCAGATTGACAGCAGCATTAAACATGTTTGCAGCCTTTTGGTTACTCGCCCATTCATTTTTTAATGAGGTATAAAAACCAGCAGGTGGCTGTGGTTCAAAGGTAGTGGGTCATCTTGTAATCAATAGATCGGTGATTTAATTACAAGCTCATATGGTCAAGATGTTCATGTGTCCCTCTGCAGGATGCAGAAGCCCAGATTGCTACTGAAAGCACAGCCATCTGTGCATAATTGTGTGAATGGGATTACTGATGGGCAGCTTCGCTCTTTGCTTAGCAGTGTATGAACACACACAAAGCTTCAAACATCCAGTCTGAATAACTGAAGTCAGGATGGCTACGATCCTCTCTATACAAGTAAGAAGGATACTCTCCGAGACCTTTAAAAGACTTTGATGTGTGGCCAGTCTGCGAAACTGGAACACTTTTCCTTTAAAGTGAGTGAAGCTGTTCAGATAAAAACCACCTGTTACACCAGACAGGCTGGAATAAGTTCTGTAAAAGGAGCAGTGTCACCCAGCTCTTGAGAAGTGATTCCTGTGTAAATGTATTGAATCTTCTGTGTTTGTATATTTCTATAGACTCTGAAGTCCAGGGTCCGATAGCTGTTCCACACCTGGTTCCTCTGCTGATGGCCATGGAGGGTGATGACCCTGTGGAGAACAGTGAGCTAGGCTGTCAACTCCTCTACAACGTCCTCCAGTCAGCCCGCTGTGCAGCGCTGCACGCACAGGATTATCAGAAGCACGCTCACTCTCTGCTCACAGGTATGAGCACGCACACACAGAGATTTAATCGCTTTTGATAGAAACAGTCGTCAAGGGCAGGCATCAGGAAAGACTGTTACTCTGTTCTTATCCCTAATCTTCTTTCTGGGAGGTTTGTTTGTTCATGTAATCCAGGTTGGATTCATTTTTCCCTCCTAAATGCAAACGTCTTCCATAAAACATTTGTTTTAACCTGATAAATGTTAATTATATGAGGAAAAGGGTGGCAGGATTGAGTAAGGGCCACATAAAAGGGAATAAAACCCTGAAGTGGCAATAGGCCTATTAGAAGATTAAAGTCATGAATTTAAGAGAATAAAGACTGAATTTTCTTAGATTAAAGTTGTACATTTTAAGATTCATCTGATAAATTATGAGAGTTAAATATCAGTCACTGGTTAGATGTTTTATTTTCATGGGTAACATTAAGCCCATATAGCCTAGTAGATTTAGGGTGTCAGCTCTTTTTGAATTAGTTCTTTCAAATAGTGTTTGAAATAAACTGTACATAGTTTGAACATGTTTGATCAGCATGATTGTTACATAAACACTGCTCATGACGATAATTGCCTGTTTTAATCTTGTAAATGACTGTCGTAATCCTTCAAATTCACAACTCTTAATTTCAGTGTATCTCACAAGACTTTAATCTCTGGGCCTTAAAATCCTGCAGTAGCTCTATCCTCAGTATAATTCTGGTTTCAATCACAGAAACAAATAAAATCCAATAAAATAAAAACAAATAAAAGTAACTTAATGCAGAGTAATGCTGCCCAGTCATCTTCCATCCAAACAAGGTGCATCATGTTTGATAAAAAGCATGATTCATGTAGCCTATTGTTTTTACACTCATGTAAGACATGGAGCTTTAATTAGAATAAACGTGGACAAAGCACCTAATACGGATTGAATAAATGAATCAAAAAATGCAGAAATGAAACCAAGTTTCTTTTTCTGTAAGAGGGAGGAGATGGAGAGAAACTCTGAGTTCATGCAGTAGATATATATGAAACAGTTGATCTGCCCTGTCAGGTTAGGTGTGAAAGCTCCTGCATGAATTTAAATGCTACCTGCAAGCTGTAAAGCTTGTGTCATATTCAAAGAAAAAGATTAGAATTATTACTGTCTGGGGTTGTACTATTTATTTTTTATAAGTACTGCTTCCTTATCGCTACCAGTACTTGTTATAAAAGTCTGAACTGTTCTTAAATTTCTTTTCACCAGTGAGAAAGTTGAAGTTTGAAGATTTATTTGTGGGCTGTAATGCCTTCATGGTTAAAGCCATGCAAGAAAGGAGCCACAGGTCAGAACTAAACATGGACCACCTGTTTGGAGGCCTCTGTATGTGGGGCGTGACCTAAACACTGGCACTACGAGTGCCACTTTTGTACTAGAATTAAGAGCATTTGGAAAGGGCATCTAGTATAAGGTTCATGGTAAGGCAGTGAAAAAATGGAGCAACACCTCTGAGCTACTTCAGGCAGTGCACTGATTTCACACCTCATCATTATCCAATCACCTGACAAACACCCCACTAACCGGTGGTCTGCCTCTGCTCTGCTATTACCAGCATTACTGCACTCTTGCTTTCTCCCCAGCATCCACCTGTAGGCTCTGACACTCAAGATACACAATCACTTCTCCAATTCTTCATATGCAAGTGACACTAAATGTTTTACAACCAGTCTAGTCGGTCAGATAACTTACATTTGTGACGTTTAAAGTGAGTATTGCTCTCTGACATTGCGCTTGTGTAAGTGATTGTTTCTGATGTGTCCACCAGCAGGCTGGGAGCCGATCCCCGAGCTGCTGGAGGCTTTCCGGACAGAGTTTGCCCTGCGGCTGTTCTGGGGTCAGTCTGGAGCAACGGCTGACAGAGAGGAGCGCTATGAGAAGTTTGACAAGATACTCTGTGTCCTGTCTGATAAACTGGAGCCTGTGGAGATCACCCCACTTCAGCCTGACCCTCTAACCTGAACCTCAGGAGCGAATGATGGAATCAGCACTTTCTTCAGCAGAGGAAAATAAAAAAGGCGGTACGCAAGGCGGAGATCTCCCCCTGAGATCTCACAGACATAAAGAAAGGTTATCTTTGATAGGTGAGATACTGTCGAGAAAAGTGAAGCTTATAATGGAAAAAATTACATCTGAGCAGTGTTCTCCCTGGACAGTCCTTCGCTGGAGAGGGCTGACTTTGTTTTAGTTTCCTTTTTAACAGAAATCTGGGGATGCTTCCCCAAAAATGTGCTTACTTGTTGTTTACTTGTACAAATGTTTATTTCTGAAACTCTTGACACTTTTTTTATTGATCCACACCACCTGTTTGATACTTGAGATTCAAGAAGACCAACAAGAACATTATTAAAATTGAGTTTTTTTTGTACATAAGCTGCTGCTGTGAGGAACCACACTGGAAATTTTGTTTTATAATGCCAGCGTTTCAGATGCAATAATGTTTTTTTGTCTTTGCACCTAAATCTTTTCATAAAGAATTCTTGAAAACAAAAAAACACATCGTGGAGCGTTCTTTCTTTTTTACTTTATAACTCAAATGATACATGTAAATACATACAATTTTTAAAAATGCATCATACAAAAGAAACCCTTACATGTCTGCTAGTGCAGGAAAGAGAAAGAAAGGTAAACATATAATGGCTCAATGAGGAGATCCCTTTATAAATGTGTTTTATTATTTTTAGTTTGTGTAGAGTTGGCAGTGATAGGTTTTCTTAAAGCAGCGGTTCTCAAACCATCGTGCCTCGGGACCTCCCACCATCTCCTTAATGAGAAACTACAACCCTATTAATGAACATTTTTAGCCTCTGAGATTCATGTATAGATAGATGTTGCAGTTTGAACCTTGGATGGAGGAAAATATATGTCTGAACAAAGAAACAGAACAAAATAAAACATGTTTATAGAGCGCATCATTACAGAAGACCTTGAAAGAAATGCATTCACAGAACTGGTAGCATTTAATTTTAGTGGGCCCTAATTACCCAACAATTTTATAGTAATAAGTGTAATTATTCAGTAATTTCTCAAAAATAAGGTAGTAATTACCTAATGATAAGTTGGCATTTGACAACTCAGAAACATGGAAATGTAAGGGCAAATATTACATGATTACTAGGTATAAATCAAGTATCTACCTAGTAATAATGTAGGATTTATCAAGTAATCCTTGTGATATTGTGGCAATTTTCTGATATTAAGGTAAAATAAATAAATTGTTCAAGAATTACTCACTTTCAGTAATTTTAGGTGCTTTTTGAATGTCTTTATTCATGATTTCTTTCCCTCCCTTTGGAACAAACTCCCTAAACATATCCAATACTGCATGGACTAACCCCACTCAAATCACTGCTCAAAAACTCATCTTTTTAAACTAGATTTTAATGCGTGATTTTGATGCTGTTATTACATGCCAAAAAACCAACATGTCTTTTAATCTATTGCACAGTGTTTTTGAGTTTTGGAAAAGCGCTTTATAAATAAAATGCATCAAAACTTCCTCCATGAGGCACAGGTGGCCTAGTGGTTTAAGGTGTACCCTATGTACGTGGCAGCCCAGGTGCGAATCCAGCCTGAGGCCCTTCACCACATGGCTCTCTCAACCCTGTTTCCAACTCTATTGATAGAGGATGACAGCAGATGAAGGCCCAAAAAAGCCAAAAAATAAACCTTTGAAAAAAAAAAAAAAACCTCCCCCATATTTCCCATGCATTTTTCATAAATCTTCCCCTAAATTAAAGCGAGTCCTTTCCCCATAGTTTCATTGTAGTTTAAAGTTTTTTTTTTTTAAATGTATCCCTTCAGACATTTAGGCTAATTTGGGTATTTTCTGAATACATTCCTACGGTGGCCTGGCAGTACAATACAAAAATACAAAGCCTGAAACACTTTTATAAAGCTTCAAACAAACTGACATCAACCAAAACATTTTTACATTTCATAAAACAATTTTACATTAGCAAAATACCTAAACAAATAAAACAAATCACCGTTTAACAAAACACTTTCAAATGATTAAACACTTTTACATGAGCTGAGACAAATTAAGAAGGTGCTTCTGTTAAAGTATTTAGGAACTTGTTAATTTGTTTCAGCTTTTAAGAGATTTTCATCATTTGTTATGTTTTTGTTAAATGCAAATTTGTTTTCTTTGTAAATTGATCTTTGATTGTTAATTTATTTTGTGAAATGTTAAACACTCTTGTGTAAATTTGTTTCAAGTTTTGCAAAAATGTTTCAGACTTTTTAATTTTGAACTGCACTTCCAGGCCACCGTACATTCCTTCATTATTTGTAAATAATTTGTAGGTTATTTCTGCATATCATCCCACTAAATTAAAGTGAGCTCAATAAGTAATTTAAATGTAATTTTTAAATACCTTCCTTCATAATTTCCAGGTAAAGGGCATATATAGCTTTTAAAGGTTTTCTAGTGTTTCTGACAAAAATTAACACCTAAAAAACCCCATAGTGTTACTGGAGTCTCAAGAATCGATTATTTGCACCTCCTGCTGTATGCATGTCTATATACCCTTTTTTACTGCTTGCCCACTTAACCGAGTGGGCTGCTTTGCAGAAATTCCCAGCAAATTACTTGTGAATTATGAGGGAATGTATTCAGAAATGACCTTAAAAATCATCCTAAAATTTTGAAGAGAGGCATTAAGAAACTTCCAAAAAATTGCATTGGAATTATAGGGGAATTACCACCTAATTACCAAAGAATCGCTACAACGTTACAAGGAATTACTGGATAAATAACACATTATTATTAGGTAAATACTCTCTAAATATTACCATATTTCTGAGTTTATATTTGGTTGGTTTTTATTTGAGCTTTGTTACCCCAAAAAGATTAAAGAAATAATTCAAGATTTTAAGTAAACAGCTTAAAGGTAGCTGCTTTTATGGATTAACAGACAATCATAAAATAAATGGATGCTAAAGGCTTTCATACATCAGACTTTTGCCACCATCATAACAAACTAAGAACTGCCCCATGTCCCACTTTCTGATCCCGCCCTGCCAGTTGAGAACCACTGCTTTAAAGAGTATCTGCTGGAAGAGGAGAGTTTTTCTGTGCTAACTTTAAATCCAAGTTAAAGCATTTAAAAACATGATCTTTGCATACAAGTATGAAGTAGAAACTTGAACCCTCTGGTACAAAGTCAACAAAAGCAGCATTTTGACATTTAAATGAACAACATTACAATATTCAGAGGCTTTGGGTTATTCAGAAAGGGAGGAAGAAATGAGAGTTGTCGGGGAAATTCTGACTTTTGTGTGCATGAGACACAAAAATATTCAAAGAGAGTATTTTCATGTCTTAAAATATTTCTTAAGTGGATCTTCACACTCTTCAGATGTTAAAAGTGCATGGAAATGTTTTTAAGATGTCATTAGAGATCTTATGAGGCTCTGAATCTCAAAACTCAGATTTTTGTCTCTTTTTAATCCTGTGTCAGTTCTTTTATTGCTTTTTAAATGTTTGTGTTTGCACAGGATTACAAAGGCAAACCAGTGTAGATTTACTTTACACAGAACTTTGATCATCATTGCTATTGTGCTTTCCCTTTTTCAAAAATTGCATCTTAAATTCGCAAACTCATTCCAAAATTTCTGTGCAAATTTTGCTTTAGCTGGTACGTTGTGTATGGGGTAAAGATGTTAGGTTCACATTTTCAAGAATTCTTAAAACAAGTCTCACATGCCAGGATGAGCATGAAAATGGTTTATGCTAGCACCAGCAGCTAGGCCACTGGGCTAATCTGTGTCACCCAACTTGCACTGAATGGCGCTTTTAAGTTGAAATTTCCCTCAACTTCTTAACTGGATCAGGAAATCGTAAGCAGCACTTTATGCTTGATTTGTAAAGACTTGAGCTGTACAGCAGCACTGATGACCAAGGCTTCAACTGGGGCAGCTGCTTCAGGCATTGCATTTGCATTTATGGATAGATAGATGATAAGAAATAGATTCTTTTGATTTCCTTAGATCTCTGAGGATCTGAGTGTTTAAAAGTGTAAGAACCTTAAAACTATACCTCTTCTATTACCATTTACAATAAAGACAGGCTGCTGTAGTGGCTATTGGTGTCGGACATGCCTATTACGACATGTTTATTATCACATTTCAACACGTATCATGGTATGTATTGTATTGTGAGGCTGTGGAAAACACCCAGAAACAGATTGCAAAAATATTCTACCAGTGTGGGTGTACATATCTGTTAATACAAGGCAAACATGGCTCTCTATTCATCATTTTTCTGCCTATCAAGCCATGACACAATCATAACGTGGCCACCATGCACCAAGCATCATGAGGCCCTTCAGCTTCACCTCCTTGTCCGTTTCTTGGCTGATCCAAAGTTAGTTCGAGACAGAATTTCAGCCATCGATTGGCTTCAAAAGCCCTGTTCAGGAAGATATCGCTAAGGATTCATCCAATATTTTCTACAGTTGTAGTGAGAAACCATATGGTTACTAAAGACTACTGCGCTTATAGGGCACGCAAAAATGTGAACCTATCATTTACCATGATAGTCTATGGAGGGATCATTTATTTTCTATCCCTGTATAGTAGTGGTTTTTAATCCAGTCTAAAAAAAAAAAAATCACATTATCCTGTCAGAAAAGAGGTTTATGCAGAAGGTTGGTGTTACAAACAGAAAATGTCAGCAGGTTGTTAAAGTGGCAACAGGAAAGTCAAGTGCATGGATATACTGATGTAAAAAAACAGCATGAATATGATACATGAGACGTCACTAAACTGTGACTAAAAGTTCAGGTATACATTCAAAAGTTTGGTCCAAAAAAAGCTGAAATCTATAAAGATCAGAGAGGCCTGACGATGACTGTTTGGAGACGGACTGTGCTGCTGCCAGCAGAAATGAGGACTGTGGGATAATTGCAATCAGCCCTGATAACAAGCTCTGTAATCACTCACTTTCATCTCCCCGTACACGTCAGTGGCCGAGATAAAAGATGTAGAGAACAGCTCCAATTATCATGGATGACTTTGTATTCACCTCGGGCTGTTAACTTTCCACCACAAGCTCTAAATGTATGATTACGTGTGTGTGTTATGGGGCAACTTTGACATAGGATGAAGGTATATAGCCCTCTTCTCCACTGGCTCTGAGGACTCTCATCCATCCATCTCCTTTATCCTCCTCCATTACACTCAGCATCTCTCCCTCTGTAATGGAAATTGTGCCCTCGCTGTTGCCTGCACACAAAAACACACAAAAGGCTCACACTAAAGGCCATAATGAGAGCTGTATTTATGGAAGATCTGAGTATAAATACTGTAATGTACCCTCAAAGGTGTAGAGAGCTGTGCACTGGCCAATAGGACCTTCTACCTCGTCAAACTCGTCTTCGAATTCTGTGTAGATGTTCTGAGTGGTTTCAGATGCTACCACACTGTAAATACACAAACAGACATACATACAGACTTTAAAAAATCAAGTGTGTTTTACACACTTATTTTTAAGGGCATGAATCAATATTTTAGGAACCCCTTGTTTTGCTTTTGTTCCATTAATATTTGACAAGGAGATCAAGACCATTCTTAAAATCTGTAGAGTCAAAATAAAGCTAAAACCACACATTTCTAAGTTTATCTTAGTACAGTTACAGGGTCAGTTACTAAATCTGACCCTAAAAGGTGCAGTAAGTAGATTTTTCATGCTAAAATGTCAACATCTATTCAACTACTCCTACATCATAAATCCAACAAAGTTGACAACTTAAATTACCTCAAATATTTCCAACAGTTTTCAAATCCAGAAAAAATCTAGATTTTCATCATAACCACCTGAATCTTGAAATTGCAAATGTAAAGGCACTGCCATGTCAGACTGCTACATAAGGAGACGAGGACTGTTACTAGAAGCTGCCCTTCTGTTGCTGTATCTTATACATTTTGTCCAGCACACAATGCCAGAGAGCATCTAGGCTGATTAAACTTATTTCTAATATCCTGATGGCATGTAATCGATGCCATCAGGATATAAAAAGCAACCTTTTTTCTGGTACTTGTATGCTTTCAGGACTCAAAAATAATCAGCCTAGGCTGAGTGGTGTGTGGGGGCTGAATATTTAAAAAGAAAATTAAAAAAAAAAAAAAAAAAAAAGAGTGGCTGAAATGTTCAATTGCTAGAAGGGGGCGCTGTGATAAAACAATGATTATGATGTATGAATGTATTCAGGATCAATGTGTGATCATCCCTATGAAGTTTGGGCCCCTGTCACAGCCCTGATCTAAGGTGAAAACTCACACTTCACACTCCTTTAGATCTCCAGGTTGTCTAGTATGAGCAAAAAAATCTGGAGTCAATCGGATGAAATCCCTCAGATTAGTTCATTAAAATATGAAACTTATTAAATCCCCCAAAACCCCAAGAGACTTTTTTTTTTCTCATCTTGTCACGATACATACGTGTACCAATTTTCATGCACATAGCTCTTACCCAGTCCCCTATCTCATACTTGGGGCCCAAGCAACTCTTCTGCCAGAATAATGATGCATACAGATATAACAGGGTCCTCACCAACTCTGTGTTTTGGCCCTTAATATTTGAGATAATGTTGGTACTTTACTAAAAATACACAAAAGAGTAGTCATTTTTTTAAATAATGTGGACATTTTAGTGAGAGAATTCCATACACTGTGCCCTAAGTACATTTTCCAGTATCTGACCCCACTTTAAAAACAGGTCTTACCTATTTTGAGAGTTATTGTTGATGGTGTTTGAAGGATCTTCTCCTCCCACTGCTTCTAAGAGCCACGTCTGTAACAAAGCAGTAACACACATAACACCCTTTCACATATAAGGTAACCTGATCCATACACTTTAACCGTGTGTATATGTGTTGTTGACCTCATATTTGGCGAGCTCCCCCCTCAGGCGGCCGATGTTTTGGGCAGTTTCTGTGATCTGTGGCTCCAGACTGGAGGGGTCTCCCATCTGTGGATTCTGCTCATACACACCCTTCATCTTCTCAAGAGCTTCACTGAGGTCAACCAGAGGGGAAACGTGTTATTGTTTTTTAAAAAGAAGCACTCATTAAGGAAGTTTGCAGTCAAGCTCTTCCTTACCAAAGTGGGAAAATATTTCGTTCACAGACCTGGCGTAAAACACACGAGTATTGTCATGTAGCAGAAACAGGAAAAGGGTCTTCCTCAAACTGTTACCACCAAATTAGGAACGCACTATTGTTCCCTGGCTGAAACTGAGAGCCTGAACCCCCAGCATTTAACATTCCCAGACCATAAGAACACAAACAGAAGTATTTAACATGGAGTGTATCTTTTATAAAATTTATCTGCTGACTAAAAAAAGGGAGTCTTGCCTTTTTTTTGCAGACACAAAACTAAAAAAAAATGTCATCAACGACATCACAATATAGAGGAATACCATTATATTACTATGATTTCATAGGAAATAAGACTGAATCTGTATTTTCATCCTTGAAAATGAACCATATTTACATGTTATTGATGTTTCTCATTGTACCAGGTTTGTATCAGTCAATTGAAGTACATCACATGCACAAGTAATGAGGAAATGGTCCGGTGAGACACTGATCCATGCATCCATTATCTATACTGCTTCTCCCAACACACTAAAAATCAAGGTTTTTCTCTGTCTTTAACTTCAAATTGGTTGCTGCTCCTGCAGCCATGAATATTTAAACTTACAGAGGAATGCTTTGGGTGCTTTAAAGCAGAGGTCACCAGCCAGTAGATCACGATCTACTGGTAGATCACTGAGAGATTTTAAATATGACTATGATAGTCCTTCAACCATTCAGTTTTAGCAGTTACAGACTGGGATCAAAGGAAGGCTGTGCCATTTGTAGTGGAACAGCCCTATTTTTCAAAACACCAATCTAATTGGTGACAAAAAGCTTGGGCAAATTCTTAAAGACTGACTAGAACAGAGAAATGAGTAACACAGAGCCTCTAAACCACATCTACAGTCCCTGTATGCAGACAGTGACTGAACACAGTCTGATAGGATTTTAGCAGTTGGAGTTAAATGATATGCTCCACTGAATGGTACCATTCTGCATTAAACAAGGAAATTATATAATAATAAAAACTGTTTGATTCCATGTTAGCACTACTAGCTGTGGCAGCACCATTGCCAGCTACTCTGGTGGCCAGAACTTGAGTAATTTGCCAAATTAACCCATTGCTTTAGCAGATTTCTTGAACTCTGCCCTTCATTTTTCTCTCTGCTCTTCCCTTCAGTTCTTCAGTAATCCTGATTCATCTTCTTTATGTCCAGTGTTGCCGTGTCAATATTAGAATTGTCCTCATTTGACCTTTTCATCTTCTCTAGCACGAGGGAACGCAGACAAAATATTTTTACTAAAACATAAATTTAGGCAGGCAGCACAGTGGCTCTGTGGTTAGCACTGTAGCCTCACAGAAAGAAGGGTTCTTGTTCAAATCCTAGTCAGACAGGGCCTTTCAGTGCAGAGTTTGCACGTTTCACATGCATGCATGGGTTCTCTCTTGGCACTCTGGCCCACAGACCAGACATGCTTTGTAGGTCATTAACTGCTGACTCTAAATTGCCCATAGGTGTGACTGCTTGTTTGTCTCTGGATGTCAGTCCTGGGATCTGCTTCAGCCAACCCATTTGGGATAAGCAGTGTAGATAATTGATGAATAATCTTATTCGTAATAATACCATTTTTCTTCTGTGAGGAAGAATAATGAGGAATTCTGAGCATCCCAAAAGGCCCATAGTTGGGCAGCCCTTCTGGCATTTGCCAGATGGCCAGTTTGTCACTGGTTTTCAGTGTGAGCATGATAGACTGTTCAAAATGTGTTTTATACTAGCAGACACAACTTAATACTTAATACTGTGGCTTCATGTAAGAAGGAGGTTTGAAATATTCATGAGTTTTCATGGAATTAGGCCACATAGGTTAGAAAATGCTAACATAAATAATAAAGAAATCATCCATACAATTTCTAACAAATTGATTACTTTTAGAAATAGTTAAGTACATAAAAATAAACCTCATAAGACTAAGTCCAGAAAAAATCCTTGAACAATGTGTTCCACTACTTCCTCTTTAATCAGTTAAAAGAATGGGGACTATCTTAACAATAGGTGATATAGATTAATATTAACTGAAAAGTAAACATCAGTCATTCTTTTTACAGTGAATTTAGGTAGGTAGCTCTAGTTTTTGACATTTTTGTGGATCCTCAGTTGGAAAAGGTTGATAAACACTGATTTTAAGAGCTATAAGATCACCAATGATATGCCAAGAGGGGCTAAATCTAGACTGTTCAAACAATTTTAATGAATTCAGACATGAAAACAGGCTAATACTCTATAATTGCTTTATTTTATTCACAGACATTGTAAATAAATCTGTTTTCAGGGTTTTGGGTGCTTGTAATCAGAGCTTTATAATAACTTTTTAACTCACCAGCCACTGTATGTTGTAGTTTTCTAAATATGATTAAGCTTGACCCTGGCATGTTGAAATTTTACTTGAATTAGATCTGCAATCCTTTGAAATGTAAATGAACACTGTACTTCTTTAAAGTATTTTGTCTCTACCACCTTGGATAAAAGAACAAACTGATAAAGTTTTTGGTCTAACATCAAGTGGGCACAAAACTTTGCATTTGTTTCGGGTTAAATTACCCCCCGTGTGTTTAAAATGGCCTCATCTATCACCGTAACAGTGTTCACAAACACTGGTACTAACAGCAAAGCACAGTAAAGTGCAGGATGTATCACTGATAAATTCAGCCCACTAAAGAGGCTCGAGGGGCGGGTTGGCGGGTGTTAATGTGAAGCCCTGCTGGGGGAAGTGGATGATTATTTATACATTGACTGGTATTTCAATACAGTTTTCTAATATACTTGATAATCCTTGATAAGAAATGTGGATTTATGCTTAGTTAATGAGAGACATACAACCGGCCCTTAGAGGTGCATTTATAAAAAAATAAAAAATAAAAAAAAAGGATAGAGAGAGAGGGTGGCACAAATGGGACTTCCCTGAGCTGACAGGTGTGTGGTACCTAGTTTTGCTGATGTTTCAAATACATGGGCAAGGCTTGGGCATTGAACAGGCTGAGTGCATCTGGCACTATGTTGTTCCTAGAGCACCTTGCATTCTTCGTACAGGATGGAAATAAAGTAATGCAGAGTCTCCTCCTCCTTAGCGTTAGACTTTGGGATGATCCTGATATCCAGCCGATATTACCACTGGTAGATGTCTCTATAACCATGCGTAGATCGTACTCATCATGGCGCCCATGTCCAGAGCAGTAATGACATTGTACTGCTTAAAGCCATCTTCACCATCTTCAATTTGATGGTGGGGCTTATAGAAGTCATCCTGATGGACCTCACAACAGCTGGGCAGGTTTTTGATCAGTCTGTTGATAAGAATGGTTTTCCCTCAATTGGCTACGCCGCTGATGCCGATGATGTGCTTCATGATTTCAGAGCTTGTTAGAAAGTCACAGAGGGTTTAAAACATCAACAAAACCGGTAAGGGATTGAAATGATCAGACAGGGAGGAAGCTGAAAAAGAGAAGGTTGCAGCAGGAAACGTCATTTACTCGATTTCTCCATGGCACTTGAGTTGAGGGTGGAAAGGTAAGAGCAGGGACAGAGGTGTCGCTCGGACATGGTGTTCCACTGAGAAAGAACTGCCTGCTCTCTGCTACACATTGCCTACTTTCATATTTTGGTCCATACTGAAAACTTGTACTAGCAATCCCTCGACTTCCCAACCCAAGTTTCAGGCTGAGCTGTAGATGCACTCCAATCCTGACTCATTTATTTGTATCCTAAGAGCTGCATAAGTACAAACAGCCAAAGAAACAGTCCTAATTTACTTAGTGACAAGTCTTTTGTTTTTGCTTTCTAAATGGTCCACATTTTTTCAGATATCACAACAAACAAGTTCTGTTATCTGAGGATTATTATATTTAAGATGTCAGAAAAAGTAACTGAATCTAACTTTTGACAAGAAAATCAGCATTATTGCCTCAAATGTTCTGACTTTTAGATAAATAACGATCTTAAAAAACCAAACAGGAATGACCGTGTATAATAAAAATAAAAAAATAGACTAAATCAATATCTGGATGAATGTTTGCTCAGTTTTTCCTTTATAATGCTGTTGATTTTTTCATATTTTCACCTCTGATCCAGTGCCTTCTGCAGCTCTTTGGTGATTTCATCGATCTTCGCCTGCAGCCTCTTCTTCCTCTGCTCTGGAGGAAGGTGAGAGAAATCCTCGGCAGCTGGTGGCTTCACACAAAGACACACAAATTCACACAAAACACGCTCAGAATAAGCATTATGTACACAACAACCTTATCAGTAAGCACCACCAGATGTCACTCCTCCCTCTCTCTGTCTGTCTCTCCCTCCCTCCGATAATAAGACGTCTACAGAGAGCTTATTAGCCAAAGAAACCTCACAAAAGAGAACCATCCAATTATTTTGTGTCAAGGTAACAATCCCCCTTTTTGAAGGAGGGATGGATATGATGGGTAAACAAAGAAATTACAGAGAAAGAGAGATAGGAGTATGACTGACATTCCATAATAATACCAGTGAATTTAATCAGTAATGTTATGGATCAGTGCAAACTATTTGATCAAAACAAAAGAACTGATTAAAATCTTAACCTTGTGATGCCACACCAACATAAATTCAGGTAGATGAAAAAAATCTAACCAACCCATACAAAAGAACAGCAAAAAATTCCAATTACTGAGAGAAAATGGGATGCTTCAAAACAAACCAATTTTCAGTCTCTGATTTAAAGAGACATCTTAAAGCTCCTGTGAGGAATCTGAAGAGGGTAATTCAACAGTATGAAAATAATAGTAATACTTTTATATGCTTATAGAAGCAAACTAAACCATGGCTGCACCTGTTAATTATTGAATTCAGGTGTTTCAATCGCACCGTTGCCACAGGTGTATAAAATCAAGCATCCAGCCATGCAGGCTCTATCTGCAAACATCTGTGATACAAAATGTGTCTAAAGAGCTCAGTGACTTTAAGCACGGTGCTGTGATGGATGCCACCTTTGCAATATGAAGATTTGTGAAATTTTATCCCTGCTAGTTATTCCACAGTCAACTGTAAGTGATGTTATTAGAAAGTGGAAGCATTTAGGAACAACAGCAACTCAGCCACGATGCAAAAACAAACAAACAAACAAAAAAAAACGTAAAATTATAGAGCGGGGCACTACATACAAGACCAAATCAGTCAGCGATGTTACCCTATTCTATCCACAGGGGCCGCCAAAATCAACACAAATGGAAAGTTCCTCACAGGGGTGCTGTATTTTTGTTCCAACTGAGACAAACTTGTACAAGAATGAAGAAAACAAGACCAAGATTACACCAAGAGGGCAAAATAAAGGGACATCTTCAGGGTAGAACTAACATTTTATCAGAGGAAATGTTGCCCTTAATGCAAACTTTCATTTTTAGTTTTTTGCAAAATGAAAAAAAAATCTTGAAACAAAACAATTTGTTTGGGTTCTGGGTGCAGTTTCAGTGACATTACTACCCAAATTGGATGGTCACAGCTCTGCTGCCAAATGAAACGCATGTTTGATAATGTTTGCATTTGCAAAATCAGAGCAGTGCTCATAAAATTTGAATTCTATATCAGCATGGCATCACAGACTAAAAACTTACCTCATTTTTATCTAGTCTGAATAGAAAAAACACTATAACTCCTGCCCCTTTTCATAGGAGAGATTCATCTGAGTAATTGTAAACAGGTCATCTTGTAGCACTGACTTGTAGTGGGGATTACCTGCTCTTTAAGCAGACTGTATTACACCTAGCTGTGGTTAGAGCCAGTTGAGGTAATGTGAAACCTGGACACACCTGCATTTGAATGGCACATTTTTGCAGTCAAATGACAGAGCCCACATGAAGTGGATTTAATGTGATGACTGCATTGAGCCTGCTCACTGTGATGTAATTCAGAGTGAAATTTCTACATTATAATTAATTTTGTTGAACAGGAAGTGGTGCAAAATTAAATAATAAATCTATTTTTACTCTTCAATAGTTGTTTATTAAGCTGAATGTACAATATGAAAGAATTGTGATGAAATGAGTTGTGACTGTCTGGTGTTAGCATAATTTTATCTTGATAATGTTCCCTTGCTCCATGTTCTTTAAGTTTAACAAAAAAGGTAGACCTTTGTATTAGATTTAATGTTTCAATATTTCTTTGCATAATTCATACATGAATTGTTTCTTTGTAGGTTTGAAAAGATTTATTTCTGCCTTTGTTTTCTGCCATCTGAAATGATATGGTGAGAAAGTCCTTGGAAATATCTTTCAGCCTAACGGATCACAGGACCCTGGAAACATAGGGATGAAGTCCTTGGCAAGTGTCGCCTCTAGGATTTTATGACATGTTTGCTGAAGTTTACCCACACAGATCAGTGCAGCATGGCCCTGTTTGAAGTTACTCTATATTTCTACTTTGAGAAGAAACCAGCACCAGCCAACTTAAACACCTCCTAATTCAACCCTCTATGTGATGTTAGTAAGTGTTACCATGTGTTTTTCAGCATGCGTTATCTAGACAGAGAGAAAACGACACTCATTGTGAGGTAAGTGCACAACAAACACACAACATGGTCAAGAAACTTAAAAAAATAATTTGTTCTCACACAGCAGCCATTTTCTGTTGGATGGGAAGCTAAACTATCAGATATACAACATTGTCATTGGGTTTCAGTTTCCTGTCAGGCCAAAAACGTTTGGGTGCATGATAATTTCATTGCTTTTCAAGTGATTAGCAACTGAGGAGACAAAAAAATGTAAAAAGTCTGGGCAAATTTCTGCACAGCTGGCTAGAGTGTGGTTCTGCTAATGTCGAGGCAGCAGGTTCAATCCATGGGTAGTCCATGTTGTCAAAAAGGTACACATTTCTGTTGATACTATTTCCTATGCTAGGTTATTTTAGCTTTGGTGGTTAAAATGCTATGTTTAGCTAACATTAACATTCAACCACTGATTAATTAAAGTAAAGCCTGACTTAGAAATTAAAATGAATAATACTTTAAATTTGATGGTTTCAAGCAATTCAAACACTAACATGTTGTCAATAGGATACACAGGTCCTACTTATCACGTAAGGCTGTTTTAGCTTTGATATGGCCAAATGATAAGGTTAGCTAATGTTAATATTTAGCCACTAATGCTTATGTTAGATAGGAATTGCTTGATTGCTAGTGCTAACCAACATTAACATTAAACTCTACTTATTTGTCACTGGAATATATAGTACTTTCCTTTTTTTTAATTTTACATGGTTTAGCTAGGTGTTTGAATGCTAATGTTAGCCGAGAACAGCATTTAAACTCTGATGTGTTGTCAATAAGATGCACATTTTTGTTAGTCCTATATGTTTAATAAGTTTATTTTAGCTTTGACATGGTTAATTGCTAATGTTAGCTTTTGTTAGAACTCAGCCACTGATGCTTACTGTAGCTAGGAACTAGTTCAATGCAAATGCTAGCCAACATTAAAATTCAAGTTAACTTAGTGTTCACTGGAATATATTAAACTTTTTATATTCCAAGCCTTATAGCTAGGCAGAATTGGATTGCTAACAGTTGCCAAGAGCATATAACAACTAATATTGTTGTCAATAAGATACACATACTGTATCTCTTAGTTCTAATTATCATGTCAGGTTATTTTAGCTTTGATGTGTTTAATTGCTAAGGATGAATGCTTATGCTAACCAATCTTAACATTAAACCTAATTTAGTGGTCACTGGCGTAACTTTTTATGTTATAAGGTTTCTAGCTAGGTAGAGTTTAAATGTTAACGTTTGCCAAGATTAGCATTTTACAACTGACATGTCAAAAGTACACATTTCTGTTGGTACTGTTTACCATGTTTGGTTGTTTTGGCTTTGATGTGGTTAATTTCTAAGGTTAGAGTTCATCAAGATTCAGCTACGGATGCCTACCTTAGCTGGGAATTGGCTAATGCCAACGTTAGCCAACAATGTCATTTACACTGACTTACTTGTCAATTAAATACTCAATACTTTCTTCAAATGCCTCTCATATCATGTAGCAATAGGAAATTGCTTCTAGCTATATGTTCCTATAACGTTGTTTAGCCTAGCAGTGAGTAAATGCTACGGCTAGCTTACATTAGCACTCAACCACAGATCGATCGATCAATCTATCAATCTATGTGACATTAGCTACAGTTGGTTGAATGCTAACATTAGCATACACTCTAACTTGTTGGTCACTGTAATACATGATACCTTTTTCAAACACTATCCATATCATGGAGATAAACATTATGAAATGGTTCTTAGCTAGGAAGTGTTTGAATGCTAATGTTAGCCAGTAGCTAAGATTAGCAGCTACCAATGCCATTTCGTTTTCTAGTCTGTGAGTTTCAGTTTCTTTTTGTCTATTAAGTATTTTTCTCCAGCAGTGGTCAAGTACTACAATTAGCTATCACTAACATTCAACCACTGACAATGTGCCTCCTTGGATTTAGAGTTCTGTAATGACTTTTTAACAAGTCACTAACTTTTAGGTGCACATTTGTGCAACTTATGCTGTGTACTTGAGTTTGTTGGCTACCCAGTATTAACTCTACAGTTTTTTTGTCTCATATTATCAAAACAGCTATCAATATTGTTTGTTTTTGAAATAACATAGCAAAGAAGCTAATGTTAGCCAAAAAGTGTCTTAATGCTAAATTTAGCCCTTTTTCCCCAACAGTGCACTTTGATGCTTCAGAAATTTTATTCATTGTCTCTCAGTTGCTAATAGATTTAATGTCAATACACACCAAATCTCAGATTCTCTGTTATAGCGTAGTGATGTTTACATGACATTTAACACTTAACACAACACTACATGTTTATATCTGAATTTCAGCTTCCCATCCTCAGCATGTAATACAGGAAGATGGCCTCTGTGTGCATATGGTGATGGATATTTTTATAGGAAAAATGGAACATTTTCCACAAAAGCACAGGGTCACAGAAGGAATATCCAAGTATAATGGTGGGTTTAAATGGCATCAGAGAGACAAATATATACAGGGTTGACATTTGCAGAACATGACTGTGGGGGAGGACGTGGCTTGGACCAGAGCATGTGTCGTCACTCACCCGGTGCTGCTTGTGTAATAACTTTAAGGTAGAAATCCTGGGCTTTACAGAGCGATTAAAGTCTTTCAGACAGAGAGAGAGGGGGGAATGCTGCAGCTTGGAGAGGGAGAGGGGGAGGGAGAGGGGAAGACTGCCTGGTGGGAAAGGGGATGGGGGAGAGAAAGAGGGACGGGAAAACTGAAAAAAGGGTGGAAAAAAAGATAAGTAGTAGAGGAAGATGAGCAAAGGAAGAGAAAATTACTCAGCTAATGAGAGGAAAAGAGAGAGGGAGTCAAACAGATGTACAGATTTCTGTCATAAAGGAATAAAGAAGATAAAGAGTTAAAGAGACAGCTACGGGTGTTTTAAGGCAAGTCTGTACAGCAGACTGGAATTAGAATAGGCCCCAAGGGCAACAGGGCGGTGGGGTAAGACATGTCTGGAATGTGTGTTGAGTTTTATATGTGTGCGTGTTTGTTTTAAGCATTGTTTTGACACTATGTGAGGAACAGTATGCTCTTATACAATAGTTAGACGTATAAGGGAATCAGTTTGTTAAGAAGAAAGCTGCTCTTTTCATTTATTTTAAAGTTGCGATAGTTTTAAGTACTTCAAAGGTGTCTCAAACTTTATAGTAACAACCCGTCAAACCTGAAACACACAAGTTAATCCAGCGAGCCGTAACATGACACCATTTCTTATTTTAGAAGTGTATTAAGAAGGGCGGTGTAATCACAGCTTTTATAGTTAAAATGATACAGGGCAAAATGATATTAGAAAAAATGTCATTGTAATCTCTCTACTTTCTTTCTACATATCCCAATATGGAAAAATAGAGAAAGTCACTCCAAATGATGCAGCGAGTTTCTGTAGACTTAATTGTAGGCAATTAACGTGAAAATTACAATCAAATTTGACTATTTTGGACGTTAAGACCAGAGCTATGTTTGTTGTTAACTACACAAATGCATAATAGCTGCCAGTTGTCCCCTGAGTCAGTTTGATGCGTCTGCAAGTCCTCAAAAATTAACACGACGTGGACGCAAGAAGCAGTCTGCAGGTGTGGTAGAGGCAGTGTGGAAGACGGAGGGTGTGTGGCAGTCAACACAGCAACAGAGACAACAACGGCTGAAAGTTTTAAAGACAAACCGATAAACCAAGTCCATAATTCTCCACATGTACCATTTATCACTGTCGCTGCACAGAGACAAACATACCTTTCAAACTAGCTGGTGGCAGCTAGGACAATCTTAAGGCTACTGGGTTTTCAGAGCATGCTGCTGAATGGTACCTTCAGGTTCAATGTTAGGACCACTCTTATTTACTATTTATATCAATTACCTGGCACCAAATATTCCAAACCCTTATTTTTTTCTTTTATGCTGATGATACAGTTATATATTGGTGTGAAGCTACTCCTGCACAAGCTTTTACAAATTTTCAGCATGCCTCCGATTTAGTCTACGATCAGCTACGACAGCTACAACTTGATCTAAATGCAAATAAAACTAAATTCATGTTCTTTATATCCTCAAGACCAGCAAAAGGAACAGTCTCAGAAAACTGTTACTAAATACAATCAAGAAATTGAGTTGGTATCTTTTAAATATTTATGTCCTTCTGTTGCTAAAAAATTGAAGGTTTTTCTTGGTGTACGCTACAGAAATAAATCCTGTTTCTCCTTCTGTGTAAAAAAAAAGACAATTTGAGTCTACTTTTTTACCTGTTCTTGACTTTGGTGATGTTTGTGAATACTTCTGCTCAGAGTCTTCACATGTGTATCATAAAGTTCTGAGATTCATCACTGATTGTGGATGTCTTACTCACCACTGTACTTTATAGTCTTAAGTCAGCTGGACTTTTTTGAGTACGCGTCGTCTTGGACATTGGTAAGTGCTCATTTATAAAGTCATTCTGGGCAGATCTCCAGACTAACTTTTCTCTCTCCTAATCTTGAAGGATGGATTGCACAACCTGTATTCGTTTGACTTTGTGCAGTTTGTTGTTCCCAAAGTCTGAACCGAGCTGGGAAAGAAGGCTTTTAAGTTTTCTCTCTTTTTCTGCAGACTGATTTTAATCTGCAAAACTTGATGACTCTGGATGTTTTCAAATCTTTAGTGAAAACTCTTAAATCCCAACTTTCTGAAGGCCACTGTTTTGATTGATGATTTATTGTTGTTAACATCTATTGTGTACTGTATGAGTTTGAGCGTATTGGTTGTTGAAACTGTGTATTGCTGTCATCCTCAGTCAGGTCTCCCTTAACAAGGAGATCTCTGGTAACAACAGGACTCACGTGGCAAAATAAAAATTAAACTACTATATAAAAAGTTCTGCTATGAAAGTTGATCTTTAAAGCTGTAACATAATGTAGTGTTATAGTTCAACCAGTGACTGTGTTCACTGGGAACTTTAAGCTGAATGCATCCTCTGCTGCGTTTGTACTATTCTAATATATATTTGATAAATATTTTCACTAAAAGGTTAGACAAAGGGTCATTCAAATGCCCTCCTGTTTTTATCAGCTGCTGTAATGAGGACTTCTGCAGCTGAAAGTCACCAGTAAGCATGGTTCCTAAATAAACCACTGGGTTTACACTGGGAGCATTTAGCTGTACATACATGAATGTTGAAAGTGTCTCTATGTTCATAATTTACATTCTACACATCAGGTAGTCATGTATGGCCTGGGCTTTTTCATGTACTCTGTGGTTCTCAACTTGTCAGTCGGGACCCAAAAGGTTGGTTGTGGAGCTCTTTAAAGTGGGTCATGAATGTGTGCAAAAAAATTTGGGGCAAAAAGTCTATGTTTGAAAGCTCTAAGTGGATATACAGTAATTCATGCATGCATTTTTAAGGTTTTCTTATGATGATGAGTAAATTTTAGTATTTGTCTTAAGATTTCTCCTCCTTTCTGTCCTTTTATGGATAATAAAGCTGGTTTTCAAAAGATAATAAGGTAATTCCTTAAGAGGTTACCAGAGTTCCATCCCATACTGGAAAAATGTAGTGAAATAAAACATATGCCAGCATGTCCTTCTGTAATGATGTCCTTTTGAACATGGTTGTTTTGTCCTGTCTTTTTGTGCGATCTTGTTTTGTTCCACTTGCCACATCTTTTATTAAATAAATTAGAATGGTTGGAAATTTGAAACTATTTTGGTTTGGTTTCTTTTCAGGAGGTGGTGGTGTATATTTACAAGAATGCTCATGACTCAGCTGGACACACACACAGGGTAACAGCAAATATATCCCTAGCTTAAGTCTATTTTCTGTAAGGACTGCACAAAAGGAGAAATAATTGTGATTGGCTATAATTTTTAAAATCATGATACTGATATTAAGTGTGATAAACTAATAAAAAAGAATACATTTAAGCTTTAGCTACAGCCGTGTGCAACATTTTTCTAAAGAATCGGAAATAAATTAAAGATTTTTTAAACCTGAGGCTAGCTGCACTGCAAATTATTTGGTGCTTACCGAGATTTAA